>NC_030423.2:13928902-14243902 GCF_001660625.3 Ictalurus punctatus | reverse complement strand
AAACTACTAGTAACTGGTTTGCTGACCATGGTATTACTGTGCTTGATTGGCCAGGCAACTTACCTGGCATGAACCCCATAGAGAATCTATGAGAGACACCAGACCCAACAATACAGACGAGCTGAAGGCCACTATCAAAGCAACCTGGGCTTCCAGAACACCTCAGCAGTGCCACAGGCTGATTGCCTCCATGCCACGCCGCATTGATGCAGGAATTTGTGCAAAAGGAGCCCAGACCAAGTATTGAGTGCATGAATTAACATAATGACTTTTCTATATTATAAATTATTTATTTTAATATTTTGAGATACTGGACTTTTGATTTCCATGAGCTGTATGCAATAATCATCAGGATTAAAAAAAAAAAAAAAGGCTTGAGATATTTCACTTTGTGTAATGAATCTAGAATAGAAGTTCCACTTTTTGAAATAAATTAAGAAAAAAATTAACTTTTCCACAATATTCTAATTTTTTGAGATGCACCTCTGTGTTGCTAACCTGATTATAATGGGATGTGACATAATAAAATGATCGAATGTTACAGCAGTCTTAAATTAGAAAATGTGGGGGCCGCAGAAAATTTATAATGTGCACTTGGGGTTGTTTGTCCAAAATGTTTGGGGACCCCTGAACTAGGACATGACACTGGTATTGAAACAGTATTTAAAACCAATCCTAAATTCTCTAAATTAGTTAACTGATTATTTCAAAAAGGGGTTATTGTGAAATAAGGTTCCTTCAGATGAAACAGTCTACGCTTGTGGGAACCTCAAATCACAAAACAATGATCACCTCAAATCCGAAGACCAGCTGTACCGAGGCTCCTCTGGTGATGATGCTGTGGCAGGCATGATTGACGAATAAGAAGTCTAGTACTCCTAGCAACACCATTAGAGCTGTGCGGGAGCATAAAGCGAGAAAAAAAAAGTCAATAGCTGGGAAAACATGATGCAATATCAAGACACGCTTTCCAAATAAGGTCAAAAAGCATTGCCTCCGATTCTAAGAGCAGGTGCGGCCTCAAATTTTGCATAATGCTGAAATTAGAAATGTAAATAGGCTTACATAACAGTTTCAGTTTGTGCGATTACTGATGCAAGTGATACTTTGTAGTTGTAACATTGGAATATCGATATGCTTAACCAGTGCGCTGAAAAAACAGCCCGGTTTGCTTTATGCACATCTGGTGCTGGTTTAACTGGTCAATGATGACCATGCTGTTTGACTCCTAAAACCATGAAGGTAAAACACCATCAGCATGCAGTATGTTGGTGATCATATAAACCAGCATCAGACCAGCTAAACTCCACCTGCAGGCTTGCTATTAATCCAATTTATACTCACAGAGAACTCGGAAGTGGAAGACCCACGATATGTTCGGACTTCTTTCCATCTATGAAAAAAAGTAAATAAACAAATAAGACACGTAAGCTCAAGCAACCTTAATAATAATAATAATAATAATAATAATAATTTTAGAGCACATTTCATTGAGTGTGAAATTTCCGTTCCTCACCTAAAAAGGGATCAACCATTAACAATTAATCGTATAAAGAAAACAATCTGCAACCAGTCATGAATTACAAAAGGAGCTAAACAAAACATCCGAGGGCCTATACACTATACAAGATTGTTAAATTGATACAAAAAAAGCATCATCCACCAATAAACGAGCCTCGGGATTAACACCAGGTCTTACGAATGTTTACGTACAAAGTCGACTCTGTCTTCAGCCAGCCAATGGAAGCACTTGAGGAAGAGCAGCAAAGTGAAAAGGGCCACAAAACGGGGGGAAAAGTCATCCCTGAAGACTGTAAAGGCTAAGCAGGTCTCAGTCACGGCATACCAGGAACGCTCGATCAGGTGCTGAGGGTGGAGGGACACGATGAGAAATGCGAGGCTCACGACACACTTGTGCAGAAAGAAAAAAAAAACAAAACCTTGGGCTAAACCTGAACCCACTTTAGACACATGCACACATGCATACCTCCATCTCTGCAGCTCTCAGCTGGCCAAAGAAGACCTTGCGCATGAACTTTCCCAGCAGAAAAACCAACACGAAAGCCTGGATATATAAAACCTGTCAAAGACACCAAGCAACATTGAGCTTGAGATACCAGTAGAGACACTTTTCAAAAATCAACCCAAGTTTGTAAAATTGCTTTTGTTCTATCAAGCTTTTGACATTTAAATCACTCGGAGTCGAATTACCGCTCCAGTTTAAAAGCAGACACAGACAGACAAACAGTATCACTCTTCTGCATGACCACATTTCCAGCTAAGCTCTAAAGCTGGTTTTAAACTGTGTGATTATAGACTGCTGCAGGAACGAGTCCTGAAATCCAGAAGTGAGTTAGCATTTTAGCACTTTCTGTTCCTTCGTCCCAGTCAATCGGTTTTTTGGGATGGGTTTTTGGAATAAAGTCTGCAGTTAACACAAGCTCAAGACCTTTTCACATTGTATTCTACAACACAAAATACATCAGTAATACTCAACTCGTGAGGTGTTTTTTTTTAATTTATTTTTTTATAAAGTGGCTAAATGAGACTACAGAGGATGTCAGGGACATTAAACGTCATCACACCGAACAGGAAAACTCATCATCTACAGCCTCGTCGTGTTTATCCTCACGCTCTTGCAGACTATTCCAACTCAAACTTTCAAAATTGTAGATTGATCAGCTTGAAGTATTTTCCAATTGTAGCCTTTTTTTCAAATTCTATCAGAAGCGTAGTGGTGGTGACGTTGAAGTCATGTGACCATGGTGTAGTGTGTTTATAGCCAAACTTTAGTGTTTTACTTCTGCCGATTGTATTTTGGCATCAAGTTTTATAAAAGTTTTGTTCATTTGTGAAGATTATATTGATGAATTAAACACGTAAGTCATAAACTTTTGTTGGTCACAGAGCTTCTATTTTCTGCAATAATCTAAAAGCCAATGGAAAAATCCTATTGGATTTTTGTCGAGGGAAGCAGGGTGATGCAATCTTCCGGGTTGGCCTGCAAAAATACGTCGTCCCCGCAGCACTCCATTTCAGTCTTTTTAAAATGATTACTTGCCATGCTGTATGAGATGATCCCATTAAACTCTTGGCTGACTTCAATAATGGATTGTGTGCTAAAACAGATTCTCCATGTCAGATTGTACAGCAGACAGCCTCTAAAACAAGACCTGCTATTAATAAAAAAAAATACGTTCTGCTTGTGGTAGCAATCAGTACGATCAGGAGTTGTGTAGAAAATGGGGTCACAAACAGGATCGTTTCCGTCCATTAGCGTGTTTTATTTATGTTTCACTGCTACTGCTGGGTTTGTACTGTAAAATCCTGTGGCATTTAGATGAATGTTATAGCAGCAGTCACACTCTGAGGAAAAATAAAAAATAATTATGACACTGCCAGAACTTCATCTTTGGTTGCCAGTGAGCGTGTCACATTCTGTGCTTCAAGACCGCTGATCTCAACTCTGCACCAAAGAATTCTTTTAGAAAACACGAGTTTTGTCTGTGACTGCAAAAATAGAGCAGCTTAACTTTAATGATGTTAAAAACAATTCTGTTCTCCGTGGGTTTTGGTGCTGTATTCATCCTGCTTGGGAAAGTAAGTAGCACTTATTACATGTGTGATGAAACAGAGTAAGTAAATAATAATGACAAACTGACTAGTACTAGTACTCTCCCAGTGTATTGTGTGATAAGTGAAGAATTTGTATGCACTTACTGCCATGCTCGGACTGCTTTTGGTGAGGTATACCACTGTAGGATAGAACTGGTGTTTGAGGAAGTAGGCATGAGCCACGACAGCACCGGTCAGGGCCAGACTAGTAGCTGTTACCAAAGCTGCTCGCACCATGTTTGCACTGTAAGAATAGGGAAATGAAACAAACAAAATACAGACCTCAGGAAAACTGCACAGGCTTTATCGATATCAATCGTAATGACAGGGCTCTTCCGAGAGTGGTGCGGCCATTTTCACCTCAAACAGCATGCGCCACTGAGTGTGTACTACACTGAGAAACCTACATACATCCTGAACTTACATCGTATGCAGTTAGTGATTTAAAATAAGAAGTGAAACCCTAATACATTCAGGTGTTTCCTTTCCTTAACAGTTGTTAAAACAAGACAATACAGGCTGAAATGACAGTTTTGGTCACGTCGTTTGTCTGATTTCTTGATAAATTCCATTTGTAACGTGTTCTCTTAAACTGTACCAATGAAAGTATTTTACAACTCAGCAGAAATACATCTTATATTCCTAAAAAGCCTGTTTCCTGATACACATGATATACATGTCATTATGATTAAGCACGTCAATTTCATTTATAAACCCAAATAAACCCTGCTAACTAGAGTGGAAAAACATTAAACCACAATGTGTTTTTAAAGCTGCTTTACTCCAAATAGTTTTCTGCATAGTTGACATTTTACATCTTCATTATTAGTCCTAATGAGAAATATATTACAGAGACGTTTCCCAAAATGTTTTACTTTTGGGTTGATGATTGTTGTTGGAGTTATGCTAGATTTAATACTGAAAAAATGACATTTTTATAAAACAGTGCATGGTCTTTTCTTGACTAAACAATGAAATCCCCCCTTCTCTCACACACATACACACCATTTTATTTATATATATATATATATATAGGGAGAGAGATTTTTTTCTTCATTGTTTTTTGGTCTGAAAAGTGGTAGTGGTATTTACGTAATATGCTGCTTTCTTTACTGACATAGAAACATTTTATTTTGTGCTAGAAGACTAATGTTTGGGAATCTAATTTTTTTTTTTTTTTTTTACTAACTCAATGTAGAAATAATAAAACAAATAAAATCTATAACAAAGTTTGTACTAAAAAGTAAATAGGGTGCCTAAAACTTGCAGTTATATTTTTGTCTACAACACTGATTTCAAACATTTAATCATACACCTTCAGATCAAGAGTTTTAAGATCATGAGAAACATTTCAGTCTTCAAACTTTGGACCGCGCGCGCGCGCGCGTGTGTGTGTGTGTGTGTGTAAATCGTGTATTTTAATATTTTTTGCATGTATTTCTCTTGAGAGCAGCGTCACTTTAATCCAAAGGTCAAAAGAAAAAATTAAGAAAAAAAAAATAAGCATGCAATTTACACACATTTAACAAGCTGAAGCCTCGTTTGCATAAACAAATGTGATTAGGATTATTATTTTTTTCCCTTTTTGAAAAGTCCCGATATAAAATGTACACGTGTGAGAACATGACCGGTCTGGTAAAGACTGCTTGTGATGTGTAACTCAGTGTCTCTCCTTGAGTAAATCCACACCCACTCTGCAGCTCGACAGGATTAAAAGCGTTTTACTCTTTTTATGCTCAATATTTTAGACACAATTCCTGACACGAACTAATGTAGTATAAAATATAAATGAAGGTTTTCAGCTGTGTCAACTAGCTCCAGTCTGCTTCAGTTCAGCTGTTTTCACATGAACTACGCTATAGCTAGCAGCTGGAGAGCAGGCGGCTAAACGACTGCCAGAGATTCTCGGAAGCAACATAACAACCAGTTAACGTTGTTAAATTAACTAAATATAACTACGACCCGGCAACAAAACGTCTCACAGACAACCACGAGCGTGATTGACGTCCACCTCAGCGTGAATTAGCCTCACAGCTAACCAGGCTAATCAGAACACAGCCCGCGAGCTGAGCTCCTGCAGTGAGCGGAGCTCTTCTTACCGCCGCTTCTGCTCCTCAGAGTCTGCACGAACCGCCGCGCTGGAAGCCGAAGTAGCGGAGCTCAGCGCTGGAGCCGACACACAAACTACTCCCGCGTCTAATTCGCCATTCAACACAATACCGTCCTGTTCCACCGACACATATAAGGCTAGCAGTAGCTGCAGTCGGACGATTACGTGTTTATTTTTCGCTTGCTCTACAAAAGGCCACCTCACTTCCGCCGCTCCTACATGACGTCACCGGCCAGCCTCACAAAACCATAAACACCGTCCTTTCTACATATTAAAAGTACCCGGGTTTTCAAAACCAGTTAAACATTTCACGAGGCAATGGATGGAAACGTCAATCATAAAATGTGAGCAAGAAAAACAGACATTTACAACAGGCATAGGGATCCCAAAAAACTCAAACTTACAAAAATTTGTCCAGTCATACACTGTTACTGCGTTTTTGCTTTTTTTTCCGGTCGTGCACATTTAAATAAATATTTTTTCCCTCGTTTATTTGTAGTGATATTAGGTTTACAAGCACACAGACACTTGTGTATAATAAATATACAGTGTCAATACTAAATAACGGTGTCAAAACTGCACAACCGCTCTTCAGTCACCAAGCGTTAGATTTGGTGCTAATCTTTATCCTCTCTCAAACCATCTATAGGAAATACCTCGTCTATGGCAGCTATGCTGTCTCAGACGATAATTCTTTATGAATATATATATATATATATATAAAAGGTTTGCTTCAACCGAATAGTTTCACGGATAGTGGAGAGTGACTGCCCGGATGAGAACGCTGTATCTGATTGGTCCAGGTAATCCCTGCACTGTGGTTACCATGTTTACGTCAAATATCTACACTAACTAAACTAAATGCGGACCTACTGTACATGTACCAGCTCAAAACAAATTCGAATCCACGTCGCTCCAAAGTCTGAATATTAATACCAAACGTGCATATGGATAAACAAACTGTTTATCGGACAATAACTTCTGTTATACCTTAAATGATGAAACGAGTCTTGAAATGAATGAGAGAGACATTAAACCTGCAACTGCAAAAGTAGAAATGTACTAATGACCCGTTGTTCTCAACAGTCCCTTCTTTTGTGACACCTCTGCAAAAAACACTGCAAAAATAAGCAAATAAACAAAAATACAAATTAAGGTTTTCATTTGCCTCACCCTCGTATAAAAGCCTACAGATGTACTTACTACTGTTAACGCTTATTAACCAGTGACAATTTGAAATGTGCTTTTCTGTTATTCATCAAACCCCACCAGTGTGTTATTTGTCTTGCCTCCAAACGTTTTTGAACATGACCTCTTGCCGGGTTTTATTCAGTTTAATTTTACATACTACAGGCTACAACTATTCGTGTTATTCATGCACAATGAAACAGGTATAGTTACTGTAAATGTTCTCAACATACACCAATCAGCCATAACATTAAAATCACCTGCCTAACATTGTGTGGGTCCCCCTAGTGCCACCATAACAGCTCTGACTAATCAAGGCATGGACTCCACAAGACCTCTGAAAGTGTGCTGTGGTATCTGGCACTAAGACCTAAGCAGTGACTCCTTGATCGAGACCTGGGAAATTTGGAGGCCAAGTCAACAACCGGGACTCCTTGCATTGCTGTACAATGTTTGCAGTGTGGCAGGGTGCATTATCCTGCTGAAAGATGCCACTGATTTTAAGGAACACTGCTTCCATAAAGGGGTGTACTTGGTCTGTAACAATATTTAGGTAGGTGGTACATGTCAAAGTAACATTCATATGAATTCCAGGACCCAAGGTTTCCCAGCAGAACATCGCCCAGAGCATCACACTGCCTGCCAGCTTCCCTTCTTCCCATAGTGCATCCGCGAGGCCTCTATTAGATGTGCAGGACTGATTAACAATTACTGGAAATGTTTAGTTGCAGTTATTGATGCATAAGATCACACTAGATACTGAAAGCAAAGGTTCACATACTTTTGCCACTCATGTATTATATGGGATTATTCATAATATTGGATAATTTTCTTCAATAAATAAATCACCAAGTATAATATTAGTGTCTCATTTGTTTAATTGGGTTCTGTCTACTTTTAAGACTTGTGTGAAAAGTTTTATTTATGCAGATATCTAGAAAATTCTAAAGGGTTCACAAACTTTCAAGGACCACTGTAGCACCACTGACAAGTACATTGTCCTCCTGGCCAAGATTCTCTCTTATTCCAGTAAATAAGCACACAAGAGAATCATGTCTTTATTTCATGGCTGCTTTAATCTGAACCCAGAATGAATTTCATGAATACAATAGTTGGTGAAGTAGAACAACAACAAAAAAATAGTGCTACTTAACCTCTAGTTACCCATGTTGGTTACAGTAAAAAGAGAAAGGTAAATGCATATTTGTTAAAACATCTTGCCATCAACATATCAGCTAAAAGAATGCACCTGAATTTCATCAAATAGTCTTTATTTCAAAGCAGTAACTTTTTGATTTGCCTTAAGGCAATGAAGGCTATAAAAAAGGACACAAACCATAGTGAGCAGAGTCTAATAGTAAACATAATAGAGACTGTCTTACTTGAGGGTAACTGGGATTAGACAACATAGAAAGTACAAAGATTCTTAGAGAATCAAAAGATCGCAATTTTTGACTGATGTAAGATGAAGTAAAGATATGTGAAATTGTTTAAGTTTTCAACTACAAGGTTACCTACAGGTAGAGAAAAATCAAACATACAAGCAACATTTTAAAACAGACACAAAGTCAACTGCTAAAGCAGTAGTTAGTCCATTGTATGCCACCGCCTAGAATTTTCCTCTGATAGATGTGCCTCAGTTTTTTTCCTCTTCGTCCTGACTGCTTCAGAGTTTCATGACCCTTTTGCAGATAGTGTAAACAGTTCAACCCTTAAGACCTCCATTTCTTTCGAAACTGGAGAAATTTTTTTTTATAAAAAAATATCCAGATAAAAGAACCTCCCAGCCCATGGAGGCCCATCATTAGGAAACTGAGGAGATGGGGTTCACAGGTGAACCCATCTGTGTTAGTACTTTGTCCAGCCACTGAAGGGGACCATGCAGATGCACTTCTATCCAGCAGGGGGTGCTGGTCACATCCTGTCGGTGATATTCGGCTCCCCAACCCTGAGGAGGAGAGCAACAATCAAAGCAAATGTTTTGTTAAAAATGTAAATAGTGGCTGAAAATGACTGAACATTCAAAAGTCAGCATGCACTCAAACAAAAATAATACCTTTACAAAACTCATGCGAATAGTGCACATCTTTGTGAGCTCATAGACAGCCTCAAAGCCGTGGTTGACAGACTGAGCGAGCAGCTGAGCAAACTCCTGATTGTTGAAGATCTTGAGGCTGCAGCCGCTGGGGATCTTGCAGACGGTAGTGGGATGGAAGCCATGGTGGTAGTTGCAATTCCTGCTCTGCACGAAAATGCTGGTGTCACTCAAACACTCGGCGTACACCTCTCCTCCAACATAATACAGGTGAACACCTAAGATTAGACAGGAGACAAAACAATTTTTAAAATTGTTTTTTTAAAAAAAAAAAAAAAGAAAGCAAGAAAGAAAGGAAAAAAAAAGTATATTTAAAGCTAAGTACAAAGGCGAATAAATCTAGAAGCTATTCTGACTCAGAGCAAAACATGAAAATAACTAAATCTGTTACAGAGTACCATGACTTTGTGCCTACCTTTGCCAATATGGCGGCGGGTATTCTCGATTGTGGAGTTGCGGTTGACATTGGACAGAAGGCCCAGGCAAAAGCGATTTTTGTTGTTGGACGGATCAGTGAAGCCGTCCACCAGCACGCTAGTAGAGGAGGCATGGTAAGCCTCACCAACACGGTTATTCAGCTCATAGTACACAATAGAGCACCAGTGGCTTGGTTCCTCATACTCTACAGGCTGCACATCTGACAGAAGATAATAATTAAATAAAATAAAAACAAATAAGTGGTTTTTGCACTCTTTTTCAGAGTACAATAGAAATACTGGTTTCAGGAACATGGGCCATGTTTATCCGATTCGCTGTGGCATCCTTACCTCCTCTTGGCACCATGCTGCTGCCAGTATCCATGGGATTAGAGCCATCCTGTCCCATTGACTCCTCTGGAGGCATGTAGGCAGGGGGAGGGGTGTCAGCTGGGAAAAATAAGACACCACAAGGAGAGCTGTTAGAAGTGGAGTCAATACCCTTGAGTCAATGCTTCAATGGATCTGCACTGAAAACCCCCTTCCTCCTACATCTTACAGACAGCTTTTAGTGTCCGATTTCACAAGTCCCTGACATGAAATGCCCATTTCAAACCAATCCACAAGCCATCACACTTTCCATAAGGATATCTAGTTTCATTCCATGGTGTTCAAGTAAAGGAGGGACTTAAAATTATTATTTTTTTAAACAAACAAAAAAATAAAGCTGTTTCAAATGTTAGTGTGTGTACGGTTACAGTGATTCTCCTAAAGCCACTTTTCATTGTGCAACTTCAGCAGACTTTTACTATTATTGACACACTGTATGAGATGATCCCAATAAGAATTCTGTAATAGACGATAACACGTTCACGTCAGATTCAACAAAGAAGAAAACTACTATGTTGCCATACTGGGTGTGCAGTGACGCAGCATGTGTTTGTAGCTCTTTAACTGGAAATCATAAAATAGTTTAACATTGTCATAACAGTAAATAAACTATGAACAAAGCATTTGCACGCTAATTAGCTAGCTACACACGTGGAAGCTGTAATTCATCCTCTATTCCCCCCACATATCACAAGTGTGTTTTTCCCTTTTGTCCTGTTGTGATAGAGGTGTGATGAGACATTGGAGACAATTTGTCTGCTGCAACAAATTCAACAAACTGCTCTTCTTTTAAAATCCCATACGACTTGTTTACATTTTGCCATTGCCACTACTGTGTTCGTAGCTTTCCTGCAAGTTCTGTGTAATCATATGTCCTCTTCCTTTTGGTACAATTTAGACAAGTGTTGTAGCAGCAGTCACACGCAGATATTTGGACGCTGCCAGAACTTTGGCGTTGACTGTCTTTGGTTGCAGCGGCACTGAAATCTGCCGCTGCCAAGCACGTCATATTACACGTTCTAAAAACGCCAATCTCAACTCCTGACCAAAGATGATCCTTTACGATGTGTGGTTTGAAGCCTACGACAGCAAAATTCAGCTGAATATCATACAGGGTGAAGCCGGCTTCAAATGTCCATATTGACATACAGATGAAAACTGCTGATTTAGAGCTTATTAAATATAAATGAAATAAAAATAGCTTTCAACCAAAAACAGTAGTAATTTAAATGTTACTGTTATCTTCTGCTCTCTTTCAATCACCACTGATGTATTCAAAACACAAAGAGAAAATTGTTAGACTGATGATAGAGGGATAGTCTACTGACTCCTGAGGGAAACTGTTACAGCAGCAAAGATGATGCATCAAATTACAAGGATGCTACAAAGCACAAAATCTTAAGAGAACAAAGAGCCATTAAGTAAATGTGAATTATAAGTGACCACATTATAGTACGCCAACAGCATCAATTTAAAAAATTAATTAATTAAAAATAAAAAAAAATAAAAAAAAGTGTTATGGGAAATTATGAACCAAACAAATAAAGAGCAGGTTAATGCAGTTAAATGTGGAATGTTGATTACTTTCTCATAACAGAGAGTAGTATGGTCAGTGTTGTGGATGTAACCAAGTATTATGTGTATGTGTGTACATAAACATATAATATATATATATATACACACACACACACATACATATACATATACATATACATATATATATATATATATATATATATATATATATTGTGTATATATATATATATATATATATATATATATATATATATATTGTGTGTATGTATATATATATATATATATATATATATATATATATATATATATATAATGTGTATATATATATATATATATATATATATATATATATATATATATATATATATATATATATATATACATACACACACATACACAATATATATATATATATATAAAATTATTAACTGATCTAAAACAAATATTGCTATAAACTACTATAAAAGTAGAGATATGCACTTTACACCGTTCACCATCTGTACCAACTCTCATCATATCCTGGCATCATCATAAATTGCTAGGAAACATCGCAGGAGGCATTAGGCTACAACAGCTAATGATAATAAATACACACAATTCACAAAGCAGCACACAAAGCAGCTTTAGCCCCTCTCTTTGAGCACTGTAAACCATTCACGTCCCGTGTGCCTGAGTGCACACAGCCTGTGAGTGGATGCAGGCATCAGCAAATCAGTCAGAGCCAGTATGGAAGACAGGCATGTGCAACACATTTACCTCACTGAGCTTTGTGGCTCTGCTTAGCTGGCATTTCATTTGTTTATGATACACAGGGTTTTGTATTCTACTGATAGTTTCTAGATCAAAGGGGCAGTAGTGGCTCAGTGGTTAAGCTACTGAGCTACTGTCAGGCCCTTGAGCAAGGCCCTTTAACCCTCTGCTCCAGGGGCACTGTAGGATATCTGACTCTGCTCTGTGACCCCAAACTCCTAACAAGCTGGGATATGTAAAGAAAAAAATAATTCCACTGTACTGTAAGTGATAGTATAAGCCTTTTCCTATTCAGAACACCAACAATTCTGTATTTACAATTTGTACTTATCTGCATAAAATCGGTACAATTACACTAGTAAAGAATCATACACAGTCAAACAAATCGGAGGACTTTTGAAATACCTGGGAGCTGGAAAGGGCTGGATGGACCCGAGCTGGCAGGAGAGTTAGGGTATGTGCCACTGCTGGCAGGAGAAGGTGGATAAGGTGAATTTGGAGATATGGGGAAGGAGCTCCCACCGCTGTGCTGCTGGAAAGACTCAGGATAGGTGGCGTTCACAGGCATGTGTGGCTCATTGTGGCTCAGGTTGCGGAATTGCACCAAAAGACTGTGCTGTGGGTTGAATTCACTGTGTCTAGGCACCAACACAGGTGGAAGCACTGAAGAGTCAAAAGAAAAAAAGTCAAACATTTTATATAGAAATCAAGAATTCCTTGATAATAGTAATTTGGCTCTGGCTGAACAATAAATAAAATGGCTTCAACAAAAATGTGTTTTTTTTCTCTCTCCCCGGCATGACGTGGTATTTGCTCTTAAAAAGTTCAATACAATACTCCCTGTACACAGCTTTTTCAGAGTACAGCAGAAGAAAAACATGTGTTACATGGATCACGATGCCTTTAGGAGCCTAAAGGAATTTGACAGCTCAAACAGCCTACAGCATTGTTAATTCATTACACAAAACACAGCTTTGGTACACATCTTCAGAGTAGTCTGTTTCAGACATGCATTTTATCTACTATATTTTAGCATGTGAACTGACATTAGCTTACCAGGACTTTCTACCCGCTTGTAGTGATATGGGTTGATGCAAACTTCCTTCTGTTTGGAGCCAAATGGGTATTCACACACCTCCAGAGGCTTGAGCTCATGGTGCGACTGCAGGTCGGGCCAGCGCCACACACGGCAGTAGATAACATGCGGAAGGCCCTTCCTGTGGGACACCTGCAGACGGCCATCCAGTGAACGAGGTATGGTCACACACTTGCTGGGCTGCCCGGGGCTACTTAAGGCCTTCTCCAGGTCCTCCATTGCACCCTTTTTTTTCTTCAGCTTCTTTACCAGTGCATCCACAGCCTTCTCAGCCCACTTCTCCTCTTCATCTCCCTGCTTCCAGCCCAGCAGGCGCTTCACTGCTGGGCTGGTGAACGAAAACAGGCTGGACATGGAGGTCATCGTGCCACGCTGCACCAGGAAGAGGGAGCTGGACCGCTAGTCGGGCTGCGTCGGGCCAGGAGGATGCCTGTTTTCGTGTGTGTATGCAGTAGGGAGGTATTTAGGGAGTGGAAGACTTTAGCCTTGCACGGCCAAGGACAGGAAACGGAGGCAGGACGCAGCTGCTGGTGCTCAGGAAGGCCTGTGCTTGAGGGGGTGGGGTGGGGGTGTAAGATGGTCACAACCACTTGGGAGCTAAGGGCAAATGCGAGTGGGGAAAATAGTTGGCTTTACTCTTAAACCAGTGGTGAACTGCAGATGGAGTTGAGTGCAGCTGATCTAATCCATGCTAAAGACAAGATCTACCCAAGAAAAGGGCGAATTTACAGTTCAGCACCTGCAAGACAATAAAAAAATGGATTATATTTTAAACCACAAACCGAAACTCATGTATACCAGCTTGAAACACCTATGAGCAATATTGTTCAATATGCACAAGGTAGTTACAACATTTATCATCATAGTACTTCCAAGGCTAATTTCACTTCTTTCGAAATCCAGACTCCATCAGTTTCGATTACTGCAGGTTATAAAAGAAAATCAAAATATTTGGCCTCCCCGAAATATGCAGCAATCATAATAAAACACACATGCATAACACGATCATTGCAAATACACTAACCAAAGTGCTAGCCATGAACTCCATACATGATGTTAATATTTAGCATGGCCAGTTGTTTTCTTTTAGATACATTCACGTTGCAGCGACCAAGCAGGCCGTCACACAAGGCTATGAAGAACACATTAAAAGAAATAGAATTTTAATTTTTGGGTGAACTGTCATCAATTACACACCCTCGTGTCATTCCAACCCCATGAGATTTCGTTCATGTTTGGAACACATGACATTTTTAATGAAACCTGGGAGATGTGTCCCTCTGTTTATAATTCATGTAAGCAAAACTTTCAAGCTCCAAGTTGTTCATAAAGGCATCGTAAAAGTAATCCATGTGACAGAATCCATGTACAAAAGAAATGAAGTGAATAAAACAAAGACTTGAAATTTATCTTGAGGATTATGGCTTACAGCTCATGGAAGTCAAAAAAACAGCATTCTAATATTTTGAGAAATTCTGAATATTTTTCAACAAGTGGTGAAAATGGGGCACCACAGTGACATCACCAAGAACAAGTCATCCCTCCAAAAGGTCCAAAAGGACAAGGCAAAAACTTAACAAGGAGGCTGCCAAGAGACCAATGGCAACATTAACCCTTGTGCATCCAAAAAAGGTACACATAGGTCCATAAAGGACAAAAATATCCACGTCCAGAAACAGTCATAAAATATTAAGAATTAATATTTTTTCCCCCACTTTCACTGACGTCAAATTTTTTATTTCTTCCAGCATTAGTTCTGATAATAATTACCAAACATTCATTCATTTTCAAAATTGTAACCCTTTAAATGCTGGTTTGTTTACATAATACCACAGATGTTTTTTAATGAGAAAAAATAGTAATTATTTTCCATAAACTAAATGCTGAGCATATTTTTATTCTTTGATATGTCAATGATTAACATGCATTTTGATGCATTCATATTTTTTATGGAGTGCAAAAAAAAAAAAAAAAAAAAAAAAAAAATTATATATATATATATATATATATATATATATATATATATATATATATATATATATATATATATATATATATATATATATATATATATATATATATATATATATATATATATATATATATAAATAAAAGGATGCACCGGAATGAAAATTCTTGGCCGAAACCGAATATAATGAAAAACTTGGCCAAAACCTGAACACGTTTTTTTTCACGTTTTTTCCATTTATTCTGCCATTTTTTTCACCACTGCATAAATTAAAGTCAAAATGTGCTTTTTACTATTTTGTCTTGCTTTTCAAAGAAAAAAAATTGATTACAAAAAGAACGATTTCAAACTATTTAAACACTGAACATTTTTTTTTCATTCCAGCAGGCATAGGCTACCAACAAGGCACAATATAACTTTAAATAAATTAGTAAAATAAAAATATTTTGATGTGGTCATCTTTGAGCCCCCCTTGAATAGCCTATGTTAGGTCTATAACTGACTGCTGAAAGAATGTAACACACTGTATCCTACAACTAAAAAAATTCATTAAAAAGTGCATTGAAAAGAGTGCAAAAAATGGTTCTATTCGGTTCAATAAGGCTGATTATATTGGGGATATGTACCGCTCATGTCCCTGTACACCTCACGGAGTATTACAGTAGATATAGTATAGTTAGATACGTTGTTAATTTTATGGTCCTTGATGGATTTGGTTAGTTTAAACTATAGATTAGTTCATTTAGTCCCCGCTGGTTTTTCCACTCCCAGTCCATAGTACTAGTTCATGTTTCTTGTTTTGACTCTGTTTTCTGTGACTGTGACTTTGATTCCTGCTTTGCGCCGTTTATACCTGTTTGCCAGTCGCCCGACCCTGTTTTGACTACATTTTTTGGAATACAATTTGCATTTGTCTGCATACCCTTAAATAAATACGTCTTTACCTACCTCCGTACTTTACTCCCTTACGTCTCGCGGCATGACGGAATGCTCCGGAACAGAAACAAACGCACGTGTCCACAGTAAACTTCAGTCAACATTCGACGAGCAACGTAGCTTGTGACATTCGCACATCTCACTCTGGTTGCTAGGCTATTTGGTCGCGTCATCAAACACGTTACTGTTCAGTCAAATTTATTCGGCCGAACTGCGAAACTGCTTTTTTTTTTTTTTTTTTGGCCGCAGAATATTCAGTGCATCCAGAATTGTTATTTTATTTTATTATACATTATATTTATTTATTTATTTATTAAGTGTCCATGCCAAAAACTGTCAGATATTATATAAAAAATTTTTTCCAAATCCCCCCCCCTTTTAAACCAGCATCAGTTCTGATCAGAACTACCAAACACTCAATTCAGTTTCAGAACTTTAACCCTTTAAATGCTGGTTTCTTTACATACATGGGGTGGGATTTGTGATTTCCAGTACAATTTCTGTAAAGTATAAACTTTTCTCACATAAATTTCAGCACACGCATACAAACCACAGCTCTGATATCCATACAAACACACCCTCACGATTATAGCTGCATCATATATTCAGTTGGTCTGCAGTGTTCTATAATACAGCAGAATCAGAAAAAAGGAAAACGCATGTATTTAGGCTAAACCTGAGAAAATAGTACACATTTCAGATTTTTTTTTTTTTTAATTCAGTAACTAGTTTAAAATAGATTTATGAAAGCAAATGAGGGTGAATAAAATTCTAATACCACATTTTGCAAAATTTATACTGTTTGCATTAACACATAAAAAATTATAAAAGACAAAAATGTCAATAAGGACACACAAGGGTTAAAGGAGCTGCAGGAATATCTGACAAGGACGGATTACTCTTTGCATGTGACAATCTCTCGTATTCTTCCCATGTCTACGGGGTTGGGTGGCTAGACGGAAACCCTTTATCACAAAAAAAAACTAAAATCACCCCAAACCATGTGACCAAACGTGCAATGGTCTGATGAGACCAATTCCAAAAGGTATGTTTGATGCAAAAAAGCACATCACCAATTCGATTAATAGAGAATGTTTTTGCAAAAAAAAGTGGGAAAACATTGGCAAGTCAAGATGTGCCATGCAGACAGACAAACAAAAATACTGAGTTGTGTAAAATCAAAAGCTGCTTCAACAAAGTATTTTATTTTATGGGTGTGCACACTTAGGCAACTAGGTTTTTGGAAGCTTTATTTTTCTTTCTATAAATGTTTGATTGTTTTTCATTTTATTTGTATACTGTGAAAATGCACAATAAAGGTGAGAAAAGATCCGACATGATTAATCTTAGTGTCAGTCTTTTATTTCACAAAAAACCTGCCATTTTAACAGGGGTGTGTAAAATTTTAATACACAACGTATGTAGTAAAGGCTTCAACAAATACAATCCTATTTGAAAGTGTGGTCTGAGATGTACCCATTTGCCACCTACTCTGGCTCGTACATCTCTACTCTGTGCACTTTGCTTTTCTAGAACTCAATTAAAAGATTTTGCATTATAGCAATACGTGTATTGTTTGATATCACTTTGCTTCTATTTCCTCATTTGTAAGTCGATTTGGATAAAAGCATCTGCTAAATGAATAAATGTAATGTACTGTGGTGTAGTGTAAGAGCGCCACGGTGTCGTATTTGTAAGCAACAGGCTGCCCGTGCCCCACCCAGGGAGCTCTCCAAGCGACTCAGCAGGACAGACAGAGCACAGCTGCTGGAAATGTCGAGAGCAGAATCAGGATAAAAAGGATATCGGGCCACTGTGAGCCACTTCCTATAGCTACATCCCTTCCCCTTGACCTCCTCTTATGCTGCCAAACATCAGCCCAAACCCATCAGAACAAACAGTTATTATTCAGAGAATCTGTGAGGATACAGGAGCAGTAAATTTTCATCTGGACACTCCACAAGCAACAGTTTCATTTTTTAACTTGTTTAGTTCAGTATTAGACAACAGTTAAATGCCTTTTCTGTGTGTCCCTAATTCCCAAGCTGTCCCACTTGCACCACTGTAGAGGTAACAAACAAACAAACAAATAAATAAGGGCGAGGCTCCTGAGAGGCGCAAAAGAACAGTTTTCACCCAATGGATGAAATTGCAAGTTCAAATGTCAACAAGGCCACAGCCATTCTTGGCTGAGAGTCTACGGCTGGTGGAATGGCATACTTTCCTCTCCCTTTCAGTTACAGAGACACCAGCAAACCGTGGGCACAGCAGCAGGCTGACAGTGCTTTCCTTTGAGGGCGTCACAAGGCCCTCTGATGAGGAATGAGCAGTAGTTTGTTTTGTGCTGCATTCGACTTACTTGTCATAAATTTAACAAGTTACTATACAAGTTACTATACAAGTTAGTTTTAAGTTAACCTGTGAAAGTGCCCCTATTATGCTTTTTCAGATATTACCTTTTATGTAGTGTTCTATAGCTCTATGTGAATGTAATAAATCTGCAAAGTTTAAAAAATCAAAGTGAATGACGAACCGATTCTGAGCAGCTGAAACGAGTCGTCAGTAATTCCAGACTTACTTCCTGCACTAACCTATGTAGGTTTGTAACCAAACACCACACCTCTGGATTTCATTGGCTGCTCGAGAACGACGTGTACTTTGACCCACCCTCAAACACTACAGTACAGTAGTTGCGTCCAGGAAGAGTTAGGTTCCTGTCTAGAAGACATTATTTTCGGCGCTGCAAAAGCAAAACCACTTTACATGGTCACCCAAAGGATGAGGATGTAAAGCGTCAGTGGTTAGAATGAAAATTTTAAAACGATACCACAGCAGTTCAACTCCGACCTTCGTTTGTGTTATCGTCATCTCACTGAAATCTAGCAGAAGTCAAAGCGGGATTGGCAAAACGATTATTCATTAAAGATGGGTCCATACCCACTTTATTTGGACCATCTTGCTCCTCTGGATCACAACCTGTAAGTATGATTCATTATTTATGTATATATATTTTCTACCAAGTGCTCCAAATGCATAGTTTTGTGTTGTACACGTGTAAAGTCAGTGCACGACTGTTAGCCAGTTAGCCTCTGCTAACCGAGTAACTCATGTTACTATCAAACTACATCAGTAAATACCCACAGACTGTTGCTGCATCATTTCAAATTACCAGCAGATGAGCCTAATCTTTCACATATTCACCGTTATAACTTTGGTTCACTTGTGAATGTTCCTTATCGCTTGACTTCAAAAAGGTCACTGGACTCTGACCTTTAATTGACACCTCGTTTGAACCAATAGAAACTTCTATGTCCTATTCGTAACCTTCAACAGCCAATGATCGTCTGTGCTGAAAAGAAGTGCCTTCCCCCTTTCCTTCATGAAAGGCTCGAGCCAATTGCACCGATTCTGTGGATGACTGGCGCATTGTATAGGCAATAAGACATGCGTCCATGGTTACAAGGGGTCCTTTGGAGTCTCCAAAAGGAGATTTAAGCAAAACGCATGGACATACCCTTAGAACATGTGAAATATTAATTTTCTTTAGTATTATCAAATTTGAACTTGGACTAGGTAAGGTTTCATGCTGTGGTCTAATTGTGTTTTCCAGCTAATAGCTCCCAACTGTAGTCATCTGCAGGCAACTGTATGCAAAACAAATAAATAAAATCAGGTGGAAAAGAAACCCTTCCATTTCAGTGCGTTCAAACTTCTATTACTTAATCGCAGGAGCACTTGCAGTGATTCTGACTCCTGGGGAAAACATTTCAGTGTTAACTTCCAAAAGTGACCAACACCATGCATGTACTCCAGAATGGTTGAAGAACAGCTTTAATTTTACTTGGATAGGTGTTTTAAGCTAATTTTTACAGAAGCTTTAAAGAGTTAACCTACATATGCCTGTATGTTGACTGATCTAAAGCAAATACTTGTGTGTATATACAGCATACTAATACACTAGTTTGTTTACTGCTGATGCAGTGTACAGCAATGTTGATTTAATGTCCCTTGCTGAACTCTGAGGACCTGGGACTAGAGGAGACCATCCCAAGTTCTCGAGAAGGAATTGCAGCTTTAAGGGGTGTTGGCTGTTTTTTTCTCCCCCGGGGAGAGGAGGGAAATGGTAGAGCTAGCGTATCGGAGGGAATTAGCAGGTGACTAAATTAGGGAGACAAATGGGGGAATTAAAATAATAATAATAATAATAAAAAAAAACAGAAAAGCAAAGAGATCAGGTTCTATATACTGCCACGTTATCAATCATAAAATCATTACTTTAACGGATTGTCATACAAGATAAGTCAGGACAGGCAGTTTGCTAACACCTCGTGAGGTTTTTCAACCTATAGTAAGTCAGCCTCCATATTCTCGACACACATTAAGTATGGAATACCATGCTCTGATTATACAGTTGGTGTACACTGATCAATCTCTTGTCTGAACTGCCCAATGCTTTCTGAATAGATTAAAATAAAAAATTTGTTTAAAAAAGGTACACGTATACTGAAACCTTTACAGAAATAACAAAATACTTACATGATCTATTTACATGATCAGTTTGACATTTGCATTAAAGTATCTAAAAAGACACCCTTATTTCAGGCTATGAGAGCCATGTAGCTTTGTTGCTGCATCTTCTAAATGCACACTAATTGAAGGCATTTACCTCTATTGACTTTCCCAGTCATCGTGGACGATGCCCCATCCTGCTAAACCTCATCCGCTTGTGTAGGCCTTACTGAAGCCTTAATGAGGTAGGAAAAATAAAGCGTGCAGCTGAACACTCTGAAGCAACATCATTATCTAAAAATGTAGTGAACTGACTATTTAGGCTATGTATGGCTGAACAAAAAAAAAAAAAAAACCACAACAAAAAAAAAAAGACAGCCCAACTCTAAGCAAACGCATAAACTGTGCAACTTGTTACCGAGTAGTCAGCCTTTACAGTAAAACGAATGGCTGAATAATAAAATACATAAATATATATATTTTTAAGGAGCGGTCTAGTGATGACTGAGGTGTAGCCGGTTTAACTAGGCTTTGTTTTAATGCTCTTGATGCTCTACAGCACCTCTGTCCATAGAGACCTGCATCATCCACAAGTGGGGGCTGTGCCTTTTTTTTTTTTTTTTTTTTTTTTTTAAAAAACAACAAAGATTACAGTCGTACTACTATTTTTACTGAAGGAGAAACAGAGCCTTCCAAGAGAGCTCTGTTGTACCATATACACCCCCATGTGTCCTGGTATGAGACACATATACATACATTATTTTATATAAACACATACATATACAGACACACACACACACACGTGTTTATATATATATATATATATATATATATATATATATATATATATATATATATATATATATATATATATATATATATATATATATAAAAAACACACACACACACACACGAGATGTAAGAAAAATCCATAGGGAAAGCAAAATAGATATTTATTAACCAAACTAGAATGGGACACTAGTTTTATAGTGTTACATTACTGGATCCAAATACTATTTATTAAATATATTTATTAATGACTTCCTATTAACATCAACTTGAAAATAATGTGTTCTGTCAGTATTAAAGTTCAGTAAAAAAAGAGAAGAGGGGACACTTTGACCTTTAGGCCAAATAAACATGGTCCATTAAGGATTTATTTTAAGCTTGCTGCGATAGTTGGTGCTCCCGGTGTTGGAGCCACACACCAATTGTCATTGTACTGTTTTGTAGTTGTGTTTTCCATTAAGAATTATAATGAACCCACCATTCAATCAATTTCCGCTAATTCGAAAGCAAAAGTGAAATGAGCACGGCCACGAGGCTTTCACAAGCAAGGGGGAAAAACACCCCCCTCCACACCCCTGGTGATACCTGCATTACCAGTGTCGCACATCGATTAAACATCGTCCCCATAACGGTGGGAAAATTTCCTCACCATCACATCCCTAGTTTCCCCAGGAGCTTTTTTCTGATCGATGCAAGCAAAAATGCTTGATTTTGCTGTGGCTTTTGGCAAAATTTGTGATGCAACTTTGTGGGATTTTTTTGGACAACTACTTGAATTGGTGAAATTGCAACTGCACAAAATTGTTTTGAACGTTTTGTCTTTTGAGACCGTTTAGCTGTACTTATGTTCAATGCACGTAACCAAAGAGGGCTTTGGCGGAATGCAAAAAATGTGTCACGTGACACATTTTTGCCCAGATCAGCGGAAAATATGTGGCAATTTTGAAAAATTGCCAGCTGCTCAGGATATTGCCGAGTTTGCGTTCATTTCTGTGATCGTTAAATCCTGGTGGGACTGAATAGACGGAATATAACTGCACACATTTGAATACTGAGCCCAACATTTAAATACCGATACCATTCAAATGCAGCAGCTCACCTTCAAGTAATGTAAACCTGTACATATCTTGGCTGTTTGGAAAGTGTGAGATGAGTCCGATTCAGTGAAAGATTGACAGCATTAAGGCAGAACCAAACTAACTGTCCATGATTTTCTATAACTGTACAGGACAAAGACTGTGTTATTGTCAAGCATGTAACTGATTGAGCTTTGCATTTTGTTTGTCTTTACAATTAACAGGTACATGTGCAGAGTTCGAGGTAAGAGAGTGAAGATGTATCAGAGTGAAGAGTGTAATGTATTGTCATATATATATATATATATATATATATATATATATATATATATATATATATATATATATATATATATATATATATATATAAAGACAATACATTACACTGTGTTCTAAACAAGAATGTAAACAGTGTATCGTACCTGAACATTACCTAAAACATTTGATCAGGAGAAACTTATTTTTTTTAAACTACTGCAGAAGCTCATCTATCATGTCTGACCTGGAACTCTGCCAGCTATGTCCTATCCTTCCCTACAGGACAGCTACCAACCTGTGATGCTGAAGGGTAACACAGTTCCTTTGAGACATGTGAAACATCCATCATTAGCAAAACACACTGAGGTAAGTGCAGAAAATCTGTCCTCATCTGCAGACATGCATCATGTTTGCATGTAATTGACAGGAGAGATCGACATACGTGACTGTGATTGACAGGAGAGAGTATACCATGCCTCCCACCTATGCAGCACGGCCCGTTTTGTTCTCTAGACTAGAAATTAGAACCTGTGTGAACATATTTCTGATTCAACCACATACATTATCATGAAGTACCACAAGTTATGCCACACAAAGGTATTCAATAGAGCACTGATACGGTTTGCTACAAAATAAATTGAGCATTAACCTTTATTTGCAAAAGCTCATGTTTGAGCAATGTGAACCTGCACATAGCTGCGCAGAAAAGTACTGCACTGACTGCACATTTCATTATCTTGTTAAGTTTCCTGTAACAGCACAGGACAGATGGCAAAACACAAGCATTGTGCAAAGTTCACGGGAGCAATCAGTAGAACGATGCATAATTTTGTCGGCACAATTAATAGATGCAGATCCAAAGCACTGAAATAATGAGTACGTTTACATGGACAACAATATTCCAATATTAACCCAATTAAGACGATACTCTGAGAAACTACCATGTAAACAGAGATTATTGATTACTTTAATTAGTCGTACTTGAAGTAAACACAAATTGAATTAAGACATGTGGAGTATTTCTGTTTTCACCGCATTTTGCGACAGGACACATACACGCACAGCAGTGCTCAGCCAGTTAACTGCAAACGCGTGCACGGCTGATTCCGAAACCGCATACTTATCTAATATATAGTAGGCGAAATACATGTGTACACGGTAAAAATGTGGTTTGGGACGCAGCCCACAGCTTCAAGCAGTCGTCTATTAGCACAGATGGCATGACAAATAACTAACTGCACTTGAAGCTTTCGTAAAATTAAAAATGAAACACCCAAAACTGTATACAGTACCATAACAAAGACAAACTGTATGTTGATGCGTGAAATTCTGGAGGGAACTTCGGACGGTGTGGGGACGTAATGACGTGTGCTGTTAATCGATCTCTGTTCCATAACGTAAAATGGGAACATGAAAGGATGTGACTCATGTAGACACCTTAATCACAATATTGTCTTATTCAGAATAAGGTCAATTATTAATTTACTGCTGTCATGTAAACTTAATCAGTGACTATCTTCTAGGTAGGAAAGTAAAAATTATGCCATGCACCACTGTATAATGCAGGTAAAATAAACTGTGATCACTGACAGCACTGTGCTTCGAACAACCCAGTGTTCTACCTGAAGATTACCGAAAACATTTTGATCAGGAGAAGGAGGGGTTTACCACCTTAAAGTGTTTGGTCCTGTCCACCTTTGTTGAGTCCGAGTTGAGACCCAGTCCAAAAGGGGTCAAGTTTGAGTTCAGAAAGTAATTAAACTGAAAAAAGATTTGAAATTGCAATTGTAAACTCAACACTGAGCTGTTAAATTAAATATTTTAACCTTCACGAACCACTGGCAACATAAACATAAACTTCCCATTTATTCAATATTTGGCTTAGCCAAGGAACTGAGTGTTTAATGTGAACCTGTACAGTGAGATGAGAACCAGTGGCAAAAATGAGTGCAATGACAGCACATTAAACCCTAAATCACAACTCTCTCTTTAGGTTTTTCTATAAAAGCACATTTCAGAGAAATCAAGAGATCTACTCATCCTGTCCACAACTTTAATGACTGCACTCAGACATCATTATTTCTCTTTCCTAGGTAAAAACTTACATATGTATTACTGTTATTCAGTAAAACATAGAACGACGACAAAACGAACCACACTTCAATCAAAAACAGACAAAAAGGATTTAAAACAACTCTTACAAGGATGATATTTAAGAAATTAAGTGCTGGAAGACCTTCACTCGGGTCCTTTAAGAGAAAACTAAAGTTGGGTCACGGGTTCAGAATTAACCTGTATGATTTTATACACAGGAATTACTTTGCTGAATGGAAAAATACATTACATGGCGACGAACATTCATGGAAGATCTACGAGCGCTCGATGTCAAGTGGGAAGATGTGGAAATCGACGCTGCCGACCGAGCCCGCTGGCGAATGCTTGTTGCCCGATGCGCCTCGCTGCGCGGACGGAACTAACTACTACTACTATGGAAAAATAAACTCACATTACCTCTAATCCGGACAGTGAAACAGTTACGATAATAAACTAAAGCTGTCCATCAAACCGTAGCGGCCAACAAGAGACACGCCGCGACACGCAACCGCAGCTAACAGTCTTCCACTGGCGTTACCTCCCGCTGGATTTCCCTAAATCACGCCGCGGAGCAAACGCTATTTAAAATGACTCAAATAAAACCGACACTCTTCACATTCGTGCGTCATCACTGACGATAAGTCTCTCTGTGTGAACCAACTCGCGCTGTCCGGCGAGTGCTTGTAGCAGTAACGCTACGTCGCTAAGCTAACTAGCCGTGAAGAAGCTAACCGAGCTCGTCGTGTAAAAAGTTACTGCTAGTCCGCGGACTAACCCGGTACACGCGCTGCTCGCTTATCCTAACACTTCACTAATCACGCACATGTTACCAGAGTGATTAAAACACATTATGTAAAGAAAACACGTTCTGTAACATTTCCCATTTGACTTTATTGTTCGCCTTGACTCTCAGCTATACATTATGATGGCTAGCAAGTGAAATTAGCAAAGCCATCCAGGGAAAACTTTTTTCAGTTCTCCCCACCCCCTGTGGAAAACAGCAGAATGATCTAACTTAAGCAGAATAAAAAATGTCCAAAATCACCATAACCTGCTGGCTTGTTGGCGAGTTATGGAAAACAGCGTACCTTTGATTAATATCACAGCGTCTCTCGACGTTTCCTCTGTTTTCACCAACCAACATGAAGCAGGATTTTCCCCCCCTTTTTTCACTCGTTCCCCGCTTGCTCCTCTCCTGGCGTCAAAGAGGCTGGAGCCGAACAACTTCAAGCCGTATCCCTCCGCCTATAGGACAGTCAACCTCTGCTACTCATCATTTGGTTTTTTTTATTTGTATTTTTTTTTTTTTTGAGTTCCACGAAAAGAGGAAAGTTTCACAACTACACTGTAAAAAACAAAACAAAACTAAACTAAAAAATAGTTAATCATTTTTAAACGAATCAGTGAAGCACAGTGTGCCTTATGGAGGCTGTAAAAAATGAAAATGACCCGAGTCCTATTTTACAAACATAAAATTTATATATTTTTTCCTCAAAACATTTCAGAATTTCATATTTTTCTGTGTGGAAATGCGTGTGTTGGAGATCTGTATAAGAGCTCTGATTAGGACCGAGATTTTGTTGGACTTCAGAGATCGGCTGTCTGTGATGTGATCCGGTTTCATTATCTCCCCCAAACTCTGAAATAAAATGAGGAAAATAAATAGATTCGGTTAATATATAATTTCTCCTATACATAATCTTTTGCCATTGTTTGCTGTGCTTAATCATCATAAGATAAAACGTCGTCTTACTATATGAATTGTGTATCTAGAGTAATTGTAGTAATGTACATATATTAGAATAATTGGGGAAGAGCGATGACTCCTGATCCACGCTGCGTGCAGGTACAACAAAAGTATAGTCAAGAACAGTTTGGCGGAAGGACACGCTTTTCTGCTCTGCTCTTTCCAATAGACTGTGTGAGGTGTGCTGCAGCTGTGTGACGTCACGGGCTTTGGCTCCACTCTGTCTGGCTTTGAAAATTCAACAAGCAGGCAACCAATGGCGAGTAGTTCCGGACTTCTCTCTCTCTCTCTCTCTCTCTCTCTCTCTCTCTCTCTCTCTCTCTCACACACACACACACGGGCTCACTGTTCACTTTCATCGATTTATTTATATTTAGCCAGATTTTGAAGGCAGTGATAAGTACTGAGTAGTGATATCTATCTGTGTTATCTGGCTGCTCGTGTCTGACTAGAGTTCAATTTCCAAATCTATTAATCTGTGAGTTCTCTCTCTCTGTCTCTCTCTCTCTCTCTCTCTCTCTCTCTCTCTCTCTCTCTCTCTCTCTCTCTCTCTCTCTCACACACACACACACACACACACACACACACACACAAACTCTCTCTCTCTCTCTCTGCGTCTCTCTCCCCCTCTTTCTTTCTCTCTCTCCCTCTCTCACCCTCTCTATCTGTTTCTCTCTCACACACACCCCCCCCTTACTCACACACACTTCTAGGCTCAATTGTAACAATAAATAAAAAAACAACATTAGTAGTCATGGGTTCACAGAGTAACAGCCACATTTAGACATAGTATAAATTTATAGCACTTCATTATATATTAGAACAGGGGTTCCCAAACTGGCTTAGTGGTTAGCATGTTCGCTGATTGGCATGTCCAAAGTGTCCGTAGTGTGGGAATGTGTATGTGATTGTGCCCTGCGATGGATTGGCACCCTGTCCAGGGTGTACCCTGCCTTGTGCCCGATGCTCCCTGGGATAGGCTCCAGGTTTCCCCGTGACCCTGAAGGAAGGAGTAAGCGGTAAAAGATGGATGGATGGATGGATGGATGGATGGATAAATCATGTATTTATTTATTTTTCACACCAAATTGTTGAGGCCCCACGGGCGCCCCCTGGCGGTCCCCACTTTGAAAACCACTGAATTAGAACATCAAGCTTATTTGGTAAGGACAAGCAGTACTTAATAGCATCGCAGTGTACATATTTTATCAAGGCTCTTGCTCTTTTCATCTATGAAAATAACGTTTTATAGAAAAGAAGAACGCCTATGTAAGTTCTTCTTAGAATATTTTTAAAGCTCATTAACTATATAATGAAAAAGGAAACTATGAGATGTGATGTACTTCAGGGAGGCAGTGAGGCTTTGTGCAGAAAAGAAGAGGATCCTACAGTCCTACTTTGGAAACAGAAAATCCATCATTTTCCCCCAAAAACTTTTTTAAATATTATTTCTAAGGTCTGGGTCTGGAAGTGAGTGTTTTAAATTCCATACTTTTACACACTTTCCAGACTTGTGCAAGATTCCAGTTTAGTATTCACAATTTGCCACTTCATGACACTTTGGAAAGGTTTCCTTAAAGGTAATCTGAATGATTAATGACTCTATGCCTCTAGAAATGCTTATATTGAAACCTTTTTCCTTTCAATGAAAACCTCTGTTCTAAGGTTCTACATAAGAACTTCATGGGTTCCCCAGAGTGTACAATTACAGCCTCATAAATATAGTGACAAAAACGTTTGATAATCAGAGGTGAACTGGTTATGTTATGATATTGTAAATGTGACCAGCAGGGGGCGACATTTGCCTATAAAAACATTTATTGACTGTAGACTTTGCTCAGTCCGCACACCAGTTTCGGAAGAACTTGATCTGTTCGTGCATGTTTTGCTCTCAACATTGTCTGTTTGTTCATAATCTAATTTCCAGGCAGATTTAGAGTCCATATATATTGCACTACCAAGTTAAGAGTCAGTCAATTTTCGTGAAGATATTTCAGATAAAGGTTACTCGTTTTTCATCAAACATGTCAATTAAGAAAGAAGAAGAAGACATTATGAACTGGAATTAACCTTAAATTGTTTGATTAGTTCACACACCAGTCAAACTCCACTCATTTCAAGACCTACCATTATAACAAAATACTTCTTCTTTTCCACTCAAGCAGAATGTGCTGATAATCGGAAAGTGTCAGGGTTGGAAACATGAGTGTCCTGTGTGTAATATAAGGGAGCTATTGTGGGTGAAGCCTACACAGTAAAAGTCTGAGGCAGAGGGCAACAGCTGTATCATAGGTCATGCATGCTAGAGAAGTTCTCGGCCCTATACCAAAACATCTGTCTCTGCCTGTAACAGGGCTGCTTGAGGACTGTAAGCACAAAGGAGAAGCTTGCTCTTTGATGCTTGACAGTATCCGTCTATCACCTTCATTTTGTCACAGTTTGCTTACAGGAAAATTAAACACAGCCCAGTCACGCTTAGTGTAAACTGTTTTATTTTCCAGACAACCAAAGCCTGGCTAAGAACAGCTCAACAATACTGGAAAGGTTCAGTGGAAACCTGTGACTTGCATGAGATGGTTTTATGGAATTCTTAATGTTGACATTATTGTGGTTTTTAAGGATTTATTTCTGTGATTACTTCTGTGGCCTCTGTTCACTGTTTAACAAATGCTTCCTATGGCCTTTTGCTCCTATATCCTCCTGTAACAGCAATATGTAGTTTGACATATGGCAAATCCATACAGTGAGTGTTAACATCACACATGTTTTATATTACAGATAACTTCACCCCTCTAGCTAGAATCCATAATTCTTCATATTTCAATGAGGGTCAATGCAAAACATACACATGCATGTGCATCTCAAAAACTTAGAATATCGTCGAAAAGTTAATTTTTTTCCATAATTTAATTCAAAAGTGGGCCTTTCATATATCCTAGATTCATTACACAGAAAGTGAAATATTTCAAGTCTTTTTTATTTTACAGTGAGGGAAAAAAGTATTTGATCCCCTGCTGATTTTGTACGTTTGCCCACTGACAAAGAAATGATCAGTCTATAATGTTAATGGTAGGTTTATTTGAACAGTGAGAGACAGAATAACAAAAAAAAAAAATCAGAAAAACGCATGTCAAAAATGTTATAAATTGATTTGCATTTTAATGAGGGAAATAAGTATTTGACCCCCTCTCAGTCAGAAAGATTTCTGGCTCCCAGGTGTCTTTTATACAGGTAACGAGCTGAGATCAGGAGCACACTCTTTAAGGGAGTGCTCCTAATCTCAGCTTGTTACTTGTATAAAAGACACCTGTCCACAGAAGCAATCAATCAATCAATCAGATTCCAAACTCTCCACCATGGCCAAGACCAAAGAGCTCTCCAAGGATGTCAGGGACAAGATTGTAGACCTACACAAGTCTGAAATGGGCTACAAGACCATTGCCAAGCAGCTTGGTGAGAAGGTGACAACAGTTGATGCGATTATTCGCAAATGGAAGAAACACAAAAGAACTGTCAATCTCCCTCGGCCTGGGGCTCCATGCAAGATCTCACCTAGTGGAGTTGCAATGACCATGAGAACAGTGAGGAATCAGCCCAGAACTACTCGGGAGGATCTTGTCAATGATCTCAAGGCAGCTGGGACCATAGTTACCAAGAAAACAATTGGTAACACACTACGCCGTGAAGGACTGAAATCCTGCAGTGCCCGCAAGGTCCCCCTGCTCAAGAAAGCACATATACATGCGCGTCTGAAGTTTGCCAATGAACATCTGAATGATTCAGAGGACAACTGGGTGAAAGTGTTGTGGTCAGATGAGACCAAAATGGAGCTCTTTGGCATCAACTCAACTCGCCGTGTTTGGAGGAGGAGGGATGCTGCCTATGACCCCAAGAACACCATCCCCACCATCAAACATGGAGGTGGAAACATTATGCTTTGGGGGTGTTTTTCTGCTAAGGGGACGGGACAACTTCACCGCATCAAAGGGACGATGGACGGGGCCATGTACCGTCAAATCTTGGGTGAGAACCTCCTTCCCTCAGCCAGGGCATTGAAAATGGGTCGTGGATGGGTATTCCAGCATGACAATGACCCAAAACACACGGCCAAGGCAACAAAGGAGTGGCTCAAGAAGAAGCACATTAAGGTCCTGGAGTGGCCTAGCCAGTCTCCAGACCTTAACCCCATAGAAAATCTGTGGAGAGAGCTGAAGGTTTGAGTTGCCAAACGTCAGCCTCAAAACCTTAATGACTTGGAGAAGATCTGCAAAGAGGCGTGGGACAAAATCCCTCCTGAGATGTGTGCAAACCTGGTGGCCAACTACAAGAAACGTCTGACCTCTGTGATTGCCAACAAGGGTTTTGCCACCAAGTACTAAGTCATGTTTTGCAGAGGGGTCAAATACTTATTTCCCTCATTAAAATGCTAATCAATTTATAACATTTTTGACATGCGTTTTTCTGGATTTTCTTGTTGTTATTCTGTCTCTCACTGTTCAAATAAATCTACCATTAAAATTATAGACTGATCATTTCTTTGTCAGTGGGCAAACATACAAAATCAGCAGGGGATCAAATACTTTTTTCCCTCACTGTAATTATGGGTTACAGCTCATGGAAATAAAAAAATCCAGTATCTCAAAATATTAGGATAAAAATTTATAATACAGAATGTATGTATGTCTTCACACTGGACCTCAAGCAACTTGGATTCTGTGTCTCTCCACTCTTCCTCCAGACTCTGGGACTTTGATTTCCAAATTAAATGCAACATTTACTTTCATCTGAAAAGAGGACTTTGGACCACTGAGCAACAGTCCAGTTTGATTTCTCCTTAGCCCATGTAAAACAGATATGCATACATTAACATACTTTTCAGAAGTAATTTCTCTATTATAAATTCCTTATTCTAAAATTTTGAGATGTAAACTGTAAAACAACAAAAAAAAAGGGTTGCAATATTTCATTTTATGTGTAATGAATCTAGAATATATGAAAATTCCACTTTTTGAATTAAATTACAGAAAAAAAAACTTTTCCATGATATCCTAATTTTTTTAGATGCACCTGTATACTGTACATAGACTAATATGAATGAGTAGCTGCTTATTTTCCTAAACCTGATGACTAAGATTGCAAAGGTTTTAGTTGAATATTTAATGTAACATAAATTGTATATTTTAGTATTTGCTAATTTAGTTCAGTGTCCACAATTCATCCCTTGGCACTGCAGTGTATGGTAGAAAATTTCACCAGAGAGACATGGAAATGATCAAAACAAATTCAATGGATGGATTTCAATATCACTCAATAAGAGCACTCCTTAAGACGAAAGCATGCAGACCACACGAGATGGTCTATTCTCATGCTCCTCTCTTAACAGTGACCTTTCAGTAAGTGTGTCTGGCAGGTTCTCGCTAGCCCACTACACTCCTCTAGCTCAAAACAGCCGGTCGTTGTCTGGCTCTGACACTAAAAGCCTGCTAAAATGCTTCATTCAGAGCCATAGAAAGACTGCCAGCTGAGAGGGAGCTACCGTGCACACATGTTTTCCTCCCTAATTCCATTAGACATACCATCCCTTGGGCTAGTGCGGGACACTAAATTCCAGAATGATGGCGATAAAAGATATAAAACTAGTTCAAAATGCCATGAATTTTCCTTACTTTTAAGGTTTGGTGTCTGCATCCTGTTAACCTACTTTAATTACCCTTTGTTCACTTGTAAGCAACTTTTGGACCCACCATTTTTCCATTACAGAGTGTTTGTTATGAACAATGCTTTCCATGGAAGTCTGATAATACCGAGTACTTCTGCTCAGTCCATTTGCATTTTGGAATAAGGCTGATCATTTTTATATAACCGTTTCAGTACAATGGGAAGCAATTACAAGCACTGAAATTAGTAAGTAGTCATCTAAGGCATAACTCTGGTTAAAAATGGTCATTTTATTGTGAAATATGTAAATATTGTTCTTTGGTTCCACACGATATTTCCACAGTACAGTGCACACTATCTATTCCTATTTGATTTGGCAGATGTCTTCACCAGAAAGACTTTGTTCATCCACACATTAAACAGCTCTACCAAGATTAACAGACAAAATGCTCACCACAATAATGTCACTGAGCTGTAGGATTGCTTTTCCCAGCCTCTTGGAAATATCAGAATTTCTCACTCTGTGCAAACTAACCTTGATTTTTTTAATGACATGACAGCCTACAAATATTTTAATAAGGAAAAAAAATTACTTATATGTTAAGTCCTGCTGTCTGTAAGGTCTTGGCTGAGGAGTCTGCTGAGTGGGTACACAGAAATGACACTTTTGCCAAACACATTTGTACATATGTATTCTAAATAGACTGAGAGTGTTTTGCATAGGAACAGCTTCTGCACCATAAAGAAAAGTAAACCTGACCTGCACTGCCTGTGCCCGAATAGCAATTTTTGTTTCAATTAACCATGCAAACATGCTACATGTATATAAAAATGTAAAAAATGAAACAAACAAACCGAAAGTAGAAAACAAATAAAACAGTTAGCATTTCTCAAAATCAGCTCTAGAGCACTAAATCAGACTTACATTGAGATACAAGTCAATTTAACAAATATTTAACTAATTATCATCAACACGGTCTTTGGCATTCAAACACAACAATGACAATTTTAATCCATCCATTTTCCCTGGTTTGCTGAAGTTGGTTTTCCTGTAAATTAGTTAATTACCTCTTCACTGCTTACAGAAAGATTACTCATTGTGCATGGCTTCCAAGAGCAGTGGAGGTTCAGATTAACTTCAGTTTTTCACAAAACCGCTGAGTTTTCTAAACTTTGGTCATTGTTCTGCTGGACCGACTGTTCAAAATCTTCTGGAAAAGTTCATCTGAAATACAACAACATGGGCAGTCATTTACAAATCACCTTTACTTTCACTATTAGAAATTAAATCTATAAAATTTATTTCATTTAATTTCCTAATAATATGTTAAGAGTTTTTAAAAAATTTACCCTTATTTAGAACTCGTGTGCCTGCCTATGTGAGAAAAAAATCAAATCAGTTAAAGTTTGCTAATAGAAAAAATATTTTAAATACTTTGAACATTAATAAAACATTACTTTCCTAAACATTTAGTGAGAGATATCTCACCCTCACTGCAGAGGTATGCTTTGCTGAAGAGCCCTCTGCCTGGTCACTCACAACTTTAGGAGCTAAAAAAAATCCCATAAATTGTAACAAATGGTTGAACAGTGCATGAGCTTTAAATAAGCTTGTAATTTAGAAGAGCAGGATCTTACGCAGTGGTTTTATGATTGAGTTTATGGCATGTACGACTCCATTAGTAGCCATCATGTCAGCGTCAACAACCTGCACCCTGTTGACGTACATAGTGGAGTTTCTCTATAAAGAATAAAAAAAAACATTGCTTAGAAAACTCCTTGACCTACAATGATGCTTGAAAGTTTGTGAACCCTTTCGAAATTTATATATATCTGCATAAATATGATCTAAAACATAATCAGATTTTCACACAAGTCCTAAAAGTAGACAAAGAGAACCAAATTAAACAAAATGAGACAAAATATTATACTTGGCCATTTATTTATTGAAGAAAACAATCGAATATTACATATTTGTGAGTGTGAAAAGTATGTGAATCTCTAGGATTAGCAGTTAATTTGAAGGTGAAATTAGAGTCAGGTGTTTTCAATCAATAGGATGTTTTATTTAAAAAAAACAGGGATCTATCAAAGTCTGATCTTCACAACACATGCTTGTGGAAGCGTATCATGGCATGAACAAAGTAGGGCGAGCAACAAAGATCACTCCAAGAACGAGATGTGTAATAGTCTGTGAGGTCACAAAGGAACCCAGGGTAACATCTAAGCAACTAAAGGCCTCTCTCACATTGTTAATGTTCATGAGTCCACCATCAGGAGAACACTGAACAACAATGGTGTGCATGGCAGGGCTGCAAAGAGAAAGCCACTGCTCTCCAAAAGAAACATTGCTGCAGTTTGCTAAAGATCATGGGGGACAAGCCAGAAGGCTATTGGAAAAAATGTTTTGTGGATGGATGAGACCAAAATAGAATTTTTCGTTTTAAATGAAAATCGTCATGTTTAGAGAAAAGAAAACACTGGATTCCAGCATAATAACCTTATACCATCTGTGAAATATGGTGGTGGTTTGGGCCTGTTTTGCTGCGTCTGGGCCAGGCCAGCTTGTCATCATTGATGGAACAATGATTCTGAATTATACCAGCGAATTCTACAGGAAAATGTTGGGAGATCTGTCTGTGAACTGAATCTTAAGAGAAAGTGGGACATGCAGCAAGACAACGACTCTAAGCACATAAGTCGTTCTACCAAAGACTGGTTAAAGAAGAATAAAGTTGTTAATGTTTTGGAATGGCCAAGTCAAAGTCCTGACCTTAATCAAATAGAAATGTAGTGGAAGGACCTGAAGCAAGCAGTTCTTATGAGGAAACCCACCAACATCCCAGAGTTGAAACTGCTCTGTACTGAGGAATGGGTTAAAACTCCTCCAAGCCGATGTGCAGGACTGATGAACAGTTACCAGAAATCTTTAATTGCAGTTATTGTTGCACAAGGGGGTCACACCAGATACTGAAAGCAAAGTTTCACATACTTTTACACTCACAGAGATTGGATCTTGGATAATTTTTGTCAATAAATAAAGGTTCTCTTTATCTACTTTTAGGACTTGTATGAAAATCTGATGATGTTTTAAGTCATATTTATGCAGAAATGTAGAAAATTCTAAAGCGTCACAAACTTTCAAGCACCACTGTATGTAATGAGATGTCCATCACCAAAACAAGCATTTACACATTTACTCCAAGTTACATATAAGCTTGCAAAAATTTATTTCCAAGTGCCTTACAGTGCCTAACAGTTTCACACAGAGTTGTTGTGTTCTCACCAAGCCTAGCTCAAGCTTCTCTCCTGACATAGGCTTCATTCTGGTATGAGAGGTCACTCCACCACTAACAAGAAACTCATCACCTATGTGGTACTTCAGAAGGTTGGCAAGCTCTCTGGAATCTCCTACACAGACCATTACACAGCTATGAGTAATCTGAGAAAGAATACGCATGTGGAAGAACTTTCAAGGAGATGAATTGCACTGATCATGTGTTTTAAATGCAAAAGCCAGCAGCAGAAAAGGAAGCACAGTACTTGTAATTTTATTGAGGTCAGCTGTGGGCATGGCACGGAAAGCATCGCTGGTGGGGGCAAAGATGGTGTAGGTCCCTTTCTTGTTCAGCAGCTCAGTCATGCCTGCCCTCTGTATGTTGCCAACCAAGGTGCTGTGAGGTAGTAAATTGGATAATAAACATGAAGAATCCAATCTCCACCAAGTTTAAGTAAAATATCAAGTAAAATATTCCAATATGTGCTGGAAATTACAGCTGATCATTATGAAACAAAGGCTCTATCTGGCATTTTGTTAGAAAATGAGATAACCTCATAAATGACATCACTGAGGGATCCTTTATACTCCTGTTGAATTATTAATATTGTTTTATTTCAGAAATTTTGTTTTAGTGTAAAATAATAATATTAAAAAAAACCCCGAAAAATTCTACATCATATGGCCAAAGTTTTGTGGACACCTGACTATCACACCCATATGTGTTCTTTCCCCAAACTGTTGCCACAAAGTTGGAAACATGCAATTGTATAGGATGTCTTTGTTTGCTGTAACATTAAAATTTCCCTTCAAGGGACTTAGCCCAAACATGGCAAAGCCCTTGTTCACACAGCAAAGGCCCATGAATTCATGGTTTGCCAAGGTTGGAGTGGAAGAACTTGAGTGTCCTGCACAGAGCCCTGACCCCAACTCCACTGTACACTTTTGGGAACACCTTTGGGGGTCTAAATTTACACTTACTTTAATTCATTGAGCAGACGCTTTTATTTAAAGCGACTTACAAATGAGGAAAATACAAGCAAACCAGATTAAATCAGGAATGGGATGTTCAGAAATGGGATGTTCAAAAAGCACATATGATGGTCAGGTGTCCACAACAATTTGGCAATGAATGTATCTTCAAATTCACAGATAAACCTGATTTTATAAGGTTCTCTCTATGTGCTAGCCAATCATCATCCAGGACAAATGCACCATAGACTGCACTGATGAACAACATCCACATTCTATAGGGTGTTCCAAAGTCTCCATACATAAGGGAAATTAACACTTTTTAGCAAAATGTATTAAAAAATGTTTCATGCTTAGTTTATATTCTTTTTCTTTTCAGATAGCCTTTAAGAATGCCTTTGACAGAAGAAGAACATATTGAAATCATTCTCATGGTTGGTTCAGGAAGCAGTCACAAGGTTGCAATGGACTTTAACAGGAAACATGGCAAGCACATCACACACGACACTGCTGCCAAATTAAAAAAGACTGGAGTGTTGCAGACCAACCAAGAAGTGGGTGAGAAGATAGTCCGTCCAGAGACTTTTGGACACCCTGCAGTTACACTCAGACAGGAAAGAACAGTCTTGAAGCCACCATATGGCAGGTTGGAGGAGTAAGTAACTTTTTTAGCTGTAGATGGTTTACAGATGCTATGTGGGAGTTAAAGTGTGGGCTGAAGGTCACTTTGTAAGAAGTGTTTGTTTGGCTGCAGAAACATCTACTTCAATTGTATTCGAATACTACTTCAATTGTATTCGAATACTTCAATTGTATTCGAATATTGTTACAATAAAATTTCAAATTGTTTACGAACAACTTCAAGTTTTAGACATTATGATCATTAGTATTTTCAATATAACTTTATATTATAAAATTTATTAAATTATTACAATAGTTGTTTAATGACATTAAGAGATTAATATAGGAACAGCCATATTCTATCTGGTTTCAGCTAAATAGAAATTTTAGGCTTTCTAATTGTCTAAGTATTTCAATAATGTAAATTTGAAGAAACCTTAAAGTGCAAAACTTGTTCATCTGTAAATGTAGATTTTAAAAGGTTTTTCTAGATGGAATGCCAAAATTTTAATATGAAATTTGGATAGAGTCTTTATAATACTAAGGTTAGAAAGTGCTGAGTGGACTGACACTGACATCTTTGGATGTACTGTATGTGGGAGGGGAAGCAGCTGTATATACTCTTTCAATCCTAGCACTCTGGTAAAACCATTACATCCCTTTCCAGGGGATTTTTCCTGCTTGGGAATTTATGGAGGTTTTAAGCTTCAAAAAGGACTGTTGAAAACACAAACTAGCCCCACATATCCAGGCAGCACCTGTGAGATAATGGGCTTTGTGTCTGTCATTATGATTCTGGCATAATTCAGGTTTTTGCTGTGATTAGCTGCTCACCTGAAACGATTGTCTGCCTTTAGAACATCCATAACAGTGCCCATGGGAGGAGCCAGAATCTTATCCACGATGAACATAGCGCCGTGGCGGCCATATTTATCATGAGCAGCAATACAGGCGTTCTCGATGCAGAGGTTCTGAAAAGGACAGAGCAGCAGTAAGTTCACAGTGGTTTGCTGTACCCATGAGGGATGCAGATTTTGTGTTTCTTGGATGACTGACAGTGTGCAAGTCAGCTGTGGAAAACATTAGGGTGATCCAGAGGAGAGGTTTCCGGTGATCTGCAAACTCCATTACGCAGAAGAAATGTGTGACTTTAAAAGCTTAAGATACACCATCAGTACCAAGAACATGAGTGGAAATTAAAGACTTGAAACCAATGTGATAATTATAGTGTAGTCTGGAGTTTCATCTTATCCTCAGACTTTCCTCAGAGGAAATACTGTAGCCCAGTTATAATCATAATAAATGATCAAATAATTAAATGATCTACAAAAAGCCACAGAGACAAAACCATGTCTTATAAATTCCATATTATGTAATGCTTATGTAATGTGTCATAGTGAAAGAGGCATGACTGACTTCGAATGTGTGTGGGAAAGAAAACAACAAATGTAATTTCCCAACCCTATTCTAAGAGTTCATGAAATGGGTAAAAAAAAAAAAAAAAATTTAAATCAAATTTTAACACAAATCACAATAATTTGCATGATCATGTCTCTGTCTTGTTGGAACTGCACTATGAAATTAACTTACATTTCTATATACAAACACTCTAAGTTTAGTTCCTTCAATGGTTTCCAGCTCCTGTCCATGGTACAGACTCTTGGAGGAGAGTTTCCCCTTTAGAACATGGTTCCTCATCAGTTTTCTCACTTCAGGTGTCATAGTAAAGCTACCTGTTTACAAGTATAATAAATGGGAGTTTAGTTTAAATGTGAATTTAGGTTAGTGAAAACATTTATCAATGTAGTTAATAAAGGAAATGATTGTAACTCAACCTTTGAAAGCATCATTTTGAGGTGCTATCAATGTAACTGCTTCTGAGCCCGAAAGCTGAGGATTTAGACCAGCATCTGTGAAAAACTTAGTGGCCGTGGAAACTTGTGGAACACTTTCAGCAAGTTCTTTCAACGTCTTAACTATAATTAAGAGGGGGGAAAGTTTCTGTTAATATAACATAAGACTCAGAAGATGAGAAGGAATATGAGTGCTTGTGATGGTACCTGAGTCAGGGATGAGAAGCTCGTTAATGTAATGGACAACTCCATTGGTTCCCAGCTTGTCTGCGTTTGTGACAATGGCTTTGCCATTGAGGGTCATTGCGTCTCCTTCACAGCCCACCTCCAGCACTGTGCCCTGAAGCGTCTCCAATGGAGTCCCTGCCACAACGGACTCAGCGCAGTGCATGTTCTTCAGGATGTGGTAATTCAGCAAATCTGAGAAATAAACAAAATGGATACAACACTAAATATAATTTCAATTCTTTTAGGCTTAAATGCGAACAGATAATTGATTTCAGTAATAAAGTTGTATTGTCATATGGTCTGCTTATGCCCTTCTACTACGGTTCTGTCCTGGAGATTCCCAGCATAGTCTGAAGTTTTTCCTGTTCTGAGTGTTTTATTCCTCTTATACCACAGCAATTTGCCAACAATTATTCTTTTTTTTATTAGTTAAATAATGACAAATCATGCTTTTATAGTTCCATTTAATGTAGTGGAACACCAACAAGTAATTTAAGTCATTATCACACAAGTCACTAAAACTTATGTTATAGCAACTATAAGCAGTTGGTCCCTCACCAGCCTCTCTTTTTTTCTACCTCTTGAAGTTAATAAGACAAAAAAGCAGCTTGTCATGATACTGAGAAAGCTGAAAGTGCAAAATCCTATGCCCTGAAGACTCCCCCATGGTGGAAAACCTACTGACTGATGGTCTATGATGTCTTTGTATTGTCGCGACGGACCAACAGCCGGCGCATGAGAAGAAAGTCGCTCCTTCCCCAACTGCCGCACCGGCACGAAGCGGATAGCCTCGTGTCGAACACACCAGCAGCCGGAAGGACCGTCACGGCGTTGCGGGGCTGCTGACGCTACGCCGGCCGGTGATTGGGGAGTCAGGCGGGAAAAATCCACCACTCAGGCGACAGAGGAGGAGGATAAAAGGGCACGCTTCCGGCCATACAGGAGGAGAAAGACCGACGGTGATGAGACAGAATCTGTGCGTGCTCTCCAGCGGCCTACAGACGCGCAACGCAGAGCACCCCGGTAATATTGATCCACGCCGACCACTAACCTCTCTCCCTCTCTCTCTCGTCTCTCTCTCCCTCCGAAGGTGGGAGTGCGGACGAGGCCACCGGGCGGTGAAAACACACACACCGGTAGATGACGGCATGGGAGGACACGCCCTCAAGAAGGTCACGCGACAGCCACACCCCCACGGACCCCCCCCCGCACTCACACACACACTGAGTTAAAATAAAACACCCTTAACCCCTGCATTCCGTCTCTTGTGGGTCTGTGCTCTGCCCTTCCCCTGAGCTAACTCCCTACACTGGTGGAGGATGCAGGCATAGGAGCCCAGACTTGCCTGCAAACAAAAAACAAAAACAAAAAAAACAAAACAAAACAAAACAAAAAAAACCAAACAAACAAAAAAAAGGGACCCTGAGAGAGAGAGGGGAAAAAAAAAAAAAAAAAAAGAGAGGAGACAACCATGGATCCCACACTGAAGCACCTACTGGAGGCCAGCCTCCAGCAGCAAGCAGTGACCCAGCAGCTCGCCGAGAGCCTTCAGGTCGCCACCCAGGCGCCGATTGGCCTGAGGACGGAGACCCCCGCAGCCACCATGCCCCTCCCCAACCCGGGCCGCGAGATCCGCCACCTGCTCCCCCCCCGGCCCCGACGAAGATTTTAAGGCGTACTTTGAGATCTTCGAGGGTATTGCCCGCCGGGAAGGGTGGGATCACGATGACTGGCCTCGTGCCCTCGGCCCCCTGCTCACGGGAGAGGCGCGGACGGCCTACTACGCCCTCGAGCCAGAAGAGGCTGCCGATTACACCACCATGAAGGAGGGGGTCCTGGCATAGTGTGGGCGAACCCCCTACCAGGCGGTGACAGACTTCCATCGCTGGACGTATCGGCCGGGGGCCCGACCACGCGGCCAGCTGAACACTCTCCTCCGGATCACCAAGAGATGGCTCCGGCCGGATCAGCATACCGCCGCGGAGGTGACAGAAAAAGTGGTGGTCGACCGCTTCCTGAGGGCGTTACCCCGGGCAGAGCGCCAGGCAGTGGGGGCACAAGCCCCGACCACGCTCCAGGAGCTCCTGACAGCCCTCGAACGAGCCATGGCCACCCTGGAGCTCGGCCAAGGTGAGCAGCCGCCCCTCGACCAGCCCTGCGGTGCCCCTGGCCCCCGGCCCAACCGCCAGTCTCGTCCCTGCGCCTGGAGGGCTCGCCAAAGATCGCCCGTTCCTGGAACCCCGCCGGACGAGCCCATGCCTACGGAGACCGGAGAGGATCAGGGCCCGGCAGGCCTTCCTGGCCCAGGACCGCAGAGAGACCTCCACAGAAGGTAAGACCCCCCAACCCACTAACCCTCTGTGGTCTGTCTTTTCCCAGGTGAACCGGGAGGGGAAGTTCGGACGGGAGCAGAAGGAGGACGACCGTCTAAAGCACTGCTGGGCCCAGGTGCGGCTGATAGAGGGGGTCGACCAGAGCCCCGACCTGAGACTCCCCGCTTCGTACTTCCTCGTCCGGAATGGGCTCCTCTACCAACGGGCCTGCCGCCGCGGGGAGCAGGTGGACCTACTGGTGGTGCCCAAACCCAGGACACCCACTGTCATGCACCTGGCTCATACACATCCACTTGGCGGCCACCTGGGGCCACGAAACACCCTGGAGAAGCTGAGAGATCGTTTTGAGAGGCGACAGAGGAGGAGGATAAAAGGGCACGCTTCCGGCCATACAGGAGGAGAAAGACCGACGGTGATGAGACAGAATCTGTGCGTGCTCTCCAGCGGCCTACAGACGCGCAACGCGGAGCACCCCGGTAATATTGATCCACGCCGACCACAAACCTCTCTCCCTCTCTCTCTCTCTCTTGTCTCTCTCTCCCTCCGAAGGTGGGCCACCGGGCGGTGAAAACACACACACCGGTAGATGACGGCACGGAAGGACACGCCCTCAAGAAGGTCACGCGACAGCCACACCCCCACGGACCCCCCCCCCCCCCCCCCGCACTCACACACACACTGAGTTAAAATAAAACACCCTTAACCCCTGCATTCCGTCTCTTGTGGGTCTGTGCTCTGCCCTTCCCCTGAGCTAACTCCCTACAGTATGCTGTAGTATTACAATTTCCCTTCACTGGAAATTGGGCTCAAACCTGTTCCAGCATGATAATGCCCCTGTGCACAAAGTGAGGTCCATGAAGACACGGTGTGCCAAGGATAGAATGGAAGAATTTGAGTGGCCTGCACAAAGCCCTGACCTCAACCCCACTGAAAACATTTGAGATGATTTGGAATGCTGACTGCACCCCAGGCCTTCTAACCAGACATCAGTGTCTGACCTCATTAATGTTCTTGTGGCTAAATAAACACAAATCCCCACAGTCACACTCCAAAATGTAGTGGGAAGTTCTCCCAGAAGAGTGGAGGTTATTATAACAGAAAGGGTGGGGGGTGGGGTGGGGGGCTGGGATATTGACCAAACACATATGGGTGTGCTTGTTAGGTGTCTACATACTTTTGGCCATTGTGTGTATATTAGACTTACATTATGTGGAAAATCCACATAATTTTAACAATTTCTCTCTTGTTGGTCTTAGCATAGTGCATAGTTTTGTAATAGATTAAATTTTTTTAAAGAGATTCAAAAAAGTTTTTTTGAGTATGTCCTTCAACATTTCCTCTGTAAAATGTATTAATATACTACAAACAAATAATACATATTGTGTATTATAAAACATCTTCAGTTATTATACAATGATATCTTACACAAGACATTTTATATACATCCAATATTCATTAACATGTTTAAAATGATTTATGTATAGAAACATATCTACCTCTGAGAGCTACTGGATCGCTCAAGATTCTGTTCAGCATTTCTTCAGGAATCTTCTCAAATGCTTCATTGGTTGGAGCAAATAGTGTATAGGAACCCTGACTCTCCAACAGTGAGGTAAGACCAGCATCATCGACAGCTTTCTAAAATAAAAGATGATAAGTGAATTCTGTGCATAATATAATGATAAGTCCAAAATAAAAACCTCAAAATATCTGACATCTATATAATAAATAATGCAAAGTTGTTGACTATAACAAAATATCTTATAAAAACATTCTGAGACATTTCTAGCTAGGAAATAAAGTGAAAGGAAATAACATCATACTTGCAGTGTTGTCAGATCATCATCTGTGTCGAGAAAAGACTGGACATTGTTGGTGACGGCTGTAATAACTCTGTCAACAACGTGCACTATTCCATTAGTGGCATGCTGGTCTGTCTTCACCAGCCTTGCACAGTTTACAGTCACAATCTAGAGAAAGCATTTTTCATAGTAATATCAGTCATTTTAACACGTATGATATTCGCTCATCTCCTCTAAAGTTAGTACTGATGCTATTAATTTAAAACCCGAGATTTTAAGGAAATTGCACTGTATACTCAAATGTGTATGGTATACTCAAAATGTTCATGCTCAAGCACCAGTGGAAAATAGTTTAATGCTAAGTAACTTGGCACAGACCAACTCCAAAGTGCAATGTTAAGTGGCTTGGGTAAAGACGAGATAAAGTAAACAGCATAGTGCTGGAGGCACTACTATAAACATGAATGCTGGTGTTTCTTGGATTTAGTCATAGCTGTCAAACCAGAAATCACTTACTCCATTGGAATAATGCTGGATATGAACATCAAAATCCTGGTACATTGAGGAGAAGGAGGACCCATGCTTGAGGTCATCTGAAGTCAAGCGTTTGTTAATCATATGGTAGTGCAATGCATTCAGGAGCTCAATGTTGACATTGCTCACCAAGGCATCCAGAATTTCCTAAAGTAATAGTGATATATCATTTTTGGTTCTTCCAAAAGGCATACCGAAACATATATGCATATACTGAAACATGTAATGTACAATATGTGGATTATGTGGAGTAAGCTTGAGTTGGGTTATACAGTCATTTAAAAATGTGTACTGTAATGCACTCACTATGGAAAGAGCAGCCCAGGCCTCGTTACTTGGGGCAAAGAAAGTGAAACTGCCAGGTCCCTCAATTTCCTCTTTCAGTTTAGCTCTATCAGAGTACATCTGAGTAGTAGTGGCTCCAACCACCCCCAGGGTGTTGTAGATATTCACCAAAGGAAGAGCTGGTGGAGACCAAGAACATTATTTTTTATCCCTATATGAATAATCTTAGGTAATAAAGTATTTGTTTTGGGGAAAACAACAACCTTTTAACAAAAAGCACTGGTTAAAATTATAAAAGTAAAATTCAAACCTGCAGGACAGCCCTTCTCTCCCAGCACCTTTTCATAACCAGGGCAGCATTCATAGGCAACCACACTGTAAGGCAAAGATTAAGAGAGTAATCCTGATTTTATGCTGCATCAATAATCATATATTGAATTCACTAGCAGTTTCACTTGCATGACCTGATGGATTGCATGAACAGGGAAAAAAAATAGTTACTGTTCAATGACCTTTCAAAATTGTTACAAATTTCTCTATTCTTCTCTTTAAAAATGATATATTTGTAATAGTTTTCAATACACAAACACACACACTCATACATACAGTATCTCACAAAAGTGAGTATACCCCTCTTGGCCACCGTGTTGCAGCTCAGTGTCAAGGTCTTGGCAGTCTCCTTATAGCCTAGGCCATCTTTATGTCGAGCAACAATTCTTTTTTTCAGATCCTCAGAAAGTTCTTTGCCATGAGGTGCCATGTTGAACTTCCAGTGACCAGTATGAGGGAGTGTGAGAGCGATGACACCAAGTTTAACACACCTGCTCCCCATTCACACCTGAGATCTTGTAACACTAACAAGTCACATGACACTGGGGAGGGAAAATGGCTAATTGGGCCCAATTCTCGCTTTTGTTGCCAGCGGTTTAGTCATTAATGGCTATGTGTTAAGTTAATTTGAGGGGAAAGCAAATTTACACTGTTATACGAGCTGTACACTCACTACTTTACATTGTAGCAAAGTGTAATTTCTTCAGTGTTGTCACATGAAAAGATATAATCAAATATTTACAAAAATGTGAGGGGTGTACTCACTTTTGTGAGATACTGTGTGTGTGTGTGTATATATATATATATATATATATATATATATATATATATATATATATATATATATATATATATACACACACATACATATATATATACATACAATAATAGTAACAATATATCATCATCATCATCATTTATTTATTTATTTCACACAGCATGCAATAAAAATCATGACTAGTTGTACAATATGCAATATTTGTACTTATATTACATACAGTATTTTTCTGCACAATCCTTTATACAGAACCCTATTGAATAAAGAAGTGAATTAAAACAAATCCAACCCCACAAACATTTCTGATAGGATATATTATCAGATAATATATTATTATATTATCTGAAAAGCTTGCCTATTTTTTTTCTTGTGTATTATTCCTATGAATACTAATGCCATACCAGCTTCAGCTGTTCACACTTCAGTGTTCACACAGGGAGACTGGACTATTCCACATCTGTTTCCATCTAGATGTGTTTCCAATAAATGTTGTCTGAGACTTCAGTTAAATAAAATTTAACTGAATAAAATTTGTTTAGGGAAAATCCAATGGCACATCACCAGCCAGAGGAACTTCCAGAGAAGGAGTGTAGAGACATACTGAAGTAACAACTCTTGCCAGTACAAACAACCCAGAACTGCTAAGCTAAGGTGCAAACACAAGGCTAAAGGATACTCAGGAACATTTTTGGGGATCAGAAATATATGAGTATCACACTGTAATATATTTCACCTGTGTTAAATCCAGCTTCTTAACAATTATAAATATGACCACAGTCAACCCTGAATAAAATACAAGTTCTTTCATGAAATAACATGCACATTTGATGCACCTACAGGACACATTTAATGTTGTTGGCCAAGTAGCAGTGTAATATCTAATATAAATTCTCTTCACAGAAATTATTTGTATAGATAACCAATACAGAAACTGTTATGTACTCCATCATATACAAACGGGTGTCAAATTAAAGGAAAAGCCAGTGACTCTGTTATGCTGTGGAGGAATTTTGTTGGTATGGTTTGGGTCTCCTTTGAGTGAAGAGTTTCAAAATTGCAAAATTTTACTAATTTATTCTGACTGACCACCTTTACCCTATGATGAGACATCTCTATCCTGAAGGAATGAATACACTCATCCACATCATCAAAACACCAACTGGCAGAATATCTCTTTTAAGAACGGTGTCCATTCCTGGTGTTCAGTTCCAGATACTTGTAGAACTAATGTCAAAGTGTTTCTACAATCTACTTTCTTAGCAATAACGTGACAGTGTCACTTACTTTGCATTGTTGTTTCAATCTCATAAATTCATACTAATTTCGTATAATACAAATACTTCATAAAGCAATACTTAGTAGAGAAGGTCCAAAGACTGTAGTCAGACAAAGAGGAAAATCCTGAGATTAAGGAATGGGGTATACTCATAAAAGTACAAAGCAGACTGAACTGATTATCATAACAGATGGTAACTCAACTCTTATTTGTTCTCCAACAGCATAAACAACGATGGTAGCCATGGACTTTAGACAAATAAACAGCAAGGCTGGATAATTCAAGCAGTGTATATTGAATTTCCAAACACCACAATAAGTTTTCCCACCAGAACGTTGCAAGTGACTAATGGATATAGGAAATCTTTACTATAATTAACATATGCCTCACCATCAGATATACTGCCAAGTCTAGCTGAGCCAGCATATTTTTCTTGTTCTTGCTCAAAATATCAGTTCCTATAATGGCATGGTTGTCAAAACAAACAGTACAATTCCCTTGGCAATATTCTGTAATTATTTACCACCCTTTTAAAATAAACTTGAATAATGGCAAGTTCTTTCAGATCGTTGACCAACATTAAGAACTGCTACAGCATAGAAAATATCCAGGGTGGACACTCAATATAACACTGAATAGCCTCTTTCACATATGTACTTATAAAGGGAAATTAACTGAGAGGGTTAAAATATAGGAATCTGGGCCTACAATGAGGTGACTGGTCACTATGGGACCCTCAAGAAGCACAGATTTGAAATGAATGATTAGGCCATTACACTGTCACACACAACATGATACACAGGCCATGAGCCAATGACTGTAAAGTCACTGACTCTAAAATAAATTCATAAATGTTATTGGTGTCTGTGTTTGAATTTGTAATCAATGAGTGGTCAGTTAGGGTGTAACAGTTTTTAACTGAAGCTAAAGAAGTGGATAAACATACATAACTATAAACGCACACAAAGTGTGTAAATGAAAAGAAAAGGAAAGAGAACCCAGAAAACAATAATTTTCCCTAATTGTGCAGTTTAAAAAACTAACACCAAACTAAAATGGGCCAATGATGTCTGGCCACTGAGTTGGAGCTTGTTACGGATCTATATCAGTAGCACTGAGCATGGGGCGGAAATATATCCTGGATCGGACGCCATTCCATCAAAGGAGGAACCATGCACACTCATACATTCATACATTCGTTCACACCTACGGGTATTTTAGCATACCCAATCTTTCTATTGGAGGTTGGATTAAACAGGAGAATCTAGAGGAAATCCATGAAAACATGAGAGGAACATGTATAGAAAATCAGCACAGACAGTAACCCAAGCTCAGGATCAGAGCTGGACCTGTGAGGCAGCAATGCTACACACTGCGCCACTATACCTCCCAGGACCCAATACAATATATGAAAGATTATTGGTAAGGCTATTTAGGTGGTTGATTTAAAACATTAGCACAGTGAACAACAGGCCAACAAGCAACAGGAGAAAGATCTGGAATTTGGAGTGATTTAGAAATTAAGTGGCTGTTAGTCATTTGTGCCAACATTTCAAACAAAGGTTTAAATGATGCTGAGAGAAGCACTTATGAGTAATTCTCCAGCAGACTCCAAGGAAGTGGCACAGACATGTATGATAAAGTTCATATGTTTGTAACATAAATTAAACAAAAGTCACTGGCTGTGGAATTTGCTGAACGTCACATAGAAAGCCAGAGCGAAAGTGGCATACTGAACGTATGTCCTGAATTTTATACACTCCAGGAATACTCTGATATGAAATAACTGTGATGGCTTTCTAATATCTCTTATAAACCTTCTAGTCTCTCCTCAACTGACCTGCAGACATCCAGACACACAGAGAAAGAGGTTTTTCCTCTGAAATGCAGACAATCACAGGTTTCTACACCCCCCAAGAGTTAAATCACATCCAAGCTGATAGCCTAAATTTTGTTTTTACAAGTCAGTTTGTGTCCTTTCACAGCCCGACTCGACAGGCTTAATGCACACACACAGGATGAGGGGTTACTTGTGAATGATTTGTGTGTGTTTGGGGTATATTAAAGCCCTTGACTGGACTCAGTGCAAGCAGTCATTTCCTTAAGGCACCCGAGCACCCACAGCAACTCTCACTTCCTCTCTGGCGTTCATGAGAATATGCTATGAAAGAGACACTGTTAAGAAAGGAAAAGATGAATAAAACAAGTCTTCTTCTGTCTCGCAGTCATTTTACTCTTAGTTGCAAATCTTTGGCCAGGCTTCAAGAATGATGCATTGCGGTGATAAAAGTCTTCGTATATATGTCTTAGAATGTAACACTCTGCACATGTGGTTTCTCTTTGACCCTCATATACATGTCTGTGGAATGTTCAGGCTAGTAACCAATAACAACCCCCCCCCCCCCCCCCCCCCCCCCCCCCCGCGCCTTTGTGGGAACATTAAACTGGACGTCAATCAAAGAGAGCTTCTGTGGAGTCTGGAGCTGCACTTTGAGTCTGATTCAATCCCCATGGCATAGTGGAGACCCACAGAATAGCAATCAACATTGTGAACAATTCAGCTTCACAAAGATTCAAAGCTGCATGGAATAGGATACACATGGAAGCCATTATTAGCATCAGTCGTTCAAGCTGAACTCACAATCAGCAATTCAGTAGATATTGAGTGAACAATTCAACAGAAATGGTCCAAAATTACTTGGAATAAGTCTGTCTGTCAAATCTTCTATCTCCAGGGATGCTAATCCAACATCAATATTCACATATCAATATGCTGACAATGTGATACAAGTACATTTATTTCACTTTGTTAATGAAGTCATATGCAAGGAAAAGAGGAAACATTACAAATGTAGGTATATTGTCAGATTTGACTTTTTTTTTATTAGACTTAAGAATTATGTCATCACTGTAGTTGTATTTTGTAGTTTCCAATGCTAATCAGGATCAATGAACACTATTTTTAACAGTACCACTGTTTTTTTAAATAGTGGCACTGTTACCGGAGGTAAAATAACCTCTACTTATATCATAGATCAGGGCTGTAGGTGACATCTCTGCAGTCCACAAGTGCCTTTGATCCAACAAAATTCTTGGCAGATTTGTACAGAATTTTTGCATAGTTACTTGTAACATCTTCCATAGAGCAATGTTGCTTTCTTTTGGGAAGGGTGATGGAGGTGTGAGTTCCCCAAAAGGCTTTTCCAAGATTTCCAAGATTATGGTTAAAGACTTAGAACCTAAGTGGCCATTGCTAAATATTTACTTTGGATTCTAATATGTACTTGTTTCTTCTCTTTATTGTGATGTTGGAGTTGGGGTTGAGTTAGTATATTAAAATTCTGCCAGCCTTCTAACCTTTACACCATAGGGATAGGGATAAATTCACATACTTAAAATCTGTATCCTGTGTTTATATGTTTCTGTAAAGCTGCTTTGAGACAATGTCCATTGTTAAAAGCGTTATACAAATAAAATTAAATTGAACTATGTATGAGTCAGCTTGCTTCCATATTACTTACTTGACTGATTAAAAATGTATTTTTTTTCTTCCAAATACCCAGAATTTAAACCCTGAAATGTTACAAACTTTTATAATAATACAATAAGGCATTGTCACAAGGTAGCGATGGCTCAGCAGTTAAGGCTCTGATCTACTGATCAGAAGGTTGGGGGTTCAAGCCATAGCACTGCCAGGTTGCCACGGTTGGACCCTTGAGACGTAGTGTATCATGGCTGACCCTGTGCTCTGACCCCAACTTCCTAACAAGCTGGGATATGTGGAAAAAAATTCACTGTAAGGAATATGTAACAGTTAAAGCTTTCTTCTTCTTGTTCTAAAATGCCATAGTGGATATCTGCTATGCACAGATGCAAATGCTTTTACGGACATTGACAATGATAAGGGTATACAGATAGTATGGAGGAAAGCATGCAGACTCTTTAAGAAGCAGTCATTAAAATATTCCACAAGAGCACAGTTTTATGATTCACTTGAAAACTAGTGGTCCTCTAGGAACACATAAGCCTCAGACTTAAACAGGGACAATAACCTTCTTCTCTTGAGGCTATGGCATCTGCTACTGTTTATCACTATTGTTCCTTGAAAAACCTGTTTCAAATTGCTGCGGAGAATTTCAAAATGTGCCACACTTTAATATAAAGAGATATTTAAAATGCACTGAGTGATAACAAGAAGCACGTAACTGCTTTTCAACTGCAAAAGCAGTGCATAAATCTGTAGCACTGCATCATAACATGTCACTTATTGACAGTTAAACAAAATATTAAGTTTATTTCTATTTATTACCACTTTGCATATAACGCAACAAAATCCTACATGCAATGGCATATTAATCCAGACCCTAAGGAAAATACCCAACCCATGTTGTGTTGTCCCTGAGTGATCCCATGGGATAATGAATGCTCATTTCATGACCTTTCATCTTTTGTAGCTGACTAAACTGTAGGGTATGTTGATACAACCATAATGAGTTTTCCTAACAGAAACCAGACCCAATATAAGGAAATTAATCAAAAGTCGAATACCACATGATTTCGCCAAATACTGGGAAAAAAAACCCATTAATGTCATTCCTGAACTTCCTGCCTCACTGTTAAGTTAAGTACTATTAAGTTTGTAATCAACAATGCATCTTCCAGTACTGTGATGTAAGTGGTAGATTTTTCACAGACAGACAGAAGAATTTTTTTTTTTTCTGTCTGCACACTAAAATTTACTGAGCTAGGAAATTCTCACCAGGATAAAGACCTCAACCCTGACCAGGATAAAGCACTTACTAAAGAAGACTGAATGAAAACATGATCTCTCCTTTATCAGGCACATGCCAACAGAATATTTTTAGACTTGTAAAGAAACGTTATCCTACAGTATTAGTATAGACTCCCTTTTGAATATGCATCCCTAAGTAAAGAATCTAATTACAGACAGAATCTGGGATTGTTTGACACTATATATATCTACTACATATTTATTATCTATTAACAACTGAATATGCTTTGCACAATGTAACATTTATGTAGACTCACGTTGGTTTGCCGCATATTTTGCGCCGATACCACTGCTTGCAGTTGGTGAAGTACTTCTTATCGGTTCCTTGGATCTTCTGCATAGCGCAAACGTTTGGGCTGCAATAAACAAACATCAGAAGATTCACTTGAATCAAGTCTTCCCTGAACCGATTCACGTACATTGCATCAATAAATAATACTATAACTTTTTTTCTTAAAAAAAAAAAAAAAAAAAAAAAAAAAACTTTTAGTGGAGTGCAAACATCTTATCCTGTCTCAGATAAATACGAACTTCTAAATCATCTTCTGAATAACAGAACACATATAACAATAAAACTTTTTTTTTGATTCAGTAGTAAGAATGAAACTGATAACTAGCAATGACAGACAGAAGTGCAACACTGTAATGTGTGTAACAAAGAGTATGCAGAAAGTCTGTTTTAAAACGTCCGTACCCATGCTGTCTTCCTCTTATCCGGCTGTGCTGAAGAACAGACTGATACGGTGATTTTGTGGCGAATACCGCAGCGATTAAAGCGACAGCGAGCGCACACAGAGTCAGTCCCTTCATGTTGCCGTGATGTCCGCCACACTGAGGCCGAGAGCACGCGCGCGCATAAATACCGAGAGAAGCGCCCGGATTGTGGGCGGGGCTTGACATGAGACGTTCAGGGGTTCGCAAACATTCTGCAGCGACGATCAAAACTCTCACAAAAAGGGTTACTAATCTGTACCATTCCTTCCTTGTTGCTGGAGTGGTATCGTCAATTACTACCTTAAATGAGTATCTTGCAGGGCCGTAACCACCACAGACACTGAGACATTGTGTGGTACACGCACCCCCCCCCCCCCCCCCCCCCCATATCAGATACAGCCAAATTGTCAGCCCACTCCCTCCCCCAATAGGCTATTTGATATTTTTTGATGCCGCTCTGCTGTACTTAATTATGCACCGCTATGTATGCTGTTAGGATGACAATTTTCATTAAAAAAATTACATTTGGAGGCTGGTCTTCCTCCGCGGTTTAGCTGGAAAATCAAATCAAAGGAGGCGGGGCTTTACTGTTCACAGAAGTCGTGCGACGCTTCAGTTTTAACGGTGAAAGACTGTGAGGTAAAATGTAAGCTTTAACTATATTTGACAACTGTTTTACAATAGAAACGTTAAACGACAGACAGTAATATCCAGGGTTGCAAACAATTATGTGTTTTATGTAAAGTAATGTGTTATTGTCAGTTGTGATCAGACCTTAATGCTAGCCATCCCATCAATTTTCTATACTGTTTATCCTACCTGAAGCCTATCTGAGGGAGCATGGGGCACAGTGGAGCACGGGGTGCACCTTGGAGGGGGTGCCAATCCATCACAGGGCACATTCACACACTCATTCACACACCCATTCACACAATATGGACACTTTGGACATGCCAATCAGTCTACCATGCATGTCTTTGGACTGGTGGAGGATACTAGAGTACCTGGATGAAACCCCCAGGGAGAACATGCAAACTCCGCACACACAGGGCTGTGGTGGGAATTGAACCCCCAACCCTGGAGGTGTGAGGCTAACACACTAACCACCGGCCTTGGTAGCCTTTCAGTAAATTCACTTATCTAAGAAAATGATTCATAAAACTAAAAGTGGGAGTGTTATCATCCTCAGACTTAAACTACAACATGGTAAAATGTGTGGATTTCATCCAGCTACTCAAGGAACTTTGCTTCATGTGAACTTATATATATGCAGGTGCATCTCAAAAAATTTGAATATTTAAAAAAGTTCATTTTTGCTCATAATTTAATTCAAAAAGTGGAACCTTCATATATTATAGATTCATGACATATAAAGTGAAATATTTCAAGCCTTTTTCTATTTTAATCTTGATGATTACATGTTACAGCTCGTGGAAATAAAAAATCCAGTATCTCAAAATTTTAGAATAAAGAATTTATGATACAGAAATGTCGACCTGAGAAGAGCTCTAATCAGCTAATTAATTCAAAAACACCTGAAAAGGTTTCCTGAGCCTTTAATCTCTCAGTCTGGTTGGGTACACACAACCACAATCATGGGAAAGATGAAAGTAAATTTTGCATTTCATTTGGAAATCAAGGTCCCAGAGTCTGAAGGAGGAGTGGAGAGGCACAGAATCCAAGTTGCTTGAAGTCCTGTGTGAAGTTTCCACTGTCAGTGATGATTTGGGGTGCCATGTCATCTGCTGGTGTTGGTCCACTGTGTTTTCTCAAGTCGAGAGTCAATGCAGCGTCTACCAGGAGATTTTAGATCACTTCATGCTTCCATCTGCTGACAAGCTTTATGGAGATGCTGATTTCCTTTTCTAGCAGGATTTGGCACCTGCCCAAAGCACCAAAACTACTAGTAACTGGTTTGCTGACCATGGTATTACTGTGCTTGATTGGCCAGCCACTCACCTGACCTGAACACCATAGAGAATCTATGAGAGACACCAGACCCAACAATACAGACGAGCTGAAGGCCGCTATGAAAGTAACCTGGGCTTCCAGAACACCTCAGCAGTGCCACAGACTAATTGCTTTCATGCCACGCCGCACTGATGCAGTAATTCGGCAAAAGGAACCCCGACCAAGTAATGAGTGCATAAATTAACATACTTTTCAGAAGGTCAACATTTCTGTATTATAAATTATTTATTCAAATATTTTGAGATATTTGATTTTTGATTTCCATGAGCTATAATCTGTAATCTTAGGGTTAGGGTTAACCGTAACCCAAAGTTATCCAACACCTATCACCAATGTAAAAAACTAATTGCCAACCAATTGCAACCAAACACTTCCGATAACTGGAGATCAGTCTTTCACTTACTTCTAGGACTAGGATTTACTCCTATGCTTTGGATCATTGTCTTGGAGTCAATAAATACCTTTATTGATGCAAAAGAGGCCTGTAGGTCCTTTGATGTTGTCCTTGGCTCTTTTGTGACTTGCTGTAGTTCCTGTGCTATTGGAGAAGTTTTGGAAGGTTTACCACTTCTGAGAAGGTTCACTACTGTGCCAACTTTTCCATTTGGAGATAATGTCTCTCACTGTGGTCCTTTGGCATAGTGTGTTACTGGGTAAGACCTTTTAACCAACTTCATGCTGTTGAAAATGTTCTATTTAAGTGTTGATTTGATTGAACAGGATTTGCAGTAATCAGGCCTGGTTGCTTCTAGTCCAGCATAACCCCATTATGAATGCAATTTGATAGATTTGGGGAATTTGTAACTATGGGGCAAATACATTTCCACACAGGCACAGTTGGTATTGGATTACTTTTTTTGCTTCAATAAATAACATTATCATTTAAATACTGTATTTTGTGTTTACTCAGGTTGCCTATGTTTTATCTTAGATTTTGTTTTAATTTCTGAAACAAATTAATATGAGATATACATAAAAACAGAAGAAATGAAATACTTTTTCTCAGCACTGTAGATATCAACTGTGAATTGCCATTGGAGGAAAACAAAAGATAATTTGCAATAAAATGTTCAAGATCTGTGAGCTGCATCATTTATGTTGCATTACATTATGTCAATTTTATGCTACGGAACATTATTCTGAAATTGTTCCACAAATTATAGACACGGTTTTTACAGATTGGTGAACCTCTGCCCATCTTTACTTCTGAGAGACTCTGCTTCTGTAAGATACTCTTTTTATACCCAATCATCTTACTGACCTGTTGCCAATTAACCTCCAAATGTTTCTTTTCAGTAACACTTACTTTTCCAGCCTTTTTTTTTTTTTTTTTTTTACCCCTGTCGCAACTTTTTTGAGGTGTTATGGCCATCAAATTCAAAATTACCTTATATTTTTCCCTAAAATGGTACATTTCCTCAGTTTAAATATTTTATATGTTTTCTATGTTCTATTGTGAATAACATATGGGTTTATGAGGTTTGCAAATCATAGCATTATGATTTTATTTACATTTTATACAGCGCCCCAACTTTTTTGGAATTGGGGTTGTAGGAATAACATTGGCCATCTCAAATGCAATGAAGTGATAGAGTTCCAGGAGGCATAATGATGTATGTACATATGTGAACCACTACTAGGCCATGAAAAGAATAGAATAGGTCTTTTTTGTCACATATACTGTACATTACAGTAAAGTGAATTTTTTTCTTTGCATATCCCAGCTTGTAGAATGCTGGCGTCAGAGCGCGGGCCAGCCATGATTCGGTGCCCCTGGAGCAGATAGGGTTGAGGTCCTTGCTCAGGGGCCCAACAGTGGCAGCTTGGCACTACTGGGGCTTGAACCCCCAACCTAGCATGACACAACTATATATATATATTATGAGAAACAATTATTCACATGCCAAATAAAATGCTATATTTTATTTTATCACACCCCCTGAAACTGTAAAGATAGCACAACATGAAACAGATGTTGTTTTATGCATTGAACTTATGAAGGCATCAGCAAATTTTTCTTACCAGTTCATTTCAGTACACAGAGTTGGCCATGATCCCTGATAAACATTTTAAACACTGATGTTCCCTAATTAACCTCAGGAACAAAAATGTCCTTCATCAGAATACAAAAATCCCTTCACGCTTCTTACTGTGAAAACATCTCAGACACCCACACCATTAGTTTCTGTTCTAATAAAATAGTTATCTAGTGTCAGGTTTAGTGCAGATATGTGTATACTGTATGTACCTTTACACATGGCTATTTGAGAAATGTCACCAGCTGGGATCTTAGATTATTTGAGCAGATTCATAACCCCTGTAGTCTCTTCTCCTCCATCTTTCACAGAGGCAATATAAAGAGCTCTTTGTGAGTTGAAAGAAAAAGCAGATTTTGGAATTCCAGTTAAATTACTTATGAATATAAAGCTAATGAATATAAAGGGTATTTCTCCATCTCATTTCACAATGCTATTATTAAAGATGATTAATTACAAATTACAACCACTGCATAAGATTTTGTGTATTTTTAGGGTTGGAGTAGTGGTTCCCATGTGAATAGGTGTAAACAAAAAGAGCCAGTACCATTTGTTTTATTTTTTTATAATTCAGCCAAAAGCTGATAATAATCTTTACTCATTCATAGTGGTGATAAAGGATTAGAAATAATAAATCAACACATATGTTGTAATAATGTGTATTTTATGTATGTTAACCTTTAGCTCATTTTTTGAGCTTCTATTTCTTATAATAGGTTCCCTAAAAAAAGTCACAAAAAAGTCATTTATTTTTCTAAAATATCACTATAACTGAATTTCCAGTTGACATTTCACTACACTGCAACTGATGTCATACCAAGTTGGATCACATTATAGGAAATAGAGCAAAAATCTTTCCTTGATTTTCTTTCAGGCATGCCAGCATTTTTAAAATGCCACACTGTATACCATTAAAGTCTTCATATTGTGCATGGCCCAAAACAGCCCACAAATCCACCTCTGTAACCCAATACATACATTCAAGAGGCTTGCTAAGAAACTAGCAATAATAATTCAATGAATGTTGTTTCAGTCAACCACAAAGCATTTTCTCCTCCTGCTGAGGAGAAACTGCCAAAGAAATTAGAAGATACCTTAAAAAGGGAGGGGGTGGGGGGCGGGGGTGTTTAAATTGAAAGTGAAACTGTATATATGTCTGGGTCATTTGTTTTTTTTTTCTCTCACATGAATTTCTACAAGGCCAGCACAACACTCTGGCTTAGGGGTTAACCTATAACTCTACAACAGTAATGACAAAAGGCCTCTCTTTTTCTCCCTCTGTACCTTCATAATGGCCTATTAGCTGTATGGCATTTTCATCTGGGATTTTCCTTCCCTAAAATTGAAGTCTAGCAGATATCCAAAAAAAGTAAGTTCCACTAGCTATTCCTCAATATCAAGGGCCGTTCCATTACTTTGAAAATGATAACTGGACCATTAAAAGATTATAATCGAACCCCTTGTTGAATTAGTGCAGAAAGAAGAAAACCCTGGCAAGATCTTAAGATGCTGCATAGTGATAAACTCCTGGGATACACATGTCTGCCACGTCGACTATATAATCGTACAGAACAGCGGTTGAGCTCTTTCCTCTTCACCCAATAACAATAAGGAATTCCAATCTTCACCATTTACAACCACTCCATGTGTTCCCAGACAGTAGTAATGCTGCAGTGTTTTCTGTTATAGCCAACGTACCCCTAGAAAAAGTGCCTTTAAAGTGCACACACCTTGTGTGCACTGTCTGTGTTGGTGTCTCTGATTATATTTATCTTTTCGAATTTCCAATTTCTAATTTCCATTCACCAAATGCCCTATTCTATTCCAGACAGTTAAAATGAACCACATTTTGTCCTTAGTATATGAGACTCAAAGTAGTTGTAAACTGACAATCTGATCGACTTATAGATTTTTTTTTAATTTAGATTTCTTATTTGTTTTTCCAGGTCAGAGATGAAATATGATGTTACCCTGTTGAGGTCTGCTTCTCCTATTAGTTTTTATGGCCATGTCAGACAGACATTACCATGGGGCCCTATGTTTAATGTTTAACTCAGCTCCAGCTATGGTAGCTCACATTCCTTTTTTTAAAATCCTCCAAGCACAGGAATGGTATGACAATTTTTCCATTGAATTTTGCATCTTACCTGTCAATGTCTTAGGAACTATACTGAAATGAGTATAATTTAATTTTCTATAAATTCCATTTTAAATATGTGCTACATAGCAACTTTTCCTTTTCCCACAGCCATAGGGGTTGAGTTAACCTAAATGGGTTACCTTAAAGGTTTTTCCAGCATCCTCAGGGGTAATAGAGGTCTCCTTAGTGCTTTTTGTTACTTCCTACATCCACGTATAAGTTAACTGGAACCAGAAAACAATTTACATTACCAAGTTACAGCATTAAGATAAGATTAAATAAATTATAATGTTGAACCCCTGATGTCAGGCACATCAGGCAGGCATACTGAAAGGTTACAGTATGTTTATTAATCAAACACTGGGCAGCTATCTCTGGAAATTCTGCAAAGTCAAAACAGGAGGATTTGAGTATAAGATGAATTCTTTAAATAGACATCATGAGAACACCCATTTGTTGCACCATGGCTCCCTATAAACCTTCTTGTTATTTTTTCCTAACATTTTTAATGGAAGGTGTCATTCCACTTATTGCCTGTGTTTATCTGAGTCCTTGCATTTGGCAGTCAAGAAGTACCTTTTAATACAATCCATTATCAGATGTAATACATACACAGACAGTTTTCTAGGTGAGTAAAAAGATTTTTAAAAAAGTTTTATGGTGGTACAACACATGGCCACTCAAAATTCTTTTTGTTGCCAACATGAGCTCATCACTTGGAATAATATCTCTGGACTGCAGATGATAGAGTGTGGAAAGCAGTTGTTACTTGGCTGTGAGTTTCAAAATGTGGTTATGTGGTTCCCAACCAACTAGAGGTTGTGGTATGTCTTCTTTAAACAGGTGTAAGAAGCAGCGTAAATACAGCTTCCTAAAAACATAAATAGTATACTTTGTGGCTGACATGGGATAGGGTTACTAGACTTGACACACTATTCACATAATTCACTTGAAGGGTACAAAAGGCTTGAGGTGAGAGATGAAAACACCAAAAGAAATTGATGCAGAGGCCTGTTATTTTTTATGACCAGTTAATTAAATTTTTAATTGGTATTCCAGATAAATAGTAAAAAAAAAAAAGACTTTCATATTTTCTTAGGGCCCTGACATACCAAGTCAGCAATGAAGAAGGAGTGCTAACAAAGGACGACTGACGATTGCCTTCTGTTGCCTCACATTTTCTTTGAAACACACCTCAAAGATGACAGGTGACGGCCAGCAAGTCGGTACATTCCATGCCAGCATGAAAGGAAATGACTCATAACACCAGGAGGTGGCAGTAGTCTGTATTACAGAAGATTCGGTTTCAGGAAAGCAGCGCCAACATCTCAAACTAAATATGTCCAAATAGTACGCTACCTTCCAAAGTATGTCAAGTAAGTTTGTCAAAGTGGTTGCTTTAGTTTCACTAATCCTCAACTGATTTGCTAGACTGTAAAGTCAAATAGAAGGCAAGAGACTGGGCCCGTGGTGTGCCACTCCTGTTTCACATGAGTGTGTTTGCTTAATTCACAAGATTCAACAAATTAAATATAACTAACTTCAAGGTAAACTGTGTGTTTTACAATTATCATAATATTAATTAATTTAATAACAATACAGCATTTTGTTCATGGTGTGCTTCCACATCTCATAAATTATTGCTCATTTAGAATGTTTTATATAGAAAAAATGCATTTTAAGCCAGAAGTTTTCCAAAGCCAAGTATATGGAGCCAACCAATATTGATGCTTTGGAAATGATTAATATATACCTAGAACTGATAAAGGAGTCTCTTTCTTAAATAACTGGCAAGGCTCATAAAATTAGTTGATTAATATAGTAATACCAGTCTTTAAACATTCTATATTATTGCTATCACAAACATTTTTGTTTATTATATTTTACAGAACCTCAGCTCAACAATAAGTTACAAGATCAGTCATGTGACACTTCACGTCTTGCTCCTAGCTTACCACTAGCGAGATTTGATTGTGTGCACATTGTGTACTTCCAGAATATTGTATGTGTGTGTGTGTGTATATACATACTTTTTAAGGAGACTGTATTTTAAAGATTCATCCATCCATTTTCTATACCACTTATCTTACTGGGTTGCGGGGAACCTGGAGCCTATGCCAGGGAGCATGGGGCACAAGGCAAGGATGGGGTGCCAATCCATCACAGGGCACACTCACATACACATTCACACATCCATTCATACACTACAGACACTTGGCCTTACCAATCAGCCTACCATGCATGTCTTTGGACTGGGGGAGGAAACCGGAGTGCCTGGAGGAAACCCCCGCAGCACGGGGGGAACATGCAAACTCCGCACACACAGGGCTGCAGAGTGACCCCCCCCCCCCCCCCCCAACCCTGGAGGTATGAGGTCAACGTGCTAACCACTAACCCACTGTGTACCTGAATTTTAAAGATAATTTTGTAAAATCCAAATAAGCATTACAGATCTTTATTGGAAAGGGTTTAAACAAAGTTTTTCATGCTTTTTCAATGAACAATAAACAATTATTGCACATAAACCTGTGGAACAGTCCATGAAACACTAACAGTTTACAGGCGGTAGGCAATTAAAGTAACAGTGTACACTAAAGAGACCTTTCTACTGACTCTGAAAAACACCAGAAGAAAGATGTCTAGGGTTCCTGCTCACCTGCGTGAACATGCCATAGGCCTGCTGCAGGGAGGCATGAGGACTGCAGATGTGTCCAGAGCAATAAACTGAAATGTCTGTAATGTAAGACACCTAAGACAGCGCTAAGGGAGACAGGAAGGACAACTGATCATCCTTGCATTGGGAAATTACGTGTAACCATGTAACCAAGACATGATCGAGAACTTGCAAATGCCTTGGTGGAAGAGTGGGGTAACATCTCACAGCACTAACTGACAAATCTGGTGCAGTCCATGAGGATGAGATGCACTGTAGTATTTACAGCAGCTGCTGGCCACACCAGATACTGACTATTACTTTTGATATTGACCCCCACTTTGTTCAGGGACTCATTATTCCATTTCTGTTCGTCAAATGTCTGTGAAAACTGCTCAGTTTATGTTTCAGTTGTGTAATATTTTTATGTTAATATAAATATTTACACATGTTTTGTGTAATGTTTTACATTAGTCTGCAGTTGCAGCCTCCCCCGGTGTTGACTTTTTAATATTTCTTACATTGTTGTCTACAAGTACAATATATGATATCCGCATTTAGTTGATCTTTGCTTTATTAAAATAATTTTTTTAGTAATCTGTTTTTGACCCAAGTTTGTTTAGTTCAACCTTGGCTAATCCTGACTGTTTGTTCATTGCCTGAAGTAGGCCTATTGCTTGTATCATGATGTCTACTTTAGATTTGTCTACCTTCCTCTTTCTTAATACAACCCTGCACTTGCTTCCAAAGCCCTGTCCATGTCTGACATATGAGTATCACAGCTGAAGAGGTAATCTATGCTAGTATCTGTTAAATCTATTTAACAGTCTATTAGTAATGTCCTATAATTAAAATATTTGGAGAATCCAGTCCCTATTTCTAGTTGACATAACCTCTTTCTGTCTTCCAAGCTGTTGAATAATTTTTATGCCACAGCGCTATTGAATTCTTGATTGTGATTCATTTTAAATAACAGCATGACTTTGGCTGTAGTTCTGGCCGCAAGGGTTATATTAATGTGCACATTCTAATATGTTACAGTAAGAGGAAATATTATAAACTTTTGTTTTTGTAATTTAATATACTTCCAGTGCATATATCCAATTCAGAATTTACACACAATGTATTTTGACTGTGTAGAAATATGAACAAAAAAGAAAAAAGTATGTATTCATAAACATAAACAAAGATATGTTAAAAAATATTCAATTAATTGGGGAAACTTATTTGGACGATATATTAAAATATATACGTATTTGTAAAGATTACATAAAAGTAAATCAAGTTCTAGACATAAATGCTGCAAGCATTGCTATTGGTTAGGAAGATTTCACATAAGATTTAGCAATCATGGTAAAGGTGAAGGAGTGTCCTAAAGTTTGATTTTTTTAAAATTTAATTAATTTATTTATAAAGCACAAAAAACACAACAAAAGTTGATCACTGTGCTGTACAAAGCCAGGTATAGTTCAAAGTCTAATAAATAAATAAATAAATAAGCAAATAAATATAAAAAAAAAAAAGATTAATTTGACAATTTTGGAAATTTATTATGAGTTAAATGCCAAAGTAAAAATGTGAGACTTTAACTTATATATAAAGTTCTCAACATTATTAAACAACTCTCGAGTGGAAAAGGCTACAAAGCCATAGCAAAGAACAAAACCCTCTGTCTAAACATCTCTGTCGCTACTGTTCGTTTGTTAATATGCAGGTGGAAAGTTCATGGAACCACAACTAATTATCCTCGGACAGGTGTGCCATGCAAAATTTCACAACGAGTTTCCTGACTAATGATAAGGTAGGTTGGAGAAAAGTGAGCAGTCACTTAAAAAGAGTTGCAAGATGACCTGAAAGCAGCAGGAACTACAATTACATGGAGTACAATAAGCAGTGAACTGCAGCACAGTCATCTCCATTCCTACACCCGACCTTAAACTCTTCTCTGAATAAGAAGCACAGAGATACGCATCGGAAATTTGCATTTAGACAATTCAGAACTCTTTTGGAACAAAAGCTGAAAAAAATATTACCAGAACACTTTGGCAATATTTCAGCTAATTACATCTTACAGTAGATGTTCGAAGCTGTAACTTGCAAAAATAACTTTCCAACAAAGTACTAATGTTGTTAATTTGTTGTTTCTGACATTATGTGTTTAAATTTGAAGTGGATATATGCACTGAAAGAATATTAAATAACAATAAATAAAAAAAATCACCTATTTCCCCTCACTGTATATTTCTAGAGTAGTAACTTGCTCATGGGCTTACAGTACATGGCACATTACACATACATGTGTGTAATCACCGATATGGTGAAGCCTTCTGTGTAAAGACATTTACTCAATATTTTTGACAGGAGTCTCCAGTGTCAGTGCCACCAGAGATAAAGCTGTAAGTTTTCTGACATGACAAAGGCTTCAGGACAGATGACTTTGTGGATTCCCTGTAACAAGCTGCAGAGAGAGAGAGGGGGGTGGGGGGGGGGGGAGAGGCTGGTGAGCTATATCAACATAAATGATAAAAGGAACTAACTTGTTCTGTGTATGTTCCACAACATTAAACCGAATAATTTACAGCGGTAAATTACTTCCGGGATGTGTAGTTATTGGAAAATAATCAACGTTGGGGTCGCCCCGTCAGTGTAAGAGACCTTTAGATATGATTGTGAGTGGCAGTCACAAAAATACACAACATGTAGCATGAAACTGACGATTTGAAGATTAAGAACATTTGTAACAGACTACATTAGGACAATTGTGCAGTATTTTATTTTTTGTCACTGTAACAGGAATCTACAGCCGCTACCTTACCAAAAAAAAACTGTGAAAGGATGTCATTTGATACAGCCTCAGAAATGCTTTGCTTGCACAGCTAATGGACTTTTGTCTGAAATGCCATTTTTCTCTATAAACTTTGTACTTGTGTAATTATATTTTTAATACTAAATCCACTATTCATACTGAAGAACAGTGCAGTTTTGTCCTGGATTCCTCTTCATGTATTCATTCATATTCAGTAGCCACAATCCTGGCCAGAATTATGGCGGATGACACTGGGCACGATGCAGAAATACACTCTGGATGGACACCAGCCCATTACAGGGCACCATAAGCAGACACGTTCGCACCTAGAGACAATTTAGTTTCGCCAGTATACACTATATGGCCAAAACTATCTTGACATCCCTCCTAATTATCAAGTGTTTCAGCCACACATATTGCTAACAGATGCATAAAATCAAGTGCATAGCCAGAGACAAACATTGGCAGTGACTTCAGTGACTTTAAATGTGGTACTGTCATATGATGCCACATATGTTAGTTCATGAAATGTCTACCCTGCTAGTAAATAAGTGCTGTTATTGTGAAATGGAAGCATCTAGGAGCAACAGCTCAGTCATGAAGTCATACACTATGTAAACTCATAGAGTGGGGCTGTTGAGTGCTGAAGTGCGTAGAGCTCAAAAATCGCTTATCCTCTGTTGCATCACTCACAATATACAGTAGACCCAACCTGCCTCTGGAAGAAGCATTAGCACATGAACTGTGTCAGGAGTTTTATTAGATGGGTTTCTGTGGCCATGCAGCTGCACACAAACCTAAGATCACTATGCAGAATACCAAGCGTTGGCTGGAGTGGTGTAAAGCACACCACCACCGGACATATTAGGGGCAGACGAAATGTGTTTTCTGGAGTGATGTATCACACTTCACTATTTGGCAGCCTGATGGAGAAATATGGGTTTGGCAAATGCCAGAATACACTACCTATCAGAATGTAACAGTAAAGTTTAGTGGAGGAGGGATAATGGTCTGGGGCTGTTTTTCAGGGTTTGAGGTTGGGCCCCTTCGTTCCATTGAAGGGTGATGTTAATGCTACAGCATACAAAAACATTTTAGACAATTGGATGCATAGAACTCTGTGGCAATGGTTTGGGGAAGGCCCTTTCCTATTCCAGCATGACTGTGCACAAATTGAGCTCCATAAAGACATGGTTTGACGAGTTTAGTCTGGAAGAACTACAGTGGCCTGCACAGAGCCCTGCACAGAGCCCTGACCTCAACCACAGTGACCACCTTTGGGGTGAACTGGAATGTAAATACTGAGCAAAAAGGGGTGGTGTGGGGGCAACTTCACATTAATGTCTATGATTTTAGAATGGGATGTCTAAGAAGCTCATATATAGGTGCATCTCAAAAAATTAGAATATCGTGGAAAAGTTCATTTGTTCCCATAATTTTTAATTCACAAAGTGGAACTTTCATATATTCTAGATTCATTATACATAAAGTTTAATATTTCAAGCCTTTTTTGTTTTAATCTTGATGATTAAGGCTTACAGCTCATGGAAATCAAAAATCCAGTATCTCAAAAAATTTTAATAAAGAATTTATAATACAGAAATGTCAACCTTCTTAAAAGTATGTTCATTTATGCACTCAATACTTGGTCGGTATACTTTTTGCAAGGAGGGAAGGCACAAGAGAGCCCAGAGGAAACCCACATGGACAGAGGGTGAACATGCCAAACTCTACACAGACAGTAATCTGAATATATACAATTTGTCTTTACATACTTATTTTGTAAAATATGAACCCAAGCCCCTAATTTTGATCCAGGAAAGAACATGCATTTCCTTGGTAATGCGAAATACAAAACCTGGTGTCTGACTTTGTCACTTTATAGCCCTGCTGAAAAAAACCCCTAAAACAAAACAAAAAAAACCCTCATAGGATCTTTAATGGCTATAATGCAAATTGTATTGTTTTTAATGGAAACTCTAATGATTCCTGTGGGTCTCTGGTAATTTGTTGCCTTCTATTGGTGTCATGTTATGTCTAGTGGATACCATTAAGGACCAATAATGGTTTTAATGGTTAGCTGATGGTTTGTAATAGTATTTGAAGTAGAAACCATTAGAATTTCTGTGGTGGTTTCTATTGGATTTTTTTCAGCAGGGAGGATTAAGATTTTTTTGTTGTTTTTTTTCGTTGTTTAGGCATGACACTACTGTAGTGAAAAGGTACAAATCCAGTATTTAAAGAGGCATTGTGGGCAGAAATTACAGTTTCAATCAAACTTATTCAACCCCCATTGCAACCCCATCGCACAACGAATGCTTGTTCCGTTGAATTTGGGGAAACCACTTGAAGCATTAGTTGTGTTGAACTATTTCAATTGCTTTTGTTCGACTTGTTGATTGCAAACAGCTGAAAGTCTGTAAATTTCGACAATAAACCTGATTTGCAACGAATAATTTGAACCATTTTGATTGCACCTGTACGTCACACCTTGTACATATCTGGCACATTGAGCACACATTGAGACTTTTAAACGGACAGATCCGCGCTGAAGCGAAACAAAAACATTCACGCAAGAGAAATGGCTTTGAATTGACAGTCGTGACATGTGATACTAGGTCTGAATAAATGAGTCCATAAAGGCTGTCCCACGTGAAAAGAGTGGGCTCAAGGGTAACGCGATGCCGCCCCTTTAAAACGCCGCCCGCTTGTATTGAGAAGCGCGCGGATGCTGGAGTGCACCTGCTCCGTGTTAACACACCTGCTGGGGCTTCCTCTCAGCGTTAAATGAAGCAGCTTGAAACGAGTCATTTTGATACCTCTCGACTCGTGCGGAAGCAGCAAGGAGTTAACCAGGAGCTTCATTTATTAGCCTACCCACGGCAGGCGTGCTAACAGACGGGGCCTTTATGAAAGTGCTGTTTCCGGTTTATTCTGTCGTTCGGCCGGAGAAGCGGTAGTGTTTAAGGCAGGATGCCGGTGCAGATTCCGGACGACGCAGATTTCGCGTCTTTCAAGGAGCAGTGCGAAAGCGAGGAGGGCTGGATACAGCGCTACAACAAGGCTGGGGTGTCGGTGTGGTGCCGAGACGAGGAGACCAAAACAGTGCAAAAACTTAAGGCAAGTGCTGCGCAGGGGCTTCTGGGTAACCTACATGCGCTGCATTGCGGAGTCACCAGCCTATATAACAGATACGCAATATACTATACAGTATACTGAACAAAACAGTGCTCCACATATAGCATGCTCACTGTTTGAACACGTTAGTTAGAGGATTTATGTAGTTAATATGTAGCATTATTACAGATGAGGTAGATTAGCAAGAGCAGAAATAGGCTACAGTGTTTTGTTTTGTTTTTTTTTGTTTTTTTTTTAAATATAGCTTTTTATCATTTACAATATAACCTTTATTGCTTACCATTTTTGTTTTCAGTAGGAAGGGTGATGGACATGGAAAGTCAATAAACTAAAACCTTACTCTGGTACAAGCTGTTATTGTGGTTCTTATGTTAGTCGAACCTCATGTAAATCAAATCACTTTTAAAAAAGCATTTGTGAAATAAGGTGAATTTAACTATAAAGCAAATGACTGGTTTGGGCTTTGTAAGCATGTACTTACTAGTAGTCACCTCATTATCTTATAAGTCCTAACCCTAACTCTTTCTGCAGTATTCAGATAACAGAAAACTGTTCATTTTAGCAAGCTTCACACATCATCACGTACCACCGTAGTTCAGTGCACTACAAAATATGTTTAATCATGCCTATTCACAGGTAATTTCCCCCATTGTTTCTAAATAAGCATCGTGACATCTACTGAGAAAAAGGAACAACCATAGTTCCCAGGCTGTAATTAACCTAAGCCTCTTGTTTCCATACCATACCATTTCCATACTTCTAATCAAATAGGGATGCAATGATTTCAACACTTAACTCTTTAAATGAGTACTTGGCTGTTTAGTTGCATGTATTAAGACATGCAGGAGCTGATTCCTGAAGGGACCAATTAGGCATCACGTCTTCAAGACTATGGATAAAACAGTAAATGTTTGAGTTCTGATTGACTATGATTAGTGGCAAGACATTGACCGGTGTTCCTATACAAGAAACTTCATAAGAATACCTTTGTAGGTAAGCACCGAACTGAATAAGTGGTTTGCTTGAGATACAAAGAGATATCAACAATATAAGTGATAATGGCTTAAATCTACATGTAATGAGAGCATGTTTATTTTCCCCTGCAATGTTAAAAACAATTTAATATGATATTTTAAAAGAGCTGAAATTATTTGCATACCCTAATTGTATCATAAAACAAAGATCACAATCTTTTTTTGTGTGTGGAAAGACCTTACAATTCATCTGATGCAAGCACAAAAAGGCTGTTTTTGGCACTCCAGGATAAGAACTGTATCCTGTGTCAGAATGATAAGATGGAAAGTTAATCAGATTGTCAAGTGAGATAATGGGATTGTCAGACACACTATCATTAGCCTTTTTGTATGTCCTCTCGTTCTGCTTTGGGACTTTATATTTCCTCAGCAGTGATCCAAAATGGTTTCCTTGCTGAAAGAATCATAGACAAACAAACACAAGCATGCTCATGGTCCATTAAAAATGGCAGAACAAAGTTCAGTGCGTACATATGCAAACAGGTCAGGCTTGACTGATTTAGCTTGTGCCACATTATCACAGATGAAAGGCTCATCTCGCAGAGCCAGGCCATGAGACATGCTGAAAAATTAAGAGTGGAAAACCGTGGTAACGGCAGGCTCAAATGAGGAAACCTGATTCCCTCCTGCTGGTTTAACTGAGTCAGACTTTTTTTGGACTTGCATGGCTGCTGACCTCTCTGTTGTTGGGAGTCTGCGCTGGGAGAGTCACAGGAAATGTGGCGGTTCTCGACTGGAGTGACAGTACAGCTAAAAAGAGAAGGAAAAATTAAAAGATGATAGATCCCTCTTAATAATTGATTCGACTTTCCGGAGCACTGAAGTGCTCTTCACTATGAATAATTGAAGTGCTGAAGGCTTTGACGACATTTCATTCATTGAGAGCAAATAGAGCTTGTTGTGGAAGCCAATGGAAATGTGGAGGGCCTGCTCACATTAGGGTTCGAGAGGGGGTGTTGAATGAATTATTTACCTGATGTTAGGGGTAGAGTCGATTGGGTTACATGATTACTTGCCTTCCAGGCCCATAAAATATCTGATCACATTGCACTCAATGCTCCCAAAGTCTTACATGACTGACAGACCTTCAGAAACTGAGTTAAGCAATAATAGAGGTGAGTTTCACCTGGCACAAATTAGCCATGAGACATGAATACTCTCAAAACAGCTATATGTTAGCATATTCAAGGTCTTATCCCTTGACATAACTAGTTCATGCTGTAACTGTGTTAATACCTGTAACACAGGTCATTTGAAGCTGCAATTTGTTGGAATGATTTGTTAACCACTACAGATGTATGGCTCATATTCAACACTTGGACAAAAAAAACAAACAGCAAATATAGAAAGTTCTTTGTGAAAATCTCTGAAAGCAAACTTTTTTTTTTTTTTTTTACTCTTTTTTTTCTCTTTCCTTTCTAGATGAGTATTGTGTGCAAGGATGTCAGTGCAGAAACACTGTATGATGTCTTGCATGACACAAGCTACCGAAAGAAATGGGACACCAACATGATCGACACATTTGATATTGCAAGACTGACAGTCAATGCAGATGTCGGCTATTACTCCTGTGAGTCACCACAGTATTTGCTTTCCTTTTTGCTCCTCTGTGTACTCCTCTTCTGTATTTGCCTGCTCAGTGGATCACTAAAACATTCATAACTTAGTTTAACATATCATCCTGGCCTTGAAGGAAAGGAATACAAATTATGCACTTGGAACACGCTGCAGGGTTTGCAGTAACACATAATTGTGTAATTCAGTTGTAAATGTACTAACAGACAGTTTAATGGCTGGTCTTCTTGGGAGTGCTCGCTATAACTCATTTGTGCTTTGTTCGTACACCTTCCAAAGGCAGATAAATATAAAATTGTGCTAGAGTTAGAATCGCCTAGCTCTACATCATTTCAGTAAAGCTTTGTGAAAAATAATACATAATAAATATGTGAATAATGAGTAATCTGAATTATGAATCATGAACATGTACCACACAGCATGAGATATACTGGCATAATTAGCTATAGACAGTGTTTTTTAAAAAAAATTGTTGTATACATCAGATATAATCATGATATAATGTTGGTTTTAGTGTATCTATAATACATATGTCTATCTAATTTGTTTTAAAGGGTCATTCTAGAGGCACACGTCATCTTACTCAAATTCAATATAACATTAAATCATGTCGTTTCTGTTTGAAGGGAAATGCCCGAGTCCACTGAAGAACAGGGATTTTGTCACCATGCGTTCATGGCTTCCTCTTGGCAATGACTACTTGATAATCAACTACTCCGTGAAACACCCGGTATGTCTGCATGTCCTCCAGTCTAGTCTGGGAGCCGTGCAGATTTTCTCGCTTTATAAGTGGTTTTGGCAGAGCCAGAGATAAAGTACTGTGTATTGTGTAAGCTGGCATGTAGAACAGCTGTCTAGGCTTAGAGCAGACTGAAACAGAAGATGCTCCGGTCAGTGGGAAAAGTCTGAGCTATCGAGTAAATAGTCGGGTGATCCGATCCCTGTGTCTTAATGAATAATTACCTGTCTTGTGTCCTGGGAACATTTTTTCTTTGAGGTTTTTTGTCCTTGGACAAAATTGTCACACTACTGAATTATGCAAGCAGGTTAAATTAAACATGTACTGCAAATAATCTGCTGCCACTGTTATTTTGATGTTGTCCAGCAATATTCAGTTATCTTGAAGTCTTATTTTTGATTTTGAATAGACAGTTCTAAAAAGGAAAAGAAGGTATTTTGTCTCTTTAATTTTTTTTTTCTAATTTCAGCAATACCCACCAAAGAAAGACTATGTCAGAGCTGTGTCTTTACTCACTGGATACTTGATCCAGTCCAATGGAGCAAACTGCTGTACTCTTTACTATTTAACACAAGTGGATCCAAAAGGTGAGTGTTTTTCATGTGCTTCTACCTGTATAATTTGTAACTGAAAATGTGAAGCCTTTCATTTCCTATAACAATACAGGGAAGTTCTGTCATCCATGAAATGTTTAATACATGAAACACCATAACTGGGTAGCAGTGTTTATAAATGTTAACGTTGAAGTAGGATATGTTTAACTGTTTACTAATTACCTTTACCTTAACCTTTACTAATTAAGGTTCCACACAAACCTTTATGTGTACACTACAAACACATTATATTTCATTACTCTGGCCTTGTACTGTAGGACTTTTAGGACTTTTACAGTTTACATAATACACAAAGAAGAGATTGTGTAAATAGTGTTTCTTGGACCAAGGCATACACAGTCCTCTCCAACAGCATTGGAATAGCAAGGCTATTCACTGAATACATTTGGGTTTGCGATCAAAAGATGAATTTGAGACAATAGATCATAGTTTCAGCTTTCATTTCCTGATTTTGACATCTAGATCTAGACATCTTTTGGTGGCACAACACCCAATTTTTGGGTGAGTAAAAGTATTGGGACAGATATTCTTAAAGTAAATAACACTTAATATTTGGCTGCATATAATGATAAATTCTTTATTTATCACATATACATAGTGAAATTCTTTTCTTCGCATACCCCAGTATGTCAGGAAGCTGGGGTCAGAGCTCAAGGTCAGCCATGATACAGCACCCCTGGAGCAGAGAGGGGTAAGGGCCTTGCTCAGGGGCCCAACAGTGGCAGCTTGACAGTGCTGGGGCTTGAACCCCGACCTTCCGATTAGTAACCCAGAGCCATAACCACCAAGCCACCACTGCCCCCCTTGCTTGCAATAACTGCATCCAGCTGGTGACGCACTGACATCACCAAACATTTTTATTCTTATTTTGTGATGCTATTCAAGGCTTATACTTCAGCTTCTCTCAGTTGCCGAGGGGTTCGCCCTTCATTCACCTCTTCAGGAGGTGTAATGTATGCGCAACTGGATTAAGCTCTGGTGATTGCCTGGCCAGTCTAAAACCTTCCACTTCTGTCTCTGTTGAAGTCCTTGGTTGTGTTGGCAGAACATTTTGGATCATTGTCTTACCGCTTGAAGTTCCTCCCAATCAGATTGGATGCATGTCTCTGTAAATTGGCAGACCAAACGTTTCTGTAGACTTCTGAATTCATTCTGCTGCTACCATCATGAGTTACATCATCAATAAAGATTAGTGAGCCTGTTCCAGAAGCAGCCATGCAAACCCAAGCCATCACACCATGTCCACATGTTTCACAGATGAGCTTATATGTTTTGGATCATGAGCAGATCCTTTCTTTCTTCACACTTTGGCATTCCCATCACTTTGGGGAAAGGTTGATCTTGATTCCAGAACGTTTTGGCATATCTCTTTCTTTGTGAATTTCAATCTGGCCTTCTGATTCTTTCTGCTGATGAGTTGTTTGGATCTTGTGGTCTATATTTCTGCTCTAAAGTCTTCTTCAAAAAATATGATACCTTATGATAAATTATGATACCTCCACCCCTGCCCTGTGAAGGCTCTTGATGACACTGACTGTTGTTTTGGGGGTTTTCTTCACAGCTTTCACCATGTTTTTGTCATCAACTGCTGCTGTTTTCCTTGGCTGACCTGTTCGATATCTGTTTGTTAGTACACCAGTGGTTTCATTCTTTTTCAGTACATTCCAAATTGATGTATTGACTATGTACAATGCTTGTGCAATGGCTATAATAGATTTTTCCCTCCCTCAGCTTCAAAATGGCTTGCTTTTCTCCCATTGACAACTCTCTGTTGGTTTATCCTCTTTAACAACAAATTTTTTCTTCACATACAGTCCAATGCTTTTGGAGGGGATTGTATATGCTAGTATATGTTAGGCTAATTAGACAGAAGAATTTGAATTGTTGAATTACCTGAAATGTCTCAGTATATATCTACATAGAGGTTTTTGTTTACACTTCCAGGTTCCTTACCTAAATGGGTAGTGAACAGAGTCTCTCAATTTGTGGGGCCGAAGGTAAGGCTATTGTATTTTTGATGAAAATTATTCTGTGATGGTATACTGAGAGAGGATTATAGAATAACTAATAAAATTTGAATGGGGCGTTAAACAAACTGGTACTTATAGAAAACAGTTCTTTATTTTGTAAGATCTGTAAATCTGCAGGAATTAACAAGCAGTAAATTTTCAAAAATGGGTCTCGATAGTCTTTTGCTGGCATCTGGTGGTCACAAGCCACAACCACATCGCTGTAATTGTTCACTATTGTCATTGTTTTTACTGATTTTTATCTAAAGCCTGTATTGTGAAATCCAGTTTGGACTAAAACTGCAAATGGGGGTTATTTTGCCATTTGAAAATTGAAATTATAAAAATATTTAAGTTATGCACTCACACCACAAACACACAGAACAAAAAATGCCATGTCTTGTAAACTACTGTAAACTAGGGGCAAACTAACCCACATCAAATATTGTGTGACCACGTTCATGGTTGAAAAAAAAAAAACGCTATGCTTTTCCAATACACTCTTTGACTACCATATATTGGTACAGGGTTTAACGATTAATACATTTAAAACTATGTGAAAATGTTTTTTAAATATATATATTTATTTCTTTAAAACCCATCATCAATTTTTCTAATTATATTGAGATTTTAATAAGCCCTCTAGCTATTTTTCATTTTATTACCAGGTGATAAAACAACTGGTGGGAAATAATTTCCTATTGGCATATGTATTGCAGTATGACGCTAAGAATGTAAAAGGTATGCATAAATATGGCCTTACCTTAAGCACTTGTTTCTGTTCACCTTCCTTTTATTCAGGTGATCCATGCAACAAAAAAACGTATATGCACTTGCAGTAATTGGAAAATTCCGCCACAGTCACTTTGGTTGTTTTTAGTCTTGTAGACTTGTTTACTGTATAGCCCTCGATGACCTTTGAGACTGAAAAATGTGAAATTTTTACGTGGATGTCTTGAATAACAAACATCTTTTGTAGGCCATGAGGAAGATCTACAAAGCGTGCCTGAAGTACCCTGAGTGGAAACGGAAGCATGACCCTAACCTGAAGCCGTGGATGTTCCCGGAGCAGAACACACTGCCATGCATGAGTGCTTCTGAGCTCACTGTGCAGAGAGCAGATTCACTGGAGAATATCGATGAGAGTGGCTTAAACGAGGATAAAATCCAGCACCACAGCGAAGATGAGGAAACCTAAACCCCCAGACTCTCCTTTTACATGAGTGTGCATGTATGTGGGAGCGTGTGAGGAAGTCCGTGTGCATTGTTTTACACCGGTAGTTCTGCAGAGTATGACTTGTTAGTTTTCATCTGCATCTTATGCATGCTTTGCTATGCATTGCTAATGACCATTATGGTGCTCCTTTCAAGGTTCTTGACATATTAATGATTGTGATTGTTTGCACTACCAATCCCATTTTAATAGAATTGCACATATCATTAATACAAGTTTGATGATTTTATTCACAATGAGCGCTCTCATACATGAACACAATTGGGCACCTAATTGGGGGGGAAATTTTAATCTTTGTTCTACAGTTGCAACACTTTTTCCAGTCAACTTTTCTGTGAGTGAGCATTGGTTTTGTAGTGTGCTTTAAGGTTCGATAATCTCCAGTCTTTTTTTTCCCCCTGATATTTCTCAAATCGATGACTGTGAATCAAATGTCACACTTCCAGTATAGGTTTCATCTGGACATTTACAATCTCATTTCCAGAGCACTCAACCTGTGGGAAGTGAGAGTTCTTCAGAACTCTGTGGCTGGCTGCAGGGATTTTTCACTTCAATATCTTTACCTATGCATCAGTAAGATCTCAGGAGTTGTAAAAAGCAGTACTGTCTACCTTTCTCATGTGTGTTTCTATCTCTCTGATGACTTTTTCCCTATTCATTTGTGAATCGACATCTTTGTCTTGTACTTTGGGAATGATTTTATGCATCCATGTATTTGTTCCATGCCATTCTCATAGAGGATTGGAGCATGCATTTTTTTTCTATAAGACTCTTTCACATCGAGTCAAGCATGCTTAGACACAATTGTCATTGTATCTCATTGACACTTATATTTATATATTTATATATATATATATATATATATATATATATATATATATATATACGCACACACATACATATATATATATATAGATAGATAGATAGATAGATAGATAGATAGATAGATAGATACACACACTCACACATATATATGTGTGTATATATATCATTTCTTTGTGCATGTACCATTTATATTCATGGTTTGGCTGAGCCTTTGAAACGTTGTTGTACTGTTTTGAGCTAGTCTTTCAGTCTCATGTGGACTTTTAACCTCCTGGGGAAAAAAGCAGTTTTAATTACTATTTGATTAGCATGACAAGGAATCTTTTTGAGACTGTCTAGTACTTTGAAATGAGTGTGAAATGTTAACACAAAGAGATTTTGCTTTTCGTTTCTCCTCCATTTGGCAAGAAAGGGAGGTCTGTGCCTGCCTCCACTCTTTTTCCATCCCAGCTGGCCACCACTCCTCAAACTCTCCATTGTCTCCGACACTTCCTGCTTCCCATTTGGAGCAGTTCCTGCCTGCATCAGTCAGATTGTTCTGCAGGGAAGGAAACTGCACAAATCAGGCCTCTCTGGCTTCTCACAGCACACTCCTGTTAATTTTACAGCATGTATGGGTTTCTTCACATCCTATTTTAAAAATGTTATATTTTCTTAAATAAAGTGTATTTCCCTGTGTCTGTGATGTAATGCAATGTTTCTCATTGTTGACATCCAGTTGAGTTTCTGGAGTTCGTGGATGAATTCGTGCAAATTTGTACATGGTACATTTTCAAATTATAGTACATTTCAAATTTAAGCTATGTGTTTGTGTGTGACTGTCAATCTTACCAAAGAATATAACTACTTTCTACAGACTGTGTATCATTCTTTGTTTGCTCCAGAATTTTCTGTTCTAACCAAATTTGCTGTGGTGGCCTTCTGACAGGAGGAAATAAATAAGTATATATGTCTGATAATGTTTAATTGGATGGCAAAAATAGTATGATGGCTGGCTACTACAGGCACACGTTCTAGAATGTCAAATTAGTACACCGTCTACTAACTGCAGATTGTCATACTAAATACTATATAACATTGTGGATTAATTGAAATTATATGAACATACTGTTAATTGGACCAGAGTGGTTTTTGATAGGGATGCATTCACATCAGCTCTAGGTGGCTGAGCTAGTGCAGTATTTCTAATTTGATGGAATGTAAATCCTAGCAATGTATAATGGTGATAATAATGATAATGCAATGCAGTTGTAGTGTAATTTCAGTTCAAAATGTGTTCCTTCAGTTTTCACCAAAGGAATGTGTTAATTTTGCTATTTTTTAAAGCTTCACAGAATATTTCAATATTTATTTGAGGCCAAAACTAACAGACAAAGGAAAAAAACCACTCTGAATGATATGCCTATAAATCTTTTCTAATGAACATGTGATCTTCATTGGCATTCTAATATTTATTTTGTAATGAAATTGAATTATTAGTTTAAACTTCTTTCATTGACATGTTGGTTCATTTTCATTTTGGCATAACGGTTTCCTGTTATTCACAATGCCGTTCAACTAACTGCTAATGGTGGTGCCAGTGGGATATCCCCCTTGCTTTATCTCTAACTAAAGAGACTGATGCAGTAGTGCTTTTTTTAGTCTGTTCAGCTTGTTCACCTCTTCACCTGTACACTGCTCAAACAGATTAGGTTCCAGCATTCAGAATTCGTATTAATATCACTGTAAATGCCATTGTGTTCGTCATCTTGTAGACTGTTGAGTTGAGTTGCTGTTTAAACTCAGTGCAACTGTGTCATATCTGCACTGCATTCTGGAACTTTGAGTCCAACGTTTATATCTCCACTAATCTATGTTAACATAACTTTGATCGTCATTGGAAAATGTTGAGTGAGAAAAGAAGCTCTTGCTCTTTTGTTTTTAGGATCTAACAGCAAAACCTAACTGTTATCTCTTCATTTGAGATGAAAAATTTTCTTATATTGTAAGTGCGCTAAACCCGGTTGCACAATGTGCGATTGTTAATAGCCCTTTGCGACTGTTGCTAGTCAGATTGTACGAACATGACCCCCGCTGTAAGCCATGTCACATTGTAGGATCTCAGTTGTCATTAATGTCAGACTGTACGACAGTCAATACGTGAAAAACGTACGCACGCAAGAAGACTCGTACGGAGTAGGACAAGCCACACTACAGGACTGTGCCTCAAATCTTCTAACACTGCCAGAATTTAATCGGAGGAAAAATTTGATCGCAACGGTCATTAATCAGCTGTCAGGGAACTCGTCAAATTAGCAATCAAAGACTACAGATTTTGACCTAGGATTATAGGAATCTTTTAAGATTCTCAAAATTTGTCTCAGATGACCAAATCATGGCCAAAATGGTACAGTGTGAACCCGGCTAAACGTTGTCACCTTGTGACATCAGCGCAGCAGAAAACCACTGACTTCTCAGAGGAAGAACAAAAACACAGCACCTTCCAACAAAGTAGCACAGGAATCTCTAAGCACATCACAATTAGTTCAATATAAACACATTCAATGTATTTCAGGGTGGAGTTTTCCTTTAAGTCACCAATCTTGACAGAAACAAATCAAATACTTGTTTTAAACCATTAGATCGGTGTTGAGAACTCCATACGATAAAACATATAAATTGAACGTTTGGATAATTCAGTCCGATTTAATCTTATTAACTGTGATCGGATTAACTGTGCTAGTTGTAGCGGATAGTGAGATGGCAACTGGCGCATGCGCATTTCCCACTGGCGCGCGCGAGCTAACAGCGACTTGTCCCCTCACTGATAGAGTTTTGAGGAACAGCAGCCGACTTTACGCGATATTTCTGTCTGCAGAGCGAGTTTACTTACTGGATTTTGTCACGCTCTACATAAGCTCAGCTCTGAAAATGTAAACCGGGCAAAGGAAAATAAGGTAAGGAAGACGAAGCAACTCTTTGGAAGTCGTATTTAAAATGAAATTGAGATAACTGGAGCTTAGAAGAAGCGGCTGTTTTGATAAAGAGCTACTGTTCCTGTCCTGCTTTCTTAACCAGAAATCTGAGCTTTTCTCACGGTAGTAACATTTAGATCTTATCTGGCAGTTTTATCTTTAATGCGAATGATATAAATGTATAGAAATAGTTTAGACAATTGCTCATGTGAGAAAGATTGGAATGTTTTATATTTAGTTGCTGTAATTTACTACCTGAAACCCAATGAAACAGGTTAAAAGCAAAGGTGGTAAAATGATACAAGAATTGACTTAAATTTACAGCATGTACAGTATGTCAACATTTGGGAAAAGTTTTTGTTGCCCTTTTTACTCAAAAGTCTTTCACCATTACTTTCAAGAGACTATGAGTCACCGCTCATTATAAACACTGTCTGGATGATAATGATTTATAAACCACTCCATTTTGAAATGCTGTTTTCCTGCACTGCAAATACAAAAAGCATGGAGCTCATTACAAATGCAGAGTAAATACTGTTGTCTACAGTTTGTTGTGTAATTCTCTCAAGAGCTCAGAGTGGGAACTGAGGGACGAGGAATGTTTTCAGATCCTGCTGAGATCTCTGAGACTCTCACAATGAATCACTGCAGTGTTTCCCCCCTGATAAGGGTCTGCATGGAATGAACAGACTTGTTGGACTCAATGGAAGATTAAAAAAAATATATCATTTTGTCATCTTGACTTGTGCTTGAATGCCTTGTTTGCGACATGTCACAACAAGAGTTTGTAAGAGGGTGCGTGCCTGGAGCAAACACAGTTTTGGCATTAAATTTACACAGTGGTAGCTTAATATCACTTTAAAAAATAATAATAATCTGTGGGACCCTAGAACAACCAAACTGATGTTATCAGAAGTCGGTGTTTAATCTTTTCGAGGGTTGACAGTGGAGGTTTGGTGTTTGGTCATGATGTGTTGCCACGCTCATAAACAGTGTGTTTATGTACAGCGTCTTGTACCGAGGTGTCAGTGGTTTCACAAAATTCCTGTTTGAGAACCTGTTCCTTAGAAATGTATTGAAAGTCACTTGTTCTGGGTAGAGTTGAGATGAAATACCAGTGTAATGGTGTAACATAATAAGGCCACCTGATGCTATTATTGTTTCATTATGCCAATATAGACAATACAAACAAACAATTTTAGCTCAACGACTAAATGTGTAATGTAATTCATTTTAAACCATTACAAATAATGTATGTAGAATAGTGAAGTATTTAATATATTTTAATGCCTAAAAAAGTATATATATATATATATATATATATATATATATATATATATATATATATATATATATATATATATATATATAAATATATTATATATATATATATATATATATAATATATATATATATATATAATATATATATATATATATATATATATATATATATATATATATATATATATATATATATATGTATATATATGTATGTTAAAGTTAAACATAAATTTGCTACAAGTCGAGACGAGCAGGGAAACATTAAGCCACAGGCTATCAGGGGTTTAGCCCAGGGCCACGCCCCTCGGGGTCACTACATAACAGCAGATAACCCATAACTGTATTTATAAGTGAGAATATAACATATAACATTATATAAGTTGCGACTGTTTTTAAAATAATATAATTTCTTTTAATGAATAAGTGAGGGTGAATATGAAATGAATTAAGAAAACTCATGTAAATCATTGTGGGTAGCATTGCCACCTTACAGCTGCAGGCTCCCAGATTGATCCTAAAGCTCAGGTTTATGTGGAGTTTTGCACGTTCTGTTTGTTTCTGTGTGGATTTCCTCCAAAGTGGTTACTGAAGTTGCACTGATGAACAAACATTTTCAACTCATTTTAATTGAGTTTAATTTTAGTCCTCTTAGGAAACCGGGACTAATTATATTGTACTTTGACAGATGTTTTGTATTCTTAGTGACTGGAAGGAGGTTTAAGACTAGGGGGAAAGGAAACATCATCTTCACCACTTTGCTTTAATGTCAGTGGAATATGAACTACTGCAATCATGACTTCACATATTTGACTGAAGTGATTGTTTCAAAGAAATGAAGGGTGGCTGATTTTTAATAGTTAATGAAACTTTTTTTCTGATATATCCTGGTGAAATTGTAAGCTGAGTGAGTGTAGTTGCTCTATATTGCTATAATATGTCTTTGCCACTTTACTTTTGTTGTCCCAAACTGAAATGACAGTTTTTTGGATACTCAAATAATCCATATAGTCATATAGTCATATCGTGAGCCATTCAAGAGGAGCTACACAAAGTTCACACAATTAAGAGGTTTTTAAAAATATATATATTTGTAAAAATTATTATTGTTTTTTTTTTTTAATGTTTATTTATTTATTTATTTTTTAGATTTTCAATACCCTTTGTACCCTGCTTCTTAAAGATCAAACATTTGTTTAAAATGATGCAGTAATATCTACATTGTGTCTTCTGAAGGGCATCCAATATCTACTGAAGGGCATCCATTTGAAATGATTTTCTACTTCAAGGCATTTAATGGCATCTTTTATAATGTAAAGCTATCAAACCATGAATATTTCATAACATTTTACCATTTTAAGTGCAGTGTTGTACTTGTGTTATGCATACATATCAACACGTAGTGGATGTTACTATAAGAATGTGCAAATCAGTTTTTATTATTATAATTTTTTTTTAAGTTTATGAAGCTTTGAACCCATCACTGACCCTCAATATGCATCAAACCCTGGGGGCATGACACTTGTGGTTTGAAGTGTGCTGTGAAGAAATCTTCCCAAGCCACTATTTTTAGGAGCAGTTTTCTTTAACTTCCTGTCAACAGTGTACTGTTTAAACAAGATTATATAATCATATGAGATCTTACCGTAGGTTTGTAATTATGTTTTGATTGGGACTTTCTTGAGTCACTAGTGTGGATACTAGAACTGCAGTGAATATTCAATGAATTCAATAATTAAAAAGAAAGGTAAAAAGCTTGCTCTTATTTCCAGTAAGAGAAATGAATGCAAGTAAGCATGTTATCTAGGTATCAGTAGCAGCCTGTAAGACTTACAGTATTCTGTACCTGGCTTTAGGACTGATACCACTTTTTGAATCTAAAGTGTCAAAATGTTTAACTGAAGATTTTGTTAATGATTTTGGAGATGCCTGGAATTTTTATCTTAATTAGGTTACGTCCAACAGTGTATGTCTATTTATGTCCCTCTGCTTATTTTCTTTTATTTAATCATTAAAAAGAATTAATATACGACAGAAAATGTCTGATAATTTGAGTCCTTGTAGAAACTTTTTGGTGTATGACCTTGTGTGAACATCAGATTTTTTTTTTTTTTTGGAAGAACTTTTTTACACCCATTTTTCTTCCTTTTTAGCAGAATGCTGACAGCATCTTTTTTAGCTGAATCTTCTGTAAGAGTGAAAGCAGAGTATTTTCAGTTCAGTATAATGAGCAGAGTGACATAGCTGAGCAAAAGACTAGCATATTACCACTCACAAGTGAGTTCTGTCATCTCGGCAGCACTGCTTTGGCCGGATCTGAACAATGACATATTGTGTTCCACAATAGTGCTTCACTGTTATTTATACGCACCCCCAGCACCCTGCATCCCAAACGCCTCCTTCAGTCCTCCGTTTCAGCAACGGCTTTGGACTCTACAGCTTCCACTAATTGTTCCCACTGGAAGCCCTGCGATGTTTGAATAGGATGTGCAAGAGGATGATGTTTATGGATGTTTTTCTTCTTTTGGTTACTTCAGCACTGACAAGGCAGCAGCTTCAGGTTATATAGGGTATGCCATGCGAAGCATGTGAGATTGACTCATTGTTAATACAGAGGAAGAGAATGCTGTGATTTATTTCACGTCTGTCTGTAACTGGAATACTGGAGAGCATGTCTTTACCAAGCCTTCAGTGAAGTGTACTGTGAAGTAGCATTATGTCTACATGACCGTGTTGCCAGTTAGGACTGCAAAATATTGTGTGGGGTGACATATTGCAACATTTTCATTAAACACATTAGCAAGCCATGTGACATGGTTACTTGAAGATGACATGGTTAAAGTCTTGCCATGATGCTGTAGTACATATATACTTATAGCTCTGCAGCTATGGAACTAATATCATTAGCGTAAACATTATATGAATGTTTGAAAATACATAATGAATTGATTAGACATTATGTCAGAATCTGTTAAGAGAGTTTTTCCAACCTAAGTAAATGTTAATCATTACTAAGTTATTTAGTATCAAATCCATTACCTGGCCCTCAAAAAAATCAATGTTTCTAAAGCTTTATTACTCAGAACTGAATGAACGAATCTACTTGTTCAGTAGGACATTTTCCTGATTTGATAAAACACTACATGAAAATGAATGGAATTAAATAAGAATATGTTCAATCTGCAAAATGTTCTATTGCAATTAAATTGCTATGTGTAGCACTTGTGTTATGCCTTGTAATATATTAACAGCGCTTTGGTAAACCCTTGATGTGTCATGGTTAAAGATTGACCTGCCTTATTTTGACCAAAATTTCCACTTGCTGGTGCTCATGAATGCTCTGGTTCTTTTCAACCCCCACAGTGATCTAGAGTGATAGTGATACCAGTATTTCAAAGACCAATTATTCAGTAAGGATGAACAAATTACAGACAAGTGGCAAAATAAAGAAAAACAAAATGAAGTGTCTTAGGTGCTGGGCCACCCTGAGCCACCAGTTTTAATGTGCCTTGGTTTAGAGATCTGTGGAACTCTACTGGAGGGATGAATACCAATCTTCCAAACGATATTTCCTCAAATGGTTTGTTGATGATGGGATGGAGAGTGTCTACTATATCAGTCCAAAATCTCCCATAAATGTTCAGTTGGGTTGAGATCTCTTGACTGTGAAGGGCATAGAATAGGATTGACATCATTTTCACACTCATTATACAGTTCAGAGAGCTATCATGTCCTGTGGAAAAAGACATTATCATCCTGGAAGAGAACACTCCATTAGGATAGAAACGTTTTATTATAGGATAAAGATGATAAAGATGATCAGTCAGAATAACTTTGTATTCATTTGCAGTGATGCATCCCTCTAAGGGGACAAGAGGACGCAAACCATGCTGGCTAAATGTTCTACCCAGCATAACAGAGCCACTGTTTTAAATTATTGACCCATCTGTACATCTCTTGCATCTCATTTCCTGGTTGTTACTAATACTAAACATTCAAATACTCAAATAGTAAGTAGTAAGGAGAATTGGCTGGAGGGATAAATCTTTGCCTTTGAGGGATTTGCTCAGCAAATTGTATTAGGCTTTTGAGAAAGCTCACCAGAATTACATTTACTTAAGGGAAATAATTACAGAGACAATGGCACAGTATGCGTTTTTCTCATTGTCTGTGCATAAATTAAAGACCAGGTTAAACCAATGCTTATTTCACAGCAAATAAAAAGAAAACTGTTTTAAAAGATTCCAGATTTTAGTATTTGTACTCAGCCCTTTCAAGCACTGCAATTAAACTGAAGACAGAATTATCAGTCGTACACAAATTCTTTTCCTGCTCATGTGCTGTGCCATGATAAGATGTTATTTTGAAACAGACATGTGTAACTTAAAAAAAGGGAAGAATCTGTGTATGTAGATATGGAGATGTAGTCAGGCCTTTAATTACTGCTCAAACCTGGAGTGACTGCCTATGTCTGACATTGCACAACATAATGTAAACAGCTGTTCCAGCCTTTAAAAAAAGCACTCTTAACACTTCAGATCATGCTTGTATAGGTTTTAGCGTTTTACTGGCTCTGATTTGAAGAGAATTGCTCACCTCTTTAAAATGGAAACAGCTTAAAAATATTTGCCATGGTAAATATAATATATATTTTTTAATGTTGTTGATGTGAACTCTGAAGGATGCAATGTTTTTGATGTGTTTTAACATGAGGCCATCTTTAAGTTGTTTTTCTAGATTCTAGAAAGTGTCTGGTTTCATATTAATGTGCAATAACACATTTTAAGGTGTCATGCCCTCTCTGTAGCCTTAGGGTGTGTTGATTCTCAGTGTAGCTGCACATCAGGGTGTTATCTTGCTTTCTCTGTAGCGGGAACGGACGGGCTTGGTCTCTTTGAGGGACAACTGTATCCTGTGTTTTCCGTAAGGCTGAGAAAAGCCAGATTGCCTATTAAGATAAATATGGGTGGGTCAAGAGGAGAATGCTTCATCAGGATCCAATTCGAGTGTTTTTCCTCTAGTAAATCAAAACAAATGGTATTCTGTGTTTATGGCCAATACACAAACGGGTCTTGGTGGGAGGTGTGAAAGTGGTTGGTTAGAATGCCAGAAATAAGGTTAATGCTTTTGGATGGTTGTTATATGAGCCCCTAAATCTGATCTCTGTAGCCATCTTTATTTTCACCAATAGGTCACAGTATGCCTTCACTTTTTTTCTGGAAGGACCTCCCCCTTTGTTCCCCTTTCTGTGTAAGAATGGGTATTTTTGTTCATTTTAGACTGCTGTATCTGCCTTTACAGATAGCACTGCTAATATATTTAAATAGTGTACACTTTTTTGCATAGAATGATTAATGATTGCAGGTGAGGTCATTGTCTGTGTCATCTCCTGAAATATAAGAAAGATTTTAATTTAAAAAAATGTAAGTAAAAAAACATTAACACAAACTTTTACCCATTGCTGATCTAGGAATGTTTGATTGCCATGTTCTTCTTTTGAACAAGTAAAAATCTGTCCTTGTAAACAAATCCTCTGTATCAACCAGGTCTTATAAGTAGCCTAGAGATCATAACCACCACCTTTAATACCCTTAACAGCATTGATGCCAACATCATTGTTGATGCCACATAAGCCTGGGGTTCATACACCTTTCCAATAAATAAAAGGTTGTTGCAGTCATTTCAAACATTTGTTGACAGTGCCTCTTTTCATATCCTTTTTTTAGGACTATTGAAATGCAAAAGTGCCTCACTGTAACATCAGAGATATACTTTGACATAAGTTAAATATACTGACACTGTATATGGCAACTACAGACAGAATTCATTTGCAGTTATTTTTAAAAAAATAAACACCATGCACAATATCTGCCGAATATCTTTTAACGTCACATCTGAACATATAACTAAAACAAAGAGCTGAGTATGGTAATGTGCTCCCCAGGCAGAAGTTGTGGTTTTGGCTTTTAGTGATGCGAGGCTGTTCCTTCTTACAAAACACTGGTGGTCTGCACCTCAAACACGTTTTCCACTGCCATTGTATACAAGAGCTCAGTGGGCATGCAGGACTGATATTAGAAAAATATATTTCTGTTGACGAATGGACGCATCATGTGGCCTAGCACTAACAGGCTTGGACAGTGATTCAGCTGTGTAATGTGGTAAAGTTTTGGTGAAACCAGACAAACCAGAAGTGTGTGACTGTCTGGTTCATGCTTTAGTGGCTGAAAGTCATCAGACCTTCTCAGGAACTAAGTCTCTTTGCACCTAACCACTTTTGATTTGGATAAATTCCTTTCAACAGTTGTTTACCGAGAACTATAGATTTTCACTTCAATCCCACAGCACATTTCTCAGTTTGTGGTGTACTTAACATGAAAAGGGCACCACGTGTATGACTGATATGTGCCTGTGATGACAGACTTGCAGAAGGGAAACATGTGCATTGCTAGTAAGACAGAAATAAGACAACACCCTGCCAGTGGCTTTTCCCAGGTCAGGCTTTATCTGCCTGCTTCATGGGCTTCCGGCCTGCTTGCTCTGTGCAGGATCCGGTGTATCAGTATTCCAGAGCCAAAGGTTAGCGTCCAGAATGCAGACAAAGGAAACCTAGGATATGACTCATGGCCCTTTTCAACAGCCTCCTACTGTCTGCTTTCTCATTCACAGTTAGTGCTATCCAGTAGCACAGGAAAATCTATCCCAAAAATGTTTTTGTAATTTACTTTTGGCCTCAGGGAGGTATTTGAGAGAAGTGTAATGGAGAAACTCTCCCTGCTTATTTTTCTTACATGTTGGCTTACTGAAGTTGAACTTCTCAGTTGGGATTCACTCAAGAGTGATGCACATCCTATGTTTGTAGTATGGCTGTACCTAATATCTAATGGGGGGAGGGGGTTCAAGGCCTCCACTGTTTGATTAGAGAACTCGACCACTGTCGCAGACTCCACCTCTTGGCTGAGATGGAATGCACATGCTCTGTTTTTTCTCTGCTCATGGTTGGCATTTTGCCATCTGTCCAACCTTGGGATTCTTCTTAGTGTTGTGTTCTCAAGCACCAACAACCTTTGGAATAGAGAAGTCAGGAGAGTATCTCTTCATACCTCTGAGCACATTCAGATTGTTTGTAGGAAGTGTTTGCACAGGGGGCCTTTGGGAGTCATGCCCTCTGCATCACGTAGCCTTTTCTCACCCATTGCAAGGTCTCTTCCTGACTAGCCCTGCTAGAGCTAATGCTTCTCTCAAATGCCCTGTTGTATCATGAGTAGGCTCGTGTGATATAAAAATGTAATCATCCTTAAATGATGTTACACTGCAAAGATACTTATGGTCTGCACTTGTATAGCACTTTTTTAACCTTAGGGGTTCCAAAGCGCTTTACACTGGGTCTCATTCACCCATTCACACACACACTCAGACACCAATGGTAGCAGAGCTGCATGCAAGGCGCTAACTTGTCATCGGGAGCAACTTGAGGTTCAGTGTCTTGCCCAAGGACACTTGTGGCAGTCACTCCAAGTCTGTTAAGAGCACATGTGGAGTCATGTGGGCCGGGAATTGAACCACCAACCCTACGATTAGTGGACAACCCGCTCTAATGGTACTCAGTACCATTTACTGGAATTAGGAGAAATTTAACATTTGAATATGCTAGTATAAGTTATCACTCAAAAAATGTCAAAAGAGCAGTCATCTTCTCCACAAAAAAATGACGGATGAGCCAATTGGCATGTGAATCTGGAATGATTTGAGAGGGTGTTTTGACCTCTCTGATGTTAACAGACACTGCCTGGAGGCCCCGAGGATGTTTGAGTTCATAAATGTGAAGTACAATCTATAAAACTGTGATTGGCATATACATTAGACAAGTGGTATGTAGTTAATATTAGTTAACTATATTGATCAGGAATGCCAGTGAGAACCTTTGGCTGAAAATGGTCAGAGAGAGAAACAAAGTTTGAAGATTTTGACATCAACACTTTACGTATAATGTTTATGTTGATAATCATTCAAAAGTGATTAAATACAGGGTTTTTTTTTTTGCTCTCCTACACTGGAGAAACTCAACGTTGAGCAGCAGAATGGTCAAAAGGTCGGCCATGTGTTCATTAGACAACCGATTTCTAAAAGGCTTATATAAAACAAATCTACTGTGGTTGTTTTTTACTGTCTGCTGCAGAATCACCTAAAGATCCACCATCCAGATGAGTTTTTGCCACTGCCGGCAAGCAGTACCTGACTGCACACATGATGATATCTCCTTCTATATTCTCCTTAAAACTGCCCTGGTTAAAATTTTTGCTTCACTGTCTTTCGTGGTTCTGGAAAAATAAATTGTTTATCATAATTATTATTATTATTATTATTATTTTAATGGTAAGATGTGAGCAGGGTAAAATTAACAGCACACAATCCTAATTAAGATTTTTGTTTTTGTTTGTAAATGTTTTTACAGCACTCTTTCTATAAAGGGACTTCCTTGAAAACAGGACAAAACAGTAAAGGTCATTTGTGGTTTAACAGTTATTCAGTACTTATCTGGATTTGTCTAATATTCTTACATGCGCCGCTCAGACTAGCCATTTACAAGACGCTCATTTGTTTGAGAAATGACATCAGTCTTTATTCTTCTGTAACGGTTCTGAGGTCTTCAAGAAGGACCTCATCTAAATGCCATAGTGATGCATGATCTCAGTCTGAAGAAAAATGTCTCAGTGTCATGAATAGGGATGGGTACTGAAACCCGGTATTAAACTGGCCCCGGTGCTAAATTATGAAATAATCAATAAGCTCTGACGCTATGGGTTCTGCAGGTTCTGGCTACATATAAATCTTTAGAGTATTTTTTTCTGCAGTATATAAATATTAAACACTAAAAACACTGGTGCATTGACAAATAGATGTGTAATAATAAACTTTTATAAAAAATAAAGCAATGTTAATTCTGTTCTCAATGTGTTTCTTTTTTCATTAAAAAAAAAAAAACACAGCACAAAGTACCGATAAGAATACCGTTAAAGTACCGGTTCGATAAGCAGTATCGGTAAGAGTAGCAATATCATTAAAACCATAACGATACCCATCCCTAGTCATGAGACATATTGCAATTTATTTGCAGTAGAACCATTGGGCACTAATGGGCATTAATTCATGTTTAAAACATATGCTGCAAGCAAATGAAAAAACATTTGCCTGTGTAGCAGTTCTCACATTACTACAAATTAAGCATGGTAGTGTATAGTACAGGCACATAAACACTAATGGACTGTGTTTGTTTCCGTTCTTAGATGAGGAACTGGCATCCTCATCCCCTCTTGGCCAGTGTTTCTGCTGCTTTGCATGCAGGCTAATCCCATAGCCCATGTACACTATGGCAACAATTGATGCAGCCTCAGATGCACAAGACCTGTTGGCTTCCATTCACCTTGAGAAATATCTGAACCACTTCAGACAGGCAGGATTTCTGCTGGCCCGGGATTTCTGTCATGTGGACAATGCTGCTCTTAACAGACTTGGAGTGACTGCCACCGGTCACAGGAAGCGGATCCTCAAACTGGTCGAGCACATTCAAATGATCTGCCAGCATCATAGGAAGGACACTGAGTTGGACCGCTGTAACTCAGAGTCAGCCATTCATGAAGTGACTCCTGATGGGCATCTTTCACCTCAAGGAAATGCAGACACATCCTTCGAAGCTCTGTACAACAGCTCGGTGCCAAATTTGTCTGCGCTTGTGAAACGCTCCCACTCAGAGTGTAGTGCTACCATTGTAAAGCCAGTCCCAAAACCTAGAACTGTCTTTAACAAACAGAGGGTGAAGGAGCCTTCGCTACCCATGCAACAGGAAGCGCAACTCTGCAGAAGGTCCTCCCAGGATTCTGCCTCTTCTGCCATTCTGGAAGTTTCTTCTGTTGAACTTCATAGCTTAACTTCGAAAGACCCAAAACAAATCTTGAGTGAAGAGAAGTTAAATAAAAGTATCTCATCCCCAGACATTAGCGGACCACTACCTCCAGTACCCCCAAGGATCAGCCGTGGGGTTCTCCCATCCACAGTCAGGGGCATGTCAAGTCAGGCTGAGCAAAGCACCCCTCCACGATCACCATTTCCTGACTCCCCTTCCAGTTATCAGTGTTCTCCTTTCACCAGTATGGCTGGTTCTCCGCCTAGCCCTCCATGCTCTGGCTTAGAGATGGTCTCCAATGAAATCTACAGTGGCACTTTACCTGGCACTCCACCCACTATCTGGAGCCGCTCTATACCTATGCCCCCGCCACGCCAGGAGCTCAACACATCTACTGACAGCAATAGGTAGGCTAATCAGCACTATTACAATCATTAGGTTGGTATTCTCCCAGTGCAGTCATTGTATTATTCAGGTTTCAAGTGGTAACCCTCATATTTGTATGTCTACAGCACTTTAAATCACACCTCATCAGAACCGACTAAACGTACATTTGGTAGGTTCATTAGATTTCCCACCTTAGTTAATATATAATAAATGCATAGTTCTCTCTCTGTCCATTTTGCATATTCATTGTTCATTAATAAGTAGCAGTTTTGTTGAACATAGCTCCTGCTGATGACCAAGATGAAATGATTAGTCCATACTGTGAAACTGTTTTCCATGGCAAGTGGCAAAATCAACATCTTGAGGTGAGTGTAGAGAACAACAGATGATAAAGAACATGAAATGGTGCTGCTGAAAGAATTTAAACATGCTTTTTTCTTTCTTTCTTTTTTTTAAATATAAGGATGAAAGGTCTCCCAAGAGTGTGGATAGAACTGGAACCAAAGATGATAAGCTAGGAGATGCTCATAGGTAAAGCCGTTTCTTATGAGTTTCATGACTGTGCAAAAAGGAATATACCAAATATTATTGACAGTTTATAAGCTGTTATATGTGCTGTTATATAAGCTGCCAGAACAACAAACACATTCTACAGATTAATTTAAAGGCTTTCACACATTATTACTTTCCCGGTCGTTAGTATGTGAATAGGGATTCATTAATACCGATACTGGCATTGGTGTCTGATACCGTGCTCATTTTCTTGTACTCATAAAAGATGCTTCCATACTGTACCTAGTAGGTTGCCCATCTCGACATCAGTATCGATGAGTACCACATACATGTACTCCTGCATTTATGTCCCAGGCTGTTCTGTATTCTGTTAAATAATGAACTACAGTTAGATCATTTACACATAACTGCCTGTTGTTGCTGCCCCTCCAGGCATCAGAGCCAGTCTGGTCTCAAGCGGCAGTCTCGTGGCAGTCCTGGTGACTCCCCAGGCTACAGCACAGTTGGCGAGCCTTCTTCTGCCTCACGCTCCTTCACTCTGCCTCCACATAGCCTCTACCCTAGCGAATTGGATGAAGACCAGTTCATCTCCCCGTATGCAAGTTTCACCTCACTGTCGGAGAGGCCTGTACCCATCCTCAGTGGATGGTTGGACAAACTCTCCCCCCAAGGGTATGCCCTATCTGGACTCCTGCTCTCCTCCTGTCTCTGCATTTCCTCCCTTCTTGAGGGCTGCCTCTGTCTCCTGTCCATCCTTTCCTGCCGGTTTGTCTAGACCTTATTAACCTTTCCAGAAGCCTTTATTTCCACTTTTTCCTTTACATTTTTATGAGCATTCATAGAATTACTATATATTTTTTGTCTGTTGTTTCAGTGTTTGTTTTCTTTGCCTGGACCCAGATGATATCTTTTTGTGTTTATTTGTTTTAGGAATTACGTGTTCCAGAAGCGCTATGTAAAGTTTGATGGAAAAAATCTGATGTATTATGGCAGTGAAAAGGTATGTTGCATACCAAAGTCGTGATTTTGTCACACTGAAAAATGTTTTATATAACTAAAACTTAAAACTTTGAGTACCTAGAAAAGTGTTATATAAATCTAAGGAATAATAATAATAATAATAATAATAATTATTATTATTATTATTATTATTATTTTATAGATCTATAATAAAGTGCAGTGTAACAATGAAGTCAGTTTAATCAAAACCTTTTGGAAATCTTTTCAAGGATTAGGCTTTATCTGTGTTTGAACAATGTTCCTAAATTATAAAGAACTCAATCTGTTACTTAAATAACTTGGGAAGTCCCTAATTCAGTAGAAAAAAAACACTTTGTTTCCTGTTTTTTTTTTTTTTTTTTTGAAGTGTTGAATGTTGTCATTCCCTGCACAAATGGCTTTCCTCTGTTTGCCCCAGGACACATACCCAAAAGGTGTGATTCCTCTTGGTGCTATACAAATGGCCAGAGCAGCAAAAGACAACAAATTTGAAGTTGTGACGAATCACAGGGCATTTGTTTTCCGTGCAGACAATGAAGGTAAACACGTCATCCTCAAGGCTATCACCCATTTCCTCTAATAGACTGTGTACACACTGCAGGAAATCCCTCCTTCATAATTCTGTGTGGGTCATGTAACACCTTTTATACCACTACTACAATCCTATTCTGGTTAAGACTGGCTTACAAACACGCATGTTGATGAGCTTAATGTTTTTTTTTTCTTTTTCTGCTGTGTTCACAAAATACTTTGGATGGGGCTCTGACATCATTCTCCACAGTGCAGAGGAGTAAGTGGTGCAGTGTGCTGCAGGAGTGGGTGAAGGAGCAGATGGTGTTTGGCCGGCCACGTTTTGGCCCAGGGAGCCACTGCCAGAAGAATGGCTTCTTAGAGCTTAAAGGGATAAAGTCAAAGATCTATGCAGCAATTATAGCTGAGCAGATTTGGCTGTATAAGAACGAGCAGGTGATTTTAAAATTCATCACATTTTCAGTTCACCTTTGAGTCCAATAAAGGCACATGTTGTTCCACTCTGTTTCCTTCCTGAAACAGTTGCTCGAAGCCTGTAGAAAAGGGCTTGCTGTGCCAAAGCTGATGTAATCTTCACTAGTCTAATTTTGTAATTGACCTTTTTTTCAGTGTTTTAAGAATGGCATTGGAATCACTGTAATCGAGGCCAGAGGCGCTACAATCCGAGATGGAAAGAACAAAAGCTTTGACCTCATAACTCCTTACAAGGCCTTCAGGTAAATGCTCACCATTGCACTATCCAGTAGTGTTTTTAGAGCTGTCCCTATTAGGGTATCATTCGGGCTGTAAAATGAAAATGAGACCATTTGGTTTGCTCAGAAGATCCTTACTTTGGGGCCCTGGTATGACTGCATGAAATTTATAGTCTCAATAAAAAATAAATAGAGGGGATAGACAACAACATTGGGAAATAAGGATAAACCCATGTTGAGTTTCACATCGAGGATACCCAAATAAACACAATGCCAGTGGTGTATTATTGCTCCAAGACTCAGAAGATTGGAGTAATATAGTGGAAGTTATACCTATAGTATCTAGAGTATTTCAGCCTAAAGCCTGCATTTAGCCAATAAATACCTCAAAGTGAACTGGTTTTATAGTGGTAGTTTTCAGGACATTCTTGTCCCTGTAGCTTCACGGCTGAGTCAGAGCGGGAGAAACGGGAGTGGATGGAAGCTCTGCAGGAGTCAATCGCAGAGACGCTCTCCGATTACGAGGTGGCTGAGAAAATCTGGTCTAACCGCTCCAACAGGGTGTGTGCAGACTGCAAAGCCATCAATCCCGACTGGGCCTCCATCAATCTCTGTGTGGTCATTTGCAAGAACTGCGCAGGTATGTCAAGCTGTTGGAATGCTTTCAAATCCCAGGTGATTTATCAACCTAATGGATTGTCCGACAGTGCCTTGTCGTTGTACAAATCACTAAACATGTCTTTTTAATTCTGTGCAGTCATTAGGTGGCATGCAAAATGCGAAATTGCTTTTAGATATGATATCATACTGTAGTATCATTTAACACAGTGGTCAGTCAGTGTAGTGGCTTGGAAACTTGACATTGGTTTCGAGAGCGCTAGAGTGTTTATCCCAGTTGGTCCTCCATGTCAAATACTCAAGATAAGAGGTTGCTTGGGGGCAGCCTATTGGGATGACACTACAGGCAAACAGAGTGAATGGAGCATGCCAAATGGTGTGCTGACTTTTTTGTTGTGTCTGCCTGCAGGCCAGCACAGAGGACTGGGCACAATGGTGTCCAAAGTGCAGAGTCTGAAACTGGACACCAGTGTTTGGAGCAATGAGATAGTTCAGGTGGGGGACACGGGTGATAACACTGGCCTTTGCCTTTAAAGTTTTTTGCATGCTTTCTCTGTTGAAAATTTCCTATACTTTTTGCTAAATGACACCAACAAACATTTGTACTCGCTTCTCACTTAAACGATAATCTCATTAGAGATTATATTAGCTTTCATCAGTTCCAAAAATGTGTTAACAGAGAATGGAGTGTTTATTTACAGTATCTCACAAAAGTGAGTACACCCCTCACATTTCTGTAAATATTTGATAATATCTTTTCATGTGACAACACTGAAGAAATGACACTTTGCTACAATGTAAAGTAGTGAGTGTGCAGCTTGTATAACAGTGTGAATTTGCTGTCCCCTCAAAATAACTCAACACACAGCCATTAATGTCTAAACCACTGGCAACAAAAGTGAGTACACCCCTAAGTGAAAATGTCCAAATTGGGCCCATTTAGACATTTTCCCTCCCCAGTGTCATGTGACTTGTTAGTGTTACAAGGTCTCAGGTGTGAATGGGGAGCAGGTGTGTTAAATTTGGTGTCATCGCTCTCACACTCCCTCATACTGGTCACTGGAAGTTCAACATGGCACCTCATGGTAAAGAACTCTCTAAGGATCTGAAAAAAAAAATTGTTGCTCTACATAAAGATTGCCTAGGCTATAACCTAGACCATATGCCGTACACTGCATCAAATTGGTCTGCATGGCTATCTTCCCAGAAGGAAGCCTCTTCTAAAGATGATACACAAGAAAGCCCGCTAACAGTTTGCTGAAGACATGCAAACTAAGGACATGGATTACTGGAACCATGTCCTGTGGTCTGATGAGACCAAGATAAACTTATTTGGTTCAGATGGTGTCAAGTGTGTGTGGCGGCAACAAGGTGAGGACTACAAAGACAAGTGTGTCTTGCATACAGTCAAGCATGGTGGTGGGAGTGTCATGGTCTGGTGTTGCATGCGTGCTGCCGGCACTGGGGAGCTACAGTTCATTGAGGGAACCATGAATACCAACATGTACTGTGACATACTGAAGCAGAGCATGATCCCCTCCCTTCCGAGACTGGGTCGCAAGCCAGTATTCCAGCATGATAATGACCCCAAACACACCTCCAAGACGACCACTGCCTTGCTAAAGAATCTGAGGGTGAAGGTGATGGATTGGCCAAGCATGTCTCCAGGCCTAAACCGTATTGAGCATCTGTGGGGTATCCTCAAACGGAAGGTGGAGGAGCACAAGGTCTCTAACATACACCAGCTCCGTGATGTCGTCATGGAGGAGTGGAAGAGGACTCCAGTGGAACCTGTGAAGCTCTGGTGAACTCTATGCCCAAGAGGGTTAAGGCAGTGCTGGAAAATAATGGTGGCCACACAAAATATTGACACTTTGGGCCCAATTTGGACATTTTCACTTAGGGGTGTACTCACTTTTGTTGCCAGCGGTTTAGACATTAATGGCTGTGTGTTGAGTTATTTTGAGGGGACAGAAAATTTACACTGTTATACAAGCTGTACACTCACTACTTTACATTGTAGCAAAGTGTCATTTCTTCAGTGTTGTCACATGAAAAGATATAATCAAATATTTACAAAAATGTGAGGGGTGTACTCACTTTTTTGAGATACTGTATATGGCTCATGCAGTATATATTCTGTAAATATAAAACTGAGAACCTGCAATGAAGTTTACGTATATGCATATGTATATATTTTAGCTCTTCATAATGCTGGGTAATGACAGAGCCAATGAGTTCTGGGCTACCAGGCTGCCAGCAGCTGATGAAATTGACTGTGATGCCTCTCCAGAACAGCGGAGGGAATTTATAACCCAGAAATACAGAGAAGGCCGTTTCCGTCACTCTCACCCCAGCTTTAGTACACAGGAAGAGTTACTTAAGGTGAGCAACAGACAGTGAGTAAAGCTCACTGCAGATTGAAGAAAAAAGGAGTACACAGTCTTACCAGTCATGTTAAATGTCCTTTAGTAGTAGGTCTTGGTACAGTAATTGGACTTATGTTTTCATCAAAATATTTAATCACTTATTTAAATAGCTTCATTAGTTCTGATGAAAAGATAAAATAGACTAAGTGAAATACTGTATACGTTTAAAAGTATACAAACAGCGTGTTTCTTAATTCACAAGTGTCTCTTGTCGACATGAAGCACACTTATAATGGAAGTTGTTGCTTTCCTTCACTCGATATTTACATTGTGCTACTTTAAAGCACAAATTTAAGCAGCCATTACATTTTAACATTAAAAAAAAGAATGTCTTACCTAATCTATTTATGTGTAGCTTAATCCAGTCGTTCAACATTATAGCAATGTAATAAAAAAATCAGATAAGTCAGTAGTATAATTTCCTTAAAGTTTTGTTTTGTCAATGACTGATTCAGTGTGAACCGATAGCATTTTCTTTGAACTACAGGATAAGTTGCTTCACCTCACATTTTCTGAAAGGATGAATTACAATGCTTTCGAGCTTAATTTGCAAATGTGTTTGACTGAAGAATTAAAGGAATGTTACAGTACACTGTGCAATAATCTGCATTTCTCATGTATATCTATTTACTGCTGTAACAACTGCCTTTAAGTTTTATGTCAACGGGCTTTCTTTTCTTTCATCACACACTACAGGGAGATGATTGTATGTGGTAATGCTGTGGATGATTAGGTCAAAAATGTTGAGCGTGTTGCGTCTTTTCTGAGCTATTGTGTTGGTCCGTTTAGTAGTCTGCCCTGTGAAGAACTCATTTCACACTGGAGCATTAAGGATGTTTTGCTTAAAATAGCCTAGCCATCCCTAGTATAAAGCCAGCGGTCAATGCCTTGACTGACTTGCATTATTCTTAGCCATTGCTCACATTTCCAGTCTGATCATTACATTGCTGTCTATACAGAATAGAATGAGGATGTATGCTAAATAAGATGACTAATAAATGGCCAGTACTGAATGAATATTAGGACTTAGAATATCCTGTGACTGAACATGCTTTTTATTGGTGCATTTGGTGGTCCTGCAGGCTCTGTGCACAGCTGTGACTGAACAGAACCTCTTGAAGACAGTCACTCAGTTATTTGCAGAAGCAGAAGCGGCTCGACTCTCGGACTCTAATGGACATGAGAAGCACCTTTCTCTGCATTACTCTTACACCCAGGCCACAGGTTTTCAGGATTTACTTACACACAAACAGACACCACAGCAGGCACATAACCACTTCCATTCCACCTTAACCAATGACTCTGCAACTGTCATCCACCACATCAACACTGTAGCAGTGTATATTTCACTAATCATTAAGCCTTATTCATTTCAACATGTAATTTCAAAATTATCAGCATGCACATCCCACAGTGGTGGTAATCAGCATTTCTACATTCGGTTCTATTTCCTTGCAGATTCCAGTGTGTATGATGAGATCATGCAGCCAGTCCTGTATTCTGGCTACCTCTACAAGTCATGCTCCATGAACAAAGGCACTTTGTCTCGCAGAACCAGGGAAGGTAGGTGACAATGTGGCAAACAAAGCAGTTGGCAGAAGTTTAGGAGCAGAATGTGCTCCTTCAGAAGATGACAGGAAAAAGGGGCCTTTCAGGGCTTACTTCACTGACAAGCATGTATAAATGTATTCAGAAATCTTGCTGAGCAGTGGCCTGAACTGCCAGTGTTTATACACTGTATAATAACATATGCAATTGAATTTTATTTTGTTCGATTTTATTGGTATGCTTTACCAGCAGATTTACTTACCTCACAATTGCCATCTCTGTTCTGCTTTTATTTTTTTGTATTTTTATTTAGATTTCCAAAAGTATTGGTGCTCGGTGGAGAAGTCTCTTCTGTTTTATGAGTCTGACAGGTGCCATGAGCCCAACATGAAGATAGAGGTCAAAGATATCATCTGTTTAGGAGTTAGCAGGCCAGACTCATGCACCAACAACAACGGCTTCATTGACAGGTATACAGCAAAAACGTCTATAGCCTTTATCAGACATGCACACAAACATTAGCCAATGAATACCCATACATTCTGAAGTCTCCACATCACTTAATACACCTATTCATTATAAAAGGTTTACATACACGTTATAAACCGTACCTGACTGCAGGTGCAAGGAGCAATAGGATTCAGGTCCGAACCACATATTTCTGTAATATAAACACATTTTAATGGGAACTAACCAGTGTGTAGGTTCTACTTCCTTTCTCATTCATTGGCAGGTATGTAATTTCCCCATGACTGTGAAAGAAAGTCAACTTTTTATTGTTCAGTGTTGTCACTTATTGCATTGAAAAATGTTTTAAAAAATTGAAAAAAGCTTTTTTTTTCTCTGTTATAGGTTTCGATACACTTTCGAACTGTACCTAACATCTGAAAAACTTGTGCAGTTTGGTTTAGAAACTCCAGATGCACTACACAGTTGGGCAAAAGCTATTGGAAAGGTAAGCATTAAAAAACATGATAGTGTACATCCTACATCTGACCTTAACTGCGGGGTTCTGATGAGCTCTTGTCTATTCAGGCCACCACACCTCTGAGCTGCCACTGCTTACTGACGAGGGAGTTTGAGCGTGTGGGCATGTTGCGTTATAAGGCCATGCTGGACCCGCGGCAGTGGAAAGAGGGCTTCTTTGTTCTGCAAAAGTCCAACCTCTTCATTTGCCCTGGAAACGATGGAGCTGCTGAGGACATTATTAACCTGAAACGCCTGCAGGAGCTCAGTGAGCCTCTCAAGCCCACTCTGTTTTAGATGGTTCTGTTTTATATTTTGTGCAGTTACCACTGGCTAATTTGTGCTTTTTTTCTCTCTCTCTGTTTCAAATGTTAAAGGTATAGCATCAGAGACAGACAATCATGAAAAGAAAGACATTTTGGTTCTAGTGGAAAAAGGAAGGTGAGCTTTATCTTTTGGTGATTTACGAAATTTGTGGCGATTTTCGAATCTAGGCAAGCAAATAGATCCACAGAAATGTCGATGGAATTGGATGTGTGTTTGTGCATTCAGGACTCTGCACCTGCAAGGCATGGGGCGTACAGACTTCTCTCTGTGGTACACAGACATCCAGAAGGCAGCAGGAGGCAAAGCCAACACGCTGAAGGACCAACAACTGAGCAGGAACGACATCCCCATCATTGTGGACAGCTGCATTGCTTTTATTACACAGTATGGTGAGGAAAACGGAAAGTGTACATCTGAATGTATTCTTTCTTCAAATGCAAATCTGCATTCAATCCACTTACAAGGCATAATTCCAGACAAGGCTGAATTATTGCTCATTGCTATAATTACAATTGTATTTCAAGGTGATCACCTCATGTATTACGCTTGTAAATTCTATTTATGAATTTTTAATATCCGTAAAGAGCCAACAGCAGTGCCTTTTACATTTAAAGACAGTTAAAAGTATAATGACAGGATTTAACTTACTGTAGTGTTTTAGCCTGTGAAAGCTAAACTGTATTAACGGTACTAAACTGTATTTTACTGCTGACTGTATGGTGGCACTATCCATTTTGGTGAGAGAGGACAGAGTCTAAGGAAACAAAATGGAACGTGTTGTCAACTTGCAACTAATGTTTCCATAATTATGGACTGACACACTGATATTTGGATAAAAATACAATAGGTACACTACACAGAAATGTATTTTACTGGTGCCGCTGTGACACTTTGTTTTAGCATCAGAAGAAATTCTTGTCACACAGAATGTTACTTTTTTTAAATGTTACTTTTTTCTGTTTTCTTTTTCTGACCTCAGGTACTTAGGTTTACTTAAGTTTGCATCTGAAGATCCTCAGATAATTCTCTTATATTTCTAGGTCTGGGCCATGAAGGTATATACAGGAAAAATGGAGCCAAGTCCAGAATCAAGCTTCTGATGGAGGAGTTCCGGAGAGATGCCCGCAACGTGAAACTCCGCATTGGAGACAATTTCATTGAGGATGTGACAGATGTGCTGAAGAGGTTCTTCCGTGAGATTGATGACCCCATATTCATGGCAGATCTGCACCCATACTGGAAGGAGGCTGCCAGTCAGTAGTTTCTCATCTCATGTTCATGTTTTTTTTCTTTTCATATTGCTCTTCACACATCTGAATATCAGGGATATAAAGTTTCACTGCATGCTGAGCACCTCTCTTAATCTGCAGAGATATCTAATAAGACGCAGAGATTGGATAGATATAAAGAGCTCATCCGTGGTTTGCCACGAGTCAACCGAACCACTTTGGCTGCTCTCATCAGTCACCTCTACAGGTTTGCTAGTTCAAAATATACTGTTTCCGACTTAAGCTTTAATCATGCTGAACATTGATGGTTTGTGAATGTCTTTAACTCTTTCTCTTCTTAAAAACCCATTTTTCTTTGTATATTCCCCTCCCAGGGTACAGAAGTGTGCCGATCTGAACCAAATGTGCACAAAGAACCTATCTCTGCTGTTCGCCCCAAGCCTCTTTCAGACAGACGGGAAAGGAGAGCATGAAGTGAAGATCATAGAGGACCTCATTGACAACTATCTGTATGTCTTTGATGTGAGTAGAAAAACCAGACTAGACCATGATGTGAGTAAATAAAACAGTTAGTTTTACGTTAGTTTGTTTAAATAATTAGTCTCTAATTTGCCTTTTACTAGGAAGCACACAGGCAGCCCTAAACTGGCACAGTCACTTTACTTGGGAAAAAAGTATTTTTAATCAATAAAATTGCTTCAAACAAATGACAGGATAAGCGGTATAGAAGATGGATGGATGGATGGACAAATGACAATTACTGTTGAAGTGGACTTCATGTCCTGTCATGTGATCTTCTTTAATGTTGTCTGTGTATTATTTAGTTTTAATACTGCCCAAGATGGTATTAGCATGACAGTCATGTGATATCTTTATAGTGTCATTTGAGACCTATTTATTTATGTTTATTTGAATTTCTTTTAAAGATTGATGAGGAACACAAAACTCAGATTGAACTGGAAATCAGTCTCATCACAACCTGGAAGGACACACAGGTTCAATATTTCTGTCACTCACCAACACCTTCTGAAATAAACCTATAAAAAAAGAAGTAGCAGTAGTATGCTTGGCCTTAATGTGCCATGCTTTATTTATTTGTTTTGTGGTTTTTTTATCCAGCTCTCTCAGGCAGGAGACCTGATTATTGAGGTCTATCTGGAGGAAAAAATGCCAGACTGCTGCATCACTCTGAAAGTAAGTACAGATTTATCTGCCATCTAGTTATGAGACTATTTCATGTTGGAACACCATAAAAACGTTTCCACGCATTTGCTTTGTAGGTAAAAGTTGCCATTTCACATTATGACCACATGGTGGCACAAGGCCACTGTGAAGCCAACCAACTTCTGCTTTACTCAGTGTGTGTTTGTTTTGTCATCTGCCTGTCTGCAGGTTTCACCCACTATGTGTGCAGAGGAACTGACTAACCAGGTGCTGTATATGAGGAATGTCCCTGCAGGTGAAAAGGATGTGTGGATGACCTTTGAAGCCATTGAGGATGGGGAGCTTGGTAAATAGATCCATACCAGTCTGCTCAAGTAAAGGGCACTTTCACCTTAAACCAACCTGAATCAAATGGTTGGGGATGTTAATTGATGTCATGCTGTATTCAATATGGGACAATAAATGGACACAAAACTGTGTAGTGTTTCTATGTAGACATTCTTTATAATTCTAATTGTTCGGGAAAATATGTTGCGTTTATAATTATAGAACGGCCTCTTCACCCAAAAGAGAAGGTTCTGGAACAAGCACTACAGTGGTGTACCATGGCTGATCCTAGTTCTGCATATTTGTTGGTAAAGAAGGTACCCAGAGGAGAAATGATTGATATCTTTACAGGTGATTTCATATGTTTATTAAGTTACTTGCAAAAATGCAGTTGCATAACATTTTCATAGAATAAGTAATCATTAAAAGGCTAAACCACAGTAATTTACTCTGTAGTTTTCAGATTTAAAACTACAATAAGTAAATGCATTCTGTATTAAATGTTCTTTTTTCTACCTTTTTGGTTCAAAGCTTACAAGAGTGAAATTGTGAAGTTTGGAGTTCTGAAGTGTCGTGAGGAGACACCTAAACTTCTACAAGGGACCAAATTCCAGGAACGTCTGTTCCAAATCCAGGATCACAAATTACTCTTAATGAAGGACAAGAAGGTATGTCTGCTTGTGCCCTGCAGCTTTCCAATTTCTATTGAATTGAAAAAAATAATAATTAACTGGAGAAATTGGAGGCCAGAGATTAAAATTTTTTCTGTATTCTAACTAACATAGACCAACAAACCCGAAAAAGAGTGGCAGCTAAAAACTATGAAGATTTACATTGGAATAAAAAAGAAGTTGAAAGCACCAACAAAGTAAGATGATATTTCCTTGTTACATCTGTTACATGTTTCTTGATATTTCTGTTTACAAATATGACATTCCCATTAACTCGTGTCAAATTGCAGATGGGGTTTCACTGTGATGATAGACAAACATCAGATGTAAGTATTTTCTTTTGATTGAATGGGTCCAATGATCATTTACTTAATTGCATCAGCCTTATATAGTGCACAAATTACGGATCATGTTGGTACGCTTGCATAATGAGTAGTAATCAATTTCCTCACCTTGACAGGTATCTCAGTTGTTCCAGTGAAACAGAGCTTTGGGACTGGATAACCAGTCTTCTGAAAGCACAGGTATCAGCCTTTACATGGGTATTGTTTCTTAGATACTTGGATATCAGTTGCTAGGTCGAGTTCATTGGATATCATTTTGTAATTGCTCACTGGTAACTTGAAACGATCAGTACTTGGCTCATTTACTTTGATCCATTTCTCAGAACGACGACTTGCGGCCTCCTGTGATGAGACGCCACTCCTCATCTGACATCTGCAAGCAGAAGTTTGGCACCATGCCCTTAGTGCCGATCCGCGGAGAAGACAGCAACACCAACTCCACCATGCTTTCTGCTAATAAGACGCTGGTAATGCAAACACATTACGCGTCACAGTCTTTCTGCTTTGACACCCGCTAGTGTAAAGTTTATAGACTCATCTTGAAATGTTATGCTTACTAATTGTTTGTTGTGTGTTCGCAGAGGAAGCTTCACGATAGGAGGACACTATCAATGTACTTTGTGAGTATGTCTTTGATTGATTTTATTATTCTGCTGCTTGCATGCAATTTTGACATTTTCTTTAATTATCACACACATGCAATATCTCAGTAATTTTGTAAGGCTTAGCCTTTTTTTTGTATATTTTTAAATCTGTTTTTATATGTTGCTTGTTATGACATTATATAAATCTATCAAATGTCATCTCTTGTGGTACAGACAGACATTTTTGCCTTTGCAAAACCATGTTTCCCCAATTGAGGAATTCCTTCAGATTTCCTCGACCCTCCCATTCCTTTTGGGACCTAGGGTTTCCTGATACGACACCACCAGGATGTCGAGCTGACTTAGTGAATATAACAGGATGCGCAGGGTGGAAGAATTGTTCAACGCCATTGTTATCTGACCGTAGCCTTGAGGGCAGGCTGGGGCCTCTGTCCAAAACTCTTGTGTTTTGGAAATGGGGTGGAGGAGTAGGTGGGAATTGTGTAGCCTCTGAGCTCCTGGTGACTACTGAGCCTTAAGCATTTGCAAGCAAATTGTTTGCTGGCTTTTTTCTTTTGTCCTCAGAGTATTCAGCAGTTATCTTGAGGTTGTCAGTGTGGTACTAAAACAGTGGTTAAAATCAATGAAGGAAGTCTCATGAAATCACTTTGAATGCCACTGAAGGCTGAATTCTTTTTGTGAATGTACCAATAACCACACATAGAATCTGATAATTGGAGATAATCTTTTAGATAGCCAGATAGTTTTGAGAGCTTACCTAGGTGTGTTGTTAATCTAAGGTGTAGTCTCAGGTACTTTTCCTATTCAGATTATACTATGGTAGGTGTTCTACTCATTAGGAGTATGAATGAATCCACATACTACTATACTAAATAGAATGTAAAAATATTATGTGACCTGTGATGACCTATCATGATTTTGTTATACTTTTTAGAATATCTATATCTGGTATATTATGTCTATAGAGCTATATAATCTACAAATATCACTGATTGCACTGAATAGAGTTTTTGAGCTGTGAAAGATGATGCTTAATGGAGGCTATGTGGAAGTGAATTCCAAAGCATGTGTGCTGCAACACTGAAAGACCCTGTAAAAGCTTAAATCAATCTATAGAGAGAAATCTCTACACCAGTGGTTTTCAAACTGTGAGGCCTCCAGATGGTGCCAGAGGGCTGCATAGAAATTTTAGAACATTAAAAAAAAAAATTGTGTGTAAGTCAAGATTGTGAACCTTTACACTATGATGTACATAAAAATGAGAAATATTAAAAAATGAAATCAATTATACTTAGCACACTAAGACACACACCAAACAGAGACATCTGTTGATATACTAGTGTACAGTACTGTTAGCCACACACTGGTAAAACCTAAGGTTATTTAAAATGGATACGTTTTAGATAGAGGATGTAGTCTCTTATCTGAGAAAGTTAATACAGAAGAGCCTAGTGTGGGGAAAAAACGAAACTGCAAAAATTTGACAACTCTAGGGGGCCACAATGGGATGTACCCTACACAAGAGGGACCTCATGCTGAAAAAGTCTGAGAACCATTGCTATAGACATTTACAGAAAGTATTGTAATGTTTAGGCTAAAGACCTTTTGCCCCTGGCTTTGAAACACATGTTCCTGGTAGGGTTCCCATGGTTCTTGAAACTCTAGGGGAAAAAATCATGGGAAATGTCATTTTATTTTCTAGACCTTTGGAAAATAAAGGTTTTGGAAAAGTGGGAAAATGTGCAGATTGGGGCCCAATTAATAAATCCAACACCTCTGCTCTAAGTCATGAAAAAAACAAAATTTTTATTTAACATACTGTAGGCCTGGGACAAAAACCCACCAAAATGTACATTCTTTAAAACAAATTGTGGACGGTGTCGGTATATGTATTACACATTTTTATGGAAATATAAGCTAAAAATTACTAATTAATTTAAAATTCATGAATTAAATTTTTACAACTGTAACATACACAATTTCTTGGCCTCTTTGTTCAGCCCATGAAGGTGCAGCAAGATTCATTGGAGGAACGGGATGAAAGCCCAGAGCCACTCTACGAGGAGGTTGGTGACTTTAGCCTGCAGGTGCTGAAGTCCCTGGAGAACAGCTTTCTGTCCAGTGGCCACACCAAGAGTCGGGAGGTGCCTCCACGCATTGAGAGCCTCGGCCAGGGGAAGAGCAGGTCCCTGGAGCGCACAGTTGTCCCAAAACTTACCCGTTCTACTGGGGGAGATGGATCTCTGGACACACTGATGCACGAAGTACCACGTGCTTCTTTAGAGCGCAAATCATGTAGTCCTTCAGAAGAGCTGCTGTTACATGAACTCTCAACACTTTGTAAGAAACCAGAAGATGATGAACAGTGATCTGCGGAAAGCCTGACCTAAGATGTCCAGCTTCACCTCTGTTGCACAACCTGAATCAGAAACTGGTATTGTATTCTGCTGTCTGGAGGTGCAAACATTCTGCTTAATATTTGAAACATTTTTAATGAGGATTTTGGGCATGGCTGTTGGTCATATGGTTGTATTATTTCACATACATAAAATGTACCAGTATTATAAAGATTGGACATTTTGCTTCACATTGCTAATATCTGTCATTCTTTTTCATGCGCTCTGTATACAACTGGTATATAATATCATTTGGTATATGAACTGCTTGTGTTAACAAATCTGGCTCATCTTAAACAGTCTTGAAAGACCAAACTGAAAAAAATCTGTTTACATTTTGGTAATTAAGCTTTTAAAACTCACTGACTCAGTATCCTGCTGTTTTTTTTAATGGACTGACAGGTTCATTCATGATGTACATAAAATGAAGCCTTTATATATCTGAATTTGGATGCATAAATCCAAATTAATCCCGAGAGACATTGCTAAAACTGCTATCCAAAAAACTTCTTCAAATTGCTTTATTTTAAATGGGAAATTAATGAATGTGTAGTGTACTTCTTTCATGTACAAGCTCTGGGACTTTTTTTCACAAAGTACAATTTGTTGTATTTATTAATTTATTAATGTGTCTTCCAGCATTTCTCAGCATTCAGATACTGGAGGATTTAATGGCGGTGATATCTGAGAAGCTCATGGAGGAATTCTGTCCAGCTTGACTCTGAGACAGTAGAGGGCAGTGTAGGCTCAGCATATAATGGCTTGACAATCATGAAATGTTAAATGTATTCCACTTTTCTACAGAGATTTACCAATTTTGCACAGTAACCTACAGGCTCTTAATTAAACAAATTTATGCTACAGTATAATTGTAATATCACCTGTATGCAAGCACTTTTGTTTGACTGCTATTCTTTGCTATGAATATAACATTGTGCCGCTTACTCAGTATTTTATGACTTATTGTAGTGTTACATGCCACCAAACACTGTAAAGGTTGAGTACTTTACAAAACAGAGTATGTTTTGATTTTTGCAGAATCTTTTACTGAAACTGAATGAGGATGTTGAAATATATGAGTGTTTTTTCAAAATGGACTCGTATGTTACACAAAACGAAGACTGGTTGCTGCAAGGTGTGCTCAATAGAGGAAGTAAGGAAATAGTTTACACCAATTTACACTAGATACATAGAAGCATGGATGGGGTACATTTCCTGCAATAACTCTAGATGCATTTTGGCATAAACTGTATTTGTGGCTTGATATATTGTATATTGGCCTTGACAAAATATTAGTGACCAACTGCAAAATAGATTTTTAGCCTTGCTAGAGACTTAGAACAGCAGAACCGTAGTATTAAGGGTTTACTTTTTCCCAGCAGATGGCACCTCAATTGTAGTACTTGACGATAGTATTATAAGATTCTGTCTGGGTTATAAATGAATTGGAGATAGAATCTTACAATGCAAAGGTCATGAAAAGTAATACTAAGGGTTAGGGTTATACTTTGGAGTCAAATGAAATATTCAACATCTGCTATGAACTGTTAAACATAGCGTGACTTTCTGCGAAGATTACGTTACAGTTTACATTTAAGCACTTGTTAAATTTAAAAGTTAAAACTTCCTTGTTGCTGGGTTGGTACTTTTGGGCATTCAGTATGTATCTTTATATCTTTACAGGTTTATAATAATTTAAGGTACATAATTGGACCTTAAGGACCAATGTTGTACTTTTAAATCTTTAAAGGCTAATTAAAGGTACAACACATACACCTTCCTAGGTAAAAAAAAAAACTGTCACAAATATCTACCCTTGATGGTACCACCTGAGTGACCAGGAAAAGTACAGTGTGGTACCTTTTGGTACTTGAGAGCGCATTTGGCAGGGGCCCTTATACAGAGTAATCTACAGAATAGTCTCCACCAAAAACACATTCACGCTTCAGCACTTTCCATTTTTTTAAATCATGGTCAGGTTTTTAAAAAAAAACATTATTAATGTGCTTGTGTGTTTTTATAAGTTGTGTGGTTGAATAACAAATGCCTCCCATGCACAGGCCTAATGGTGCAATCATTGCCTTCATTCAATTTTGTGTGTAAGGTTCAAAGGTACTATTAAAGTATAAAGTATTATTATATAAAATTTGTATATATAATATAAAATAAGGAACTAAGTTGCTGTGTTTTATACTGTAGGAGCTTTATGAGATACAAGATGTAAGGGATTTGAAGGATTAACTGGTCAAGAGTCTTCAGGAGAGATTTAACTTGAAAAGTAATCTTTAGGATATATATACAGTGCCCTCCACTAATATTGGCACTCTTGGAAAATATGAAAAAAAGGAGTCTTTATTGTTTAAGCTTTTGATAATTTGTTCAAAAATTCACAAAAATATTCTGCTCTCATGGATGTCAAACAATTGCAAATACAAGCAGGTTTATCAAAAAAAATATTTGTTAAATATAGGTGTGCAACATTTATTGACACCCCTATAAATTCCATCCATCCATCCATCTTCTATACCGCTTAATCTTTTTCAGGGTCATGGGGAAACCTGGAGCCTATCCCAGGGAGCATCGGGCACGAGGAGGGGTGCTAATATCCCTATAAATTCATATGAGAAAAATATATTTGAAGTATATTCCCATTGATATTTTACATTTTTTAGTACACCTGGGTGACTAGGAACAGGAACTTGTTCAACCATGACTTCCTGTTTCACATGGGTATAAATATGAGGTAACACATAGCCCAAATGCCCTTACTCATTCATAACAATGGGTAAGACCAAATAATATAGCTGTGATGTGCGGAAGAGGTTGTTGAGCTTCACAAAATGGTGAGTGGCAATAATGAGGGCAATAATTAAGAAGTTCCAATCAGCTGAAAATGTTATGAATCAAACTGGAATTGGATGTGTGTCTATATAAGAGGATGGTTTGAGTGGCCAAAAAATCTGCAAGGATCACAGCTGGAGAATTGCAGAAGTTGTTGTGTCTTGGGGTCAGAAAGTCTCCAAAACTACAATCCAAAGTCACCTACATCACCAGAAGTTGTTTGGAAGGGTTTCAAGAAAAAAAACCTCTACTCTCATCCACTCAAGCATCTTCAGTTTGCCAGACACTGCTGGAACTTCAAATGGGCTCGGGCTCTATGGTCAGATGAAACCAAAATAGAGCTTTTTGGCAATAAACATCAGAGGTGGTTTCGGTGCACACCGAGAGGTAGCCATATGGAAAAGTATCTCATGCTCACAGTTAAATATGGTGGTGGCTCTTTAATCTTTGGGGGCTATTTTTCTGCCAGAGGACCTAGACATTTTGTTAGGATACATGGCATCATGGACTATCAAATATCAACAGATATTAAATGAAAACCTGACTGCCTCTGCCAGAAAGCTGAAAACAGGCCATGGTTGGATCTTCCAGCAGGACAATGATCCAAAGCATACATCAAAATCAACACAAAAATGGTTTACTGAGCACAACATCAAGGTCCAGCCATGGCTATCCCAGTCCCCTGACTTGAAACCCATAGAAAACCTGTGAGGTGAACTGAAGAGGAGAGTCCACCAACCTGGACCATTACATTTGAAGGATCTGGAGTGATTCTGTATAAAGGAATGCTCTCAGATCCCTTGTGTTCTCCAACCTCATCAGGCATTATAGGAGAAGACTCCAAGCTGTTATCTTGGCAAATGGAGGTAGCACAAAGTATTGACTAAAAAGGCACCAATGTTTGTTGCTCACCTAAGTTTAACAAAGATATTTTTCACAATTGTTTGATATCCATGAAAGTAGAGTATTTTTGTGAATTTTTTAAACAAAAGATCAAAAGTTTAAACAATAAAGAATTTTTCACAGCCTATTTAGCATGTTTACCAAGGGTGCCAATATTAGTTGAGGGCACTATATATATATATATATATATATATATATATATATATATATATATATATATATATATATATATATATATAACCTAAAATTATGCTTAAAATTATACTTCTTCTAGTATAGTTTCTTCAAACTTCCAGCGTTCTGATGCCATCTGTCTAAAACTACTGCAAGCTCCCGTTAAAAGTGCCTCAAATATTGTATGAGGACAATGTTTTTTTCCGTTTTTAATTTCTTTTTAAAAAACAGACTGGGGGGTGCTCTTTGAGTTTCTTTGTAAGGTTGGGGTCCTAGGGAAGGAGGGAGAGAGAGCACAGACAAGCCTCAACAAGAGCTTAGAGGATTAAGTTCATTCTCACTGCCACTTCATCACCTCCTTGCTGCCCTCTGCCAGGGCTCTCAATGTGCTCCAGTGTTTTGTGATGGCTGATTCACGCCACTGAACAATTATAAGAACCATCGACTTCTCCAAAGGCAGCAGGAAAAATATCCTCAGGGTTGTACTCGCTCACGGAGAACAAGGGCAAAAAAGCTCTAAATCATGAGCTGGTGCGTGAGTTGCTTGGCTGCCGATGAACACTGAGTATAAGACCACTATAGTGTGCAATTGCCCTTGCAGTCTAAGTGTACATTCTGGACTTCATAACTATTTTAATGTCTCAGTTTTGTAAAGGCTTATTGTATTGTGTTGGTGTATTTATATTACAGATCTTTTGATACATTAGCACAAGGATGTCTCATGATGTGCCAGTAGAGGTTGAATGGTTATTAGAGAAAACAGAAAAGGCAAAAGTTATTGTATTTGGATACAAGTGGTACTTGTCCTGTCTCTTCTCTGATTCCTTTCAAAATTACCGTACAAAGGCACATGTTGAGATGATGGACAGTTGTCAAGTGATGACACAAAGCTGGGCCTTCTCATACTAGGCAACCTCTTGTGAGCAAACACTTGTTAAGTCTGCCTGTGTATGAGTACCCCAGCTCTGAAAAGCTTTATTGAGTCCATGGATGAGTAACCTCACGCACTTTGTGAACTGCCTGTGCTCTCTTCAAAAGGATCCGATGGTGTCTCTTTGAAAGCGGACTCCCTCAGCGGCACCACTCCACACCCTTCTGACTGTATGTCAGGAGAGAGCCTCACACTACAAGGGCCTTATCCAATGGGGAGCTACAAAAAGGTGATGAAACCACAGGATTAACACCAAACAGGATCTCGTTTCAGTCTTGATGAGGCCAATCGGGAGTAATTGGGACTCTGTCTAAGTAGCATTTCCTTTAAAGACAAGACATCCTCTCAGATAACCTCCATTATAACTGTGCTTTGGCTTGGCCATATTATGAGTCACACTGAATTTAACCATTCTTTAAACCTCTTAAGCTAATGCAATAATGTAGGGCTACTTAGGACAAGTGTTACTATAGTAACACAAATGTACATTTATTGAAATAAATATGATAAGAACAGATCTTATATAGACTTATATAATTCTCAAAGTAATCTCATATGAACACATACAGCACGAATACTCAAATATGATCTGTTCTAGCACCTAGGAGATCCTTAAAAACTCAAATGAGCTAGAATATAATGTTTGAATACAGTACTTTTTACTTGCTCATTCACATAATCATATTGATGATTTGATACAACCAAGGAAAATAAATAGATTTGACTGAATTGATTGAAAAAGGTTCAACTAAATCCACAAGCTCATGTGATATTATTCTGTCCTTTGCACATGTTAATGAGTGTATGATTTGTTCCTAGTTAGTTGCCCAAACAGTTACCCACTTACACAACAATTGTATCCTGTTGGTTGGCCCAATTAATTAAAACAACTTGGGCCTGATTAGATGAGATTGAGTTATGCAAATCTGTTGTGGACTGGCATTGTTGCACACGTATCCCAGGAGAGGTGCCCCTGTAAACACCATGGAGGCATTCTTCTCTTGTCCCAAATATCCCCCCAGCACCCAGTCCATAAATAAAGGCTACGATAAAGGGGTCTAATCCCAGGGATGACCTCGCTTTGTCACGTCACCTCTACAGAGCTTGCGGGGGGTGGAGGGGGCGTGGGGGGGCCTGGTGTATTGGACAGAGGACAAAACCGCCAAAAAATGGGGAGAAGCACTCCACATTAAATTCACAACAGTGAACATCTAAGCTGTCACCTTCGTAAATGACCTTAGGGTTCAAATGGGGGAAGATAGAAGAAAAGGATACACTTTATAACTCAGATTTCAGGATATACTTGAGCTTGGACGGCCCCCTTCTTGTATTTTGGCTATGCTGAGTGTTGTTGGTGGCTTCTTCTTCGTACATTAATCTTCAACTGCCCCCTCCCTCCCCACACACACCCAGTGTGCCCCATGTCTTCTTGGCTGGCTCACTCTATTGTAGCCAGCCTCATTGTAATGTGAGCCTGACTCCATCTCTATGCACCGGCAGGCAGGACTGTCTTTTCCTCTGTCCTGCAGTCCTTTCCTCCCCCCTCCTTCACCATTACCCTGCCTTAATTGCCTCAGACCACCAGTATGTCGCGGCTGCAGATGTCTCGCTCCTTAATTTGCGTAGAGAGCACAATCAGCCCCATCTGCTGCAGTTTTTACTTTCCACCACCAACTCCCCCCTCCATCACCACCAAAAAAAAATCACCTCGGCACTCCCTTAAATCTCTGCAGTAAGAGCAACCCCCCCCCCCCCCCCCCCCCCCCCGCCCGCGCCCCTCTGCCCCCCTGCCCGATCAGTGAGAAAAAAAAACACAACTCCTACTCCTCCCAAAGAAAACCTCGTCAGTGGGGCTGGGATTGAAAGCCTATCAAAAAGCTATAGAAGAGTGCTTTGGTTTGGAAGGGCACAATCGTGGATTGGTGTGAAACGAAGGCCCCCTACCAGTTTACTGTTTGTGGCAGTACTCCCTGTCAGGAGTCTGAAAAGAAGCTCAGGCCACAGAATCAGAGGACAGATGGGAGGACTTTGGGGAGGAATAATCAGGCTGTAGCACAGCCGATCAAGGTAATATGTTTCGCCGCTGTTTATACAAAACAAAATAAAATACACAAGCATGAATCTCTTGAATGGCCTATGGCTGCCTCCCTTTCGTCAGAGTCTGCTGGCTTCTACTGTGTAAAAGAACATATTAAACTAGCAAACCATCCTAAATCTGCCATACATAATCTATATTTCTTTTAGATATAGTAAAACTGAGTATCTGATTTCATAAAACTCTTACACAGATGTAGTAAAAATGATGGATACAACAATTACTCTTAAAGTGACACATGAACAGAATGGGCATTTGGATTGATGTCTCAAGCTTTTAAATACCTTTAGATTGCTTTAGGCTGGAGACTGAGGCCTGGGGAATGATTGATGGTGCATTGGAAGGCAATAGAACTTTTTGTTGGCTCATTTTCATAATTTGTAGGGGTAACTTTTGTTCTCTCAATCCCAGTTCTTTCTATTTTCAAGCCTTTGTCTCCAGGCCAAAATAAGGCAGTGAGACGAGTAAGGCCACTGACACCCGCTCCAGCCTACATTGTGGAAGACTCAATGAGCATTCAAGTTAATTCATGTGTGTACTTATCCACAAGTTCCATTCTTCTCTTTTTTTGTCAGAACTACTGATAATATTTGATAAATGATTTTAGTGATTACTAACAATTTCAAAATGTGTTCTTGTATAAGTAAACTTTAATATAATTAAAGTATAACTCTAATGTAATATTTTAGCTAAACATTATGCTCATGGAGGAAAATTAAGGAAGATTTGGTATAAGAAGAGGAGGTTTGAAATGAAACACTTGGGTATTTAATCACAATGTCAAGTCTAGCCTGACTTTTTTTGTGTGTGATAATAAATCACATTGTAGGAAAACTGAGCTGTGAAAAAAGATTATCACATTTGCTCCCTGTCTGTGTCAACCGTAACAGTCCATTGAGTATTAACTGTGTGTGCTAAAGGCAGTGAAAGGCCATTGTGGATGTCTGTTTCGCATGTTATCTGTGGCAGCCTCTCATGTCAGTCAGCCGCCCTGAAGTGCACGGAGAGTCTCAGCATCAGGAGCCTGGAGCACGCCTAGTTACCCATCTCTCAATGCAGCACCCACAGGAACTGGAGCACAGCCCGCTATGGACCACCGTCATGCTCCTCTCCAATTCATTGACAGTTTGTTCTCAATTACATTGCTTTATAAAAAGGTGAATGCCTTTTTAATCTAAATTCTTTGCTGCCATCTGGGGAGGGCTTTCATGGGTATAAAAGATGGCATTCGCAGCACAATACAAATGTTTTGTCTCATACCCCAATCCTTGCTAAACCTGTGACAAAATACATTTCCTAGGGGAGCAAGCACAGAATGTTTTGGCGTGCTATAATTTGGAACTCTAGACTGGTGTGTAGTATTCAAATAATTATTCTGATGCATTCTTTTGGTGCCTACACTAACAATCACTAAACAGTTTAGTCTGGCACACCAGATGGCACTGTTTAATTTCATACTGCTTCATTAACATTGCTAAAAAAACATCTACTTAAATTCCTACTGTATCAATGTAGTCATCGCACTCTTTACATGCATTATTATTCCTTTCATAAGACAATGTCTCTCAAAAGATGAAGTAGTGCTGCCTGTATTCCTTGAAAACTTAAGTATCCTATTACTGTCAAATCATTTTGCATGTCAAGCAAGCCAAAAAATGTCTGTAATTATGTTTGGGCTTTTTGTTTTTGTAGACTTAAAGTCTTCAATTTTATCTCCTCACATGATGGATAATTAGATATGTATATCAGTAAAACAAAAATCATATTACTGATGCAAAGATATGCAAACAAATTTTCATGTCATGAGATCACTGAAAATCTAAGGATTTGTTTCTCAGCTGTGTTCTACTGGCAGTCATTATTACATGAACAAGGCAATAATTGTGCCAAAGCTGCTGGATTCCCTCTGAGTTAGTGGCAGTCTGGCAGGTGACTGCACACTCCACATAGGTGAGACACTGGCACAATTGTCATGGGGTTCCGGGCGCCTGGCCTGCTCTCAGGATGTGAACCCCCCACAGAGCCCGCTTTGCTGTGAAGCACCGCCTTTTGTTTGCCATTTGTTTACCTTGCTTGCCCAAGCCATAGTGGTGAGCACAATGAGGTCTAGATCAACAGCTTCTTGAATAGGCAGCGGCTTTTTTATCCCCGCTCTCAGAACACTGGTTACCTCGGAGAGGCAGTGATTAAGAGCCCGACGGGCTATCGCCAGTTCAAAAGCACAAAGGCACTCCACTTATCCAATAAAAAGCGTCCAGCACTCTGCACCCTGATGCTGCATGCCCTCAGAAAGAGCGGCATGAGTACCTTTTAACAGAGTGTGGTTTTGGATTTCACTAACTTTGCCTTGAGTAGCATGAAGATAACTGCATTCTTCTCTGAGAACTGATATGATATGGTATGATATGTCTGAAAATAGATAGGAAGATGAATTTGAATGATAACTTGCATGTCAAGAAACCTTTTCAGTTTTATGTTTTATCATCTTGGTGGTTTTAGGATTCTGGTTGACCCTAAACAGCGAGTTGTGTGCTGCCTGAATTTGGGGGTTGGTACAGCTACATGGGGTTTAGAGGAGGTTTGGGAGCGAGATGCAAAACCAGCTGCATGGCAAAAAAAACACCGCCCCTTCCCTGCTTCGCGACAAAAGATGAAAGCATATCCTGCTGGGTGGCATAGACTTCAGGTGACTAGAGCAACCTGATGGGTGAAGCCCAGGGATTCCTAAAGCAGAAAAAAAGCAAGATCGAGTTGTATGGTGGCCATTGATGTATTCTAAAAAAGGGGGTTGGTTCCCCAGCCTCTTTAAACACCAGCACCTAATCCTTTCCTTCACCAAACACACAAAGGGGTGGTTTGAAGGTGGCACCTCTGCACCCTTATCCTAACATGGCAGAGTATTCTGGACCAATGCACACAGATTAAGTTTCACTGGAGAAATCAGTTTTTCTGATGGATGACCTGTCTGACATTTTGCCTTTTCATTCTGCATTAGAATGCATTAGAGACAAAAATCAACAAACTGTTCAGATGCACTGGAACAGCGTCCATTTTATTGAATTATAAGACACTCAAAAAGTTTTATTTATTTATTTATTTATTTTTAGTATTTTTAAATATTTTAAATACAAAATATTTCTCTACGCAGAAATTATTTTCAAAATGTCTTATTTATATATTAATAGTTTTCTTGCAATTATCACAGTTTGTGTTGTTGGGTAAAGCACGACACTAAAGGGCTTGATTTTCATTCCAGTACATGTGATATTATCTGCTATATTGCTAACTGGGTTGAGCATAATCCAAACTTTTTTTTGTGATAAGAAATCCCAGTGATTTATTTTATTTTTGGTGCTTGTGTAACTGCGTCCCTCTTAGCACAGTTATAAGTGTATAGTCAAAATGTTTCCTGACTTCAAATGTCCTGCAATATTTCTTACAACAATTATAAGAACGTTTTGCAATAATTGCACTATTTGTTGTCACCCAGATGAAGATGGGTTTCCTATTGAATCTGGTTCCTCTCAAGGTTTCTTCCTCATATTGTCTCAGGGAGTTTTTCCAAGCCTCTGGCTTGCTCATTAGGGATAAACTTATAAATTTTATATGTATATCCTAAATTTACATATACTTAAAAAGCTACTTTGTGACAGGGTCCATTGTTAAAAGCTCTATACAAATAAAATTCAATTGAATTGAATTGCAAATGTTCACGATTTATGGCACTGCGATTCACCAAAAACACATCTAATGGCACATACTATAATGTATTCATTTTAAACACACCCCTCTCAGAATTGTGTTGTTAATTGGCAGCTTACTGCCTAAAACATATAATGCCATATTTACATAAAATACGTGAAATACATAATGCCATACATAACGTTAACTCACGCAATTCAACTTCAAGGGAAAGTTCTGAATATTAAGGTCAAGGTAAGCAGGAGGGTAAGCCTTTTCTACTGCATAATTTGTGTGAAATTCAGTGAAATACAACAAATTCTATTTAGTGTTGCATTAGATTAAATGGGAATGATTCCATAGTGGAAAGAACTGCATACTTTGTAGTGCTTCCTTTAGGTTATTCTATCCTCTATATGGTATGCTATAACCATCACAGTCACCAAATCTCATCCCAATTAAACACCTCTGTCCACCAGCGCCATCAAATCACCAGTTGAGACAATATCTTTTGGAAGAACGGTGTTCATCCATCCAGTACAGTTCCAGAGACTTACGACAAGATACAGTAGGATGTCTTGGCAGCATACTGAGGCATTTTATGTGTTGTTTTCCTTAGATTTGTTACCCATCCTTAGCTAGCTAGCTGGCAATTTCAGCAATTAGTAATTAGTATCTAATAACACTAAAGCTAGTTAGTCAACGAACAAATTTAATACTATTTTCCTTTAGAGGAATTTTGCCCTATAGTTGCATGATATAACATATCTTATAATTTATAACTTATAATTTAACTTGTAAGGAAAAGGGAAATCGTCCTGTTTTTCTCTAAATTGAATGAATTAGTCTTCAGACAAATCACTACCATCATATAAACATAAGGTGAACAAATAGCTGTGTAAATCTGAATCACAACAATAAATGTAGATATTGAATCATTAATTACCACTAAAATTTGAATGTTTACATGGAGGATCTATCCAAAATAAAGATAACAAATTAACTGATTTAAACATGTCTGCAGGAAAGAGCCACATTCCACATTAGTTTACCACATTCCCTCAATTTATTTCATTTTAAGGCCATTGGATTATCAGTATATGTAATGTAATGTTCCTGTCAGGCCAGTTTTAAATGCATTATACAACAGTTAATTATGCTCCCCTAATTTGATAAGCAGCATTCCAAAAGTGTTGATATTTAGCATAACAGCATTGGTACATTTCTCTTTTTTCACACCTAGTCTGTGTTCACTATATACCATTCTAATTATAACAATAGTTTGTTACATTGAAACCATTACTACATTACTATGGGCTGTCAGTCAATCTTTGAGTTGCATGGCAACACGCAACCCTCTATCTAGCTGTGGCATCTTTGGAACTATTTTTGTTGATGAAGCAAAACTAAACAAAAATATTTGGCCATGTTGTGCCTGACATGTTAGTTACGTGATATTAATTTACTGTTTATAGAGCTGTGGTATAAAAGCAAAATATACTGTAAATCATATAAAATCAAGTAACAGGCATTTTTTGATAATCAGTACACCAGCACTCTTGCTTGTGTGATATTCCTTAATTGTAAAATCAAACTAGTTTGTGTTTACATAGCAGACAATAGGTAAATGTGTCAAACAAAGGGTTCAAAAGTTCAAGAAAAATCTACCCTGCAAAAATAGTTTAGGATTGTTTCACTGTGTGAAAGGGTGCTTTTTCATTGTTTGTGCTTGTGCCCCCTTGAATAAAGGTTTATAACCTGTTCCTCAAATATAGGAATGTAATATACTGACAGTCTTTCTCTGGCTTGTCTATTTGATACACTATATGGTCAAAAGTATGTGGACATCTCGAGATCACATCCATATTTGCCCATTCCAAAACCATTAACACAAAGTTATAACAGTCTCCATTCTTCTGGGAAGGCTTTCTATTAGATTTTGGAAAGTCGGTTCTGGATTTGTGCTTATTCAGCCACAAGGGCATTAGTGGCATTGATGTCAAGTGAGAAGACCTGGTGCATTCAAGTGCATATTGGAGGTCCTCTTCAGATGGTGCCAACAGAATAACATCATCTAAAAATTAAAGAAATTAAAAAAGAACTAATTAAAAAAGCTAATTACATCTTCATACAGAGACCATACTGATAGGCTTTCTCCAAATCTACAAAAATACACAGTATATGAGAAATTGTTCCTGCACTGTTCCTCTTGAAACCCAGCTTCAACTATCGGATAGAGTCTCCTCTCCAGACCCCTGCTATAGACTTTTTCATGCAACATTGTAGGGGTTTGTCAACCACACAGCCCCAACCTTGTGTAGTGCGGGCGTAGGTCTGGTCTCAATATTGGTAAGGATACTCACCCACCCCGGAAAAAAAGGACTGCTTAATGTTGACAACCAACTGGTTTATTAAAATATAACATCTATATTTTTATTTTCATGTCACCAACACCCCAGAACACATACTTTCAAATGTTTCCCTTCCGAGTTCAGATTTTCTCATTTAAAGTTCCACCGTTTGGTCTCTTTAATGCCATTGGTGTTTTCATTATGTATGAAAGTGATCTTCTCACTTTTGATGGTCAATGGCATCAGGTTACTGCCATACTTGGATGATTTTCTTCTATGTTCCCCCTTCAAGAAGGAGGCCATTTGGTGTGTGTCCACCCTCCTGATGTATACTGTATTACATCTCTCAATCTCATGGTGAATGCAAAAAAGAGTTCCCTAACACTGAAGCCACGTCACCCTAATGTGTTGCAGACATTATTATGTTTGCTAATTAGATTCATCCAGGTCACTATGTGTGGTACTAGCTGCTGCTAAGCATGCTAGGACTCATGAAGGCACTCTCAATAGCCTTCTGGAGAAATGGCAAGCCACTCGTCACCCAGAGTTGACCAGCATCCTGGTTTTCACTTCTCATTTTGCTGGTGGTCTTAACAACACATAACAGTGTCCTCTATGAGCAAATCTGTTGTTCCAAATGGCTGGAGAGATTTGGCAGTCCTCAGCTAGGTAACCTGGCCTGTAGGTTTGGAGCTTGAGGAATTAAACACGACAGTCCAGGAAACCCCAGAAAGCCAGTAGACAGTAGACAGTTGCATGTCAAAGATCCAGTGTCACTGTGTTGTATTCATAAATATGTCAACCATAATTTATTGCTAAAATGGAAGTTATGGTGAAATTGCATTGTATTAATACATCAATGCATCTCACTACTCAGTATTGGTAGAATAATTACCTGAATCCTCCTCTTCCTCCTGTAAAAGAGAATTGGCAGGGCATAGATTGCAGGGTGGGGGGGAGCATAGCAAAGTGTGTTAATCATTCTCTTGGCAGAGCCATGGTAAAAGCCAATAGAAAAGCACCCAGTGACAGCTCTTCAGGACTAATGATGAATGCTTGGCAAACTCCAAGCCTGCAGGAGACTGATCAATGATCTCCCCTGGTCCTACAATAATGAACACAGGAAGCCCAATCTGCAAGAGAAGTGTTACACTGAGAGTGAAGTGAGCTCCTCAGCCATGAATAATAAAGAGTGAGGGAAGGATTGATCAGCGGCATTATTGATCACTGCACCCACTGCTTCTCCAGATAGGAGGCGTCAGAGGGACAACTGAGACACGTCACACACGTCACATCACAGGTACAAACTACTCTGCGTATAAAAGATGGCTTTAGCTTGTGAGGGCTTAAAAGAAAATCAGCTCAGCGAGCTCAGCTCAGTGTATATATACATACACACACACACACACACACACACACACACACACACACACATATATATATATATATATATATATATATATATATATATATATATATATATATATATATATATGTGTGTGTGTGTGTGTGTGTGTGTGTGTGTGTGTGTGTGTGTGTGTGTGTGTGTGTGTGTACGTGTGAATATATATGAATGAACAACATTTGCCTCCTTCATTAATGGCCCTGTTGCAATAGTCAGCCTCCTCACTTTCTACCCTGCTGGCATCACAGGGCTTGCAATTGATTCACATTTTCTAACTTCCCTGGAACTAATGTGATAAAATTAAAGAAAAAGGCAAGGTGGAAAAAAGAGAAATGTTGCCCAATGCAGGATGGCCAGCAAAGGTCTAAGCCAAGGCAGCAAGTTCCTTTTGTAGCTAATAGGATTTTCAGGGGCTTGCGTTGATCTCCTGCATACTCATTCAGGCAGTCCCTTTGCAGCCGAGCGGCACACTTCGGCCCCCCAGATTTCCTGGATACCCGTGGAGAACATTCCACACACACACAGCAGCAACTTTTGATGATGCTTCTGCAGGTGATCTTTACTGACAAGGAAATATCATTAAAACTGAGTGCTGAACTGTTTATGGAAATGCAGATGGAGATTCAAGCTGCTGCTACTCTGCTAACAGACTGCAAATTTTGACTGAAAGTTATCTCTATGAGCAATAGCTTTATTTAAGGCTTGATCCATGTATTATTATGCAAGTATGTTCACTCGCATTCATTCAGTCAAAATTCAGACTGAATAATGTTGTCTAAAACCTAGTGACCAAGGCAATCTATTATAACATTAAGAATGTCATGATATCAGGAGCTGAGCTTGACATTTTCTGTGTGAACTGAAGTCAACACTTGTGTTTTTTACATTCAAAATCTATTCCTTTTACAGAAAATCATTAAATTCTTACATCCTAGTTGTTACAAATTATACAGCAAATATCATTAATATATTAAGAATAATTATAATTCTAACATCAAACAGTTAAAAATATAGAATTAAGGTACAAAGTAACGTCATATTCTGCTATATGCCATATTTGAAGGATTTATTTTTTTACTTTCATCTTTGAGCCACATACATGAACCCACAAGATCTGGGATTAAATCTACAGTCATTATGCTTGGCCTTGTTTGCTGTTCTCTATTACTGTATCAGAAGTACACACTTGTTCAGTCATTTCTGCTGCCATTTCTGTTACAATACATACTGTATACTGACAAATGAGTGCTTACTCTTCAATGAGGGGCTCCTTTGTGTTTCAAACAGCTAGAACACACAGAGGCAGAGAGAATGAGAGAGAGCGCTCCAGGGCTTGATTTGAGGGTGGGCAAATCTGACAGCAAGCTTTGAGTCTTTGGGATGAGGAGAGAGGAGGGGAAAGGGGGCCAGAGCGCTGTCAGGCAATCTTCAAGTGGCAAAGCTTTTCAAAGCTTTGTTATCCACTTTGGGCTGCCCCTTCTGACCTTAGAATGGACGCGCTTAGCCCTTCAAGGAAATGGAGAGGGGTCTCGGGCATGCTGTATTGTAGTGCAGGGGAAGCAGGGTTCAAACGCACATGACCAGCATTCCCCAAGGAACGGTAAGGGTGAAGACCCAGCACAAAGGTGAACCAGGAGATTCGTCATCGGACACACGAGAGAAGCAGAGATGTGGAGAGATTTAATGTCCAGAGACGACCTCCTTGTTTTGCAAGGCTGTAATACACAGTGCCTATTCTCTCTTTGTCTTTGTCTTACTTTCCCTTCAGGCCCAAATCTTGCCTTCCATCGTATTCTGTCCAAACAACAACAAAGCTTTGCAGAATTGCACCTGCATTTTTATGCTTTATATTTAGATTTATATTGTGCGCATTTTTGGTCTCACTTATGAAAAAAGACCATGCTTAAAGTCAAATGAGATTCGGTCTGCACTTTATGTGAAGAAAATTTCCAGCTTCTTGGTGTCAGAGTTAGAGTGAGAAGTCCAAAATATATTTTTGGCTGAGTATATATATATATATATATATATATATATATATATATATATATATATATATATATATATATATCCATATATATATATATATATATATATATATATATCCATAGGTTGTATTTGGGAAATAGACATATGAGCGGTTGAAGGGGTGGGGGGACAGCCTGTCAGTGCTCAGACCATACAACGCACACTGCATCAAATTGGTCTGCATGGCTATTGTCCCAGAAGGAAGCCTCTTCTAAAGATGATGCACAAGAAAGCCCGCAAACAGTTTGCTGAAGAAAAGAAGACTAAGGACATGGATTACTGGAACCATGTCCTGTGGTCTGATGAGACCAAGATAAACTTATTTCGTTCAGATGGTGTCAAGCGTGTGTGGCGGCAACCAGGTGAGGAGTACAAAGACAAGTGTGTCTTGCCTACAGTCAAGCATGGTGTTGGGAGTGTCATGGTCTGGGGCTGCATGAGTGCTGCTGGCAGTGGGGAGCTACAGTTCACTGAGGGAACCATGAATGCCAATATGTACTGTGGCATACTGAAGCAGAGCATGATCCCCTCCCTATGGAGACTGGGCCGCAGGGCAGTATTCCAGCATGATAACGACCACTGCCTTGCTAAAGAAGCTGAGGGTGAAGGTGATGGACTGGCCAAGCATGTCTCCAGACCTAAACCCTATTGAGCATCTGTGGGGTATCCTCAAATGGAAGGTGGAGGAGCACAAGGCCTCTAACATCCACCAGCACCGTGATGTTGTCATGAAAGAGTGGAAGAGGACTCCAGTGGCAACCTGTGAAGCTCTGGTGAATTCCATGCCCAAGAGGGTTAAGGCAGTGCTGGAAAATAATGGTGGCCACACAAAATATTGGCACTTTGGGCCCAATTTGGACATTTTCACTTAGGGTGTACTCACTTTTGTTGCCAGCAGTTTAGACATTAATGGCTGTGTGTTGAGTTATTTTGAGGGAACAGCAAATTTACACTGTTATTACACAAGTTGTACACTCACTACCTTACATTGTAGCAAAGTGCCATTTCTTCAGTGTTGTCACATGAAAAGATATAATCAAATATTTACAAAAATGTGAAGGGTGTACTCACTTTTGTGAGATACTATATATATATATATATATATATATATATATATATATATATATATATATATATATATATATATATATATATAAAACTGTTGATTAAATGTGTATAGAGATATTTAAACCACAGTGCAACATACTGGGAAATGTCTATCTAGACATATTATAATACTGCTCTATAGCCCATGTCAGAGCCATTGCTTGCAGTGTACACTCATAGTTTTAAGTGAGAATTGGATAGAAGCAGGTGTTACACATTTTTCATTATGTACCCAGCAAGGGCAAGACACCAGCAAGACACAAAAATGCAAGTGTCCTACAGAAGAAAATTCCAAATCCGATGGTGCTAAATCCGACTACTTCTTAGCTCAGCGATGAGGAAAAAATGAGGGGAAAAAATTGTGATCCATCTCCTCTTATCTTTGACTTAACCTTTGCTTTCAGATATGGGCTGGTGTGCGGCTCATCTCTGGCATGGCTGTGACTGAATACAAAATGCAATTAAAGGACACTGGCTTCTCTTACGCTGTCCCAGACACTTTCACTTGAGGCTTAATCCAAACCCCCAGCTCTAAGACCTTTATATGATCCAGGACACACGGCTCCCATTCACACTGCTTCATCCCGCTTCTTTGTGTTCTTAATCGTTCCTTGGTATTAAGCAGTGTTGGCAGCCCAATCCCCTTACTAACACTCAGCCATGGTGCTTTGTTACTGGTAGGCCTCATTCCCTCTGTCGCCTCCAGCACTGGAGCCGCATACTATTCCTCTGTTGTCTTTCTTTCACTTCTGAGGCCCTCTCTCAGAGCTCAAACCATGTTCCTTCACGTGCCAGATGTGTAGCAGCACACACTGAGAAGGGGACTTGACAAAATCTCCTGTAATACTTTTCAGTGCAGATTAAACTGTGCAGTACTTTGCCCAGGTCTCTCCATTTGAATCAGCAACAATACTAGGGATGTATCGATACAGTACTCATACCTACAAAATTTTACATTCAACTCTAGGTAACAACCCTTGCTTATATATTTTTCTTAATGATTAGCCACTATCAGTCATTGACAACAAGGGATTCCAATGAAATTAAAGCAAAAACATACTTTTGCTGATATTAAGGAGTGCTTTTCTGAAGTAAAACAAAACCTGCTCTTTTCCACAACAACCCTATTCAAGACAAGCTAATTAATGTAGCTAGCTAATGGACTTTATTTAAAATGAACGAGCCAACATGTTAATGCTATAGAATGAAAGAAGCATGCTAAGATTAGCCTGCATGTCAAAGTCTGCAAAAAACAGATATCTGCCAGAGAAACAGGTATTACTCTTGCCATTGCCTTCACCATCAAATAATCAGCAACAACAACAACAACAACAACAACAACAACAAAAACAACAACAAAAAACAGATGAGAGATAACAGTCACAGATGGCTGGCCATTTAGAACAGAACAGATCCTGGGATGTTTTTTATTCACATGCAAATGTTCATTATCAAATTCTATGTTTAATTCAGTGTAAATTAGAAGTCTGTAATACATTTTCCATACTGCTTATCCTACACAGGATTGCAGCGGAGCTTGTGTCCTATTCCAGGGAATTCAGGGCACATGCGGGGAACACCCTGGGCAGGGTGCAATTGCACACACACTCATACACCCATTCACACACTACAGACAATTTGGAAATACCAATCAGCCTACAACGCATGTCTTGGACTGAGGGAGGAAACCAATGTACCTGAAGGAAACCCCTAAAGCACACAGTGCAGAGGCAGGATTACTACCAACTGCTGTAACTACATAAAAGGCTTATACTTTGTTATTAGGATCCGAATTTGAATCCCAACAATTCAGCTGCCATCAGTGGCTGAGTCATAGTTCAGCATTACTGGACACTGCAAGCTCATGCAAAGAAACAGGCAGTGTGAGATTCCTTGAGCAGTACTCCTGGAGTAGTTGGACGAATCAGCCAGTGAGCTGGAGTTGGTGACAAGACAACACTGCAGAAATTACTTAGCAAAATACAAACAGACTGTGGTCTTTGCTGGCTCCATCTGAAGATCCTTGTGAGGAGTCTCCTGCTTCATTAAGGTACATTTTATCAACCTGCTTCAGAGCCTCATTGAGGTCATGGCAGTGCAGATGCCACCATTTGAATGTACCCGTCTGTCTACACAGCACATGATGAACAAACATACAGTGTGTGCATTACAAATTTTCTTGATGCACTTGGTATATGTAGAAGGTGTTCTGAGGAGTTCCTTAGAAAATTAGCCAAGGCCACCAAGTTTCAGGTGGAATAAATGATTTGTTCTCATTTTTTCCCCCTTTATTAATAATGATCAATGGGCCTATTTGACCTGAGCCTAGTAGCATATATGCATGACCACTATTTAAACCAACAAAACATAGACAGAGATCAATAAAATATTCAGTGATTCCCCTTACTGATACTAAAAGCCAATTCACACCAGACATGTCATGTAAAGATTGCTGTTGCTTTTTCCACAGCCAAAAGCTCATATGGAAATATAGCTGAGATGCATCTGTGCCAAAAAATATGTAATCATATTCAATCTGAGCAAAACAGTAACATCTTTGTCCTGGCCAGGGTCACAGTGGATCTGGAGCATACAACCAGGATTGGAAAAAACTCATAATGACACTTCTGCATAGATGGGAGTATAAATAATCTGACTGGGATTATGTGAACTTTTATTTTCTAGACATTTACAGTCTAGAAAATTTTCACGTGTATTTCAACTTGTTAATGTAATGTCATATGATACACTCTGTAAAAAGTGCTTGGACCCAAATGATCACTGTTTGTGGCTATATTATGAATAATAATGTTATGATAAATGGTATAAAATGTTCTTTAGAGAATCTTGCAACAGTTCAAGTATGCACTGATATTTATTTGCACAGCTTTTTAATATGCTCTTCTACAAAACCACGGTCAAGTGACCTGCAGACAAAAAAAATCTAAAGCTATTTGTATTACAGTTGTATCAGTAATTTCTATATCCTAACATGCATTCAAACAGCAAAAAACAATTTACATCGGAGCATCATCTGAAATCTATACAGTCCAATGGCATTATAGTAAATTTTTTTCAGAATAAAATTTTACATTTGTGTTGTATTAAAATGAATACTCTGGAAGACAAAAAATAATGATTTTGGAATCAGCAGTTTTATACCTGATTGTTTAATGTTCAACAATAATTGTAATGATTTGTGAATTGATATAATTTTTGCAAAAATGCTATTTTGACTTTAAAAAATAATGCTTTCCAATTTTTTCATCAGTATTGTTCATAATTTAGGTGCGTTATAAGATTATGTGTTGGAGGTATGATGTACATTTTCTGATAATAAGATAATGATATTGCCTAGTGTGCAGTGCATTACAACGCTAGTAATTTCTTCTAATCCATTCACATTTTTGGAGAGTTGTTAACTTCAACAAGTAAGAAAAACAGAGGACATTGCAAAGCACATTAAAAGAATATTTTACCCTGTCTTTGTTTTTATTTCTCTCTGTCTGAGTACTTCTCAACGCTGCCCTGATCCACACAAACAAATGCAAATCACTCTGAAAACTTTACATAATGTAACTTGGATCCATTTTAGAACTGCTGCTGAATGGCTTTTAAGGGGGGTCTAATTAATCTAAGTATAAAGCCAGTGGGCCCACTTGGAATTTTTTCACTTCTTTCTCTAGCCGAAAGGAAAGAAAAGGATCAAGCCCCCCTTTTTGTCCAGAGAAAGGTCCACCTCATTCCACTATTTATGTTAACATTACGCAGTTTTATACCCCATTGGTGAAGGGAATCAGTCACGTTACCTCAGCCCGCCTCGCTCCTCTTCAACTCTTATAAAAGGTGTGATTGTGTAAAGGAGTAATTCCAGACACTTAAGGGACATAGAGAAATATTCAGCATTATTTCAGGCCTGCACTTTTTAAGCTGCTCCGAAAGCCTAGAACTAGAGTTGTCAGGTGCTTGGCTAACTAGCCAGAACAATAGGGAGAAGAGAAGCAGAAGGCTAGAGATGAATGCTTTGGGTAAATCAGTAATGGAGCTAAAGGGCATACGCCTGTGGGGAATTTGTTGGCTTATAAAAGAGCTTTAAGAGGCCCTCATTCATATGGACCCAAAGAGATTTGAATTGCCCCCTTCACAATCACTTGAAAGGCTGAGCTCAGGGTGTTCCGAAACAAAGTGGAAATCACGCTGCCTTTCAATGGTTCTAATAAGCTTTTAACTATTTTACATTATGGCGTTACCCTCTTCTTCTCCTCTCCACAAGGCATTGTTTGGCTGTGCAGCAGGCCAGTCTAAATGTCTGATTTATACTTTTCTTCATGGTGAATTTAAACCAAAAAACTTTCAAAAACTGAAAGAGAAATGAATGGGAGGCATTCACTGGTCTTATACAAGGTAGAAAATGATGTTTGTTATTGTTGACAGTTGGGCTTGAATTGAAAAAAATGTGAAGACAAAATATATTTTATTATCTAGAATAAAAATTAAATACTGCAGCTTGATAAATCTCTATTGTTGCATATTTTTTGTATAGTTAATGAGTTTTTGGAGTGGACATTCTGTTCGACTAGGGAATTTTATAATATAATACAATTGTATAATATAAAATAGTTTTTCCCCAAGTCACATGACATCATACTGTGAAATGGTACTTAATAGATTATGTTTAATGGTGCCACAGAAATAGCTGTTTAAGGATTCTGACCGACTTCATGACCGACTCAGGCTGTGCTACAGGCAGCATCTTGGTTGCCATGGCTATATTTACTGCCCTGGAAATTGCTGCCATGCGCAGGCTGCAGGGGTCATGAGTTCATCAGCAGCCTGCCTGCACCATCCACTTTAGCTCAGTAGGGCTGAGTGTGGTGGGTGGAGAGGGGGAGAGAGAGAGAGAGAGGCGCACAGCCAGAGCCGTCGCCCTCTGGATGACACCCCAAAATTTGGGGAACCCTCGGCAGTGTGGACACTAAGAATTTCATGGTAATTGTTGAAGACAAGGAGGAGGGCTTGACCTTCTTTGCCCGGATTAAGTTCTCGTGAAAAAAGTCATGGCCTGGCCCCAGTGATGACCCAGACATTAAAACTGAGATGACTCCTTTGAGGATGGTGAGGCAGCAGGCACTAGTGGCAGCAGACCTCCTCCACTGAGATTATAGTTTGTACTAGATGATAAATGCACTTATACAGTATCATAAAAAACAGTGAGTAGTCCTATAAAAATTATATAGAGTATATTGTAAAATTCACACTAACCCACATCTGCTTACAAAAGGACAACTAAATAATCTGCTGCACACTAAGAGAAACTACTTAAGCTGGACTAGGAAACATCTTAACAAATTGTACATACTGACTTAATTACACTTACACAAAAGCCACATACAACCCCAATTCAAAAAACGCTGGGCCACTGTGTAAAATGTAAATAAAAACAGAATGCAATGATTTGCAAATCTCATAAACCCATATTCACAATAGAACAATTTAGAATTTTATGGCCGCAACACGTCTCAAGAAAGTTGGGACGGGGGCAGCAAAAGGCTGGAAAAGTAAGTGTTACTAAAAAGAAACAGCTGGAGGTTAATTGGCAACAGGTCAGTAACATGATTGGGTATAAAAAGAGTATCTTAGAGAGCCAGAGTCTCTCAGAAGTAAAGATGGGCAGGGGTTCACCAATCTGCGAAAAGCTACGTTTACAATTTGTGGGAAAATTTCAGAATAATGTTCCTCAACGTAAAATTGCGAAGACTATGAATATCTCATCATCTACAGTACATAATATCATCAAAATATTCTGATAATCTGGAGAAATCTCTTCAGGCCCTCACACAGAACTGCTTTAAAAATAGGCACGATTCTGTAATGGAAATCACTGCATGGGCTCAGAAACACCTCATAACTCATTGTCTGTGAACACAGTCCACCGTGCCATCCACAAATGCTGGTTAAAGCTCTATCATGCTAAAAAGAAGCCATATGTGAACATGGTCCAGAAACGCCACCGTCTTCTCTGGGCCAAAGCTCATTTAAAAACGGACTGAGGCAAAGTGGAAAACTGTTCTGTGGTCAGACAGATCAAAATTTGAAATTCTTTTTTGAAACCATGGATGCTGCATCCTCTAAACTAAAGAGGACTAAAGAGGAGAGCGACCATCCAGCTTCTTATCAGTGCTCTGTTCAAAAGCCTGCATCTCTGATGCAGAGGGATGTATGGGAGTGCATTAGTGCCTATGGAATGGGCAGCTTGCACATCTGGAAAGGCACCATCAATGCTGAAAGCTATAAACAGGTTTAAGAGAAACAAGTGCTTCCATCCAGATTCCATCCCATCTTTACTTTTGAGAAACTCTGCCTCTCTAAGATACTCTTTTTATACTCAATCATGTTACTGAGCTGTTGTCAGTTAACCGAATTAGTTGCAAAGTGTTCCTCCAGCTGTTTCTTTTTAGTAACACTTACTTGTGCAGCCTTTTTTTTCCCTGTCCCAACTTTTTTGAGACATGTTGCGGCCATCTAATTCAAATATTATTTCCTTAATGGTACATTTCCTCAGTTTAAACATTTGATGTTTTCTATGTTCTATTGTGAATAACATATAGGTTTATGAGATTTGCAAATCATTGCATTCTGTTTTTATTTACATTTTACTCGGTGTCCCAACTTTTTTGGAATTGGGTCTGTAAAAAATCACACGATTGACATGTGAAATTTAACATCTAATGTGATATGTACACATTTTTCACATGTAGTGAACTTTTCACATGTAGTGCATGTGTTTTATTTTTCACATACAATTTTTCACAAATGAATAATTCTTTTTAACACGATCGCATATTGTTTACGTGTTTACTTGAGTTCAAGATGTTGTACAAGATGTTGATATTTCAGATGTTTTTCCACATATTATTCACATCATCACATATGAAAAACTGTTACTCATATGTGAAATGGATTTGATTTTTCTGTAATAGTAATATTATCTATAGGACATGAATTGCTATTCAACAAGGGATATGTCACTCATGTCTGCTGTCCCTCAGGTGTTTCTTACCATTAAACAACTGAATAATTTTCAGGATAGTTTTCTTTTTTTGTTCTGTTCTTTCTTTTTAAAATTCCATCAGACAGTAGAAATCCACTGGATCTTGTAAGTAACGCCATTTGCTAAAGTAGATAAGTGATCCTATCAAAAGGGCATTTTTTGCAATGGAATCAATCAAGTGGATATTTCTCTGTCTGTAATTATAGGTCACCAGAGACCAGTGTAGAGGGAAGCCATGCCATCAGTCTTATTGCTAATTGTGTCAATACAGGTGCAGTGCCATTGCGATATATGGAGAGAGAAGGGGAAAAGGTTATCTTGTATTCCAGAGAGAGACTGAGAGAGAGAGAGAGAGAGAGAGAGAGAGAGAGAGAGAGAGAGAGAGAGAGAGAGAGAGAGAGAGAGAGAGAGAGAAGGGGAAAAAAAACATCTGTTTGTCTAAAGCAGAGGCTTGGATTGAATTTCCCTGATTTTTATCAGCAGTCTCTGAGGAACTGCCTCCCCAGAGTGGGGAGTGGGGCAAAAAAAGCCATCTATTTACAGGGGCATCAAAGTCCATATAGTGTGCATATGGGCATCTGCATGGCTACCCTTTTGATTGACACTTTCCTGCCACGGTGAGCGCTGGGGCATCTGCTTGTGCCTCTTGGCCCTGGAGGGGGGGACAGATTGATCGGAGGTGACAGTGCGTAGCGATTCAGGTAGATGGTGATCCACCTTTGTCAACAGCCCTGCTCTCTGAGCCACTCCAGGCTAATGAGACGCCACTTAACATGCTCCATAGCACTTGTAGCCTACTGCCAACCACTTTAAAGCCACTTTTGAGGAGCATCCATTTCAAGCACACACACACACACACACAAACACACACACACACACACACACACACACACACACACACACACACACACACACACACACACACACACACACACACACACACACATACACTCTCTCTCTCTCACACACACACACACACACACACACATGTTTGTCTTACTATCCTTGTCATGTACTTAAACTCACATGACTAATAATTAATAATACAGTTAATTAATGCTTTGCCTACACATAAACCTAACCCCAACCTTAACCTAAGTAAACAAAAGGAAATATTTTGGCACTTTCAATTGTTTAAATAAAAGCTGCATTTTTTGCAAATGTCCCCACAAGATCAAAATTGCCAGATATTCCCACCCGTATGGGGACACACATGCAGGGGGCACAATACGGTTAGATTAACCTTAGAAATTAAAGCAGCTGATTGCAATTTTACAGTGTTGGGTCATTCAAAGGTGTTTCAAAGGTCATTCAAACTCCTGATCGTTGCAGGAGTATTTTACTCAAGAAAAAAAAAACAATACCAGTAGATCCCTTTTCCTTTTCTTCAGACACAATAGTTTACCTATAAATGGGGAATACACAGGGCATGAGTGGTTATACAATGGAAAAGTTGAACTATTGAAATGCATGTTTGTGTGAGAGAGTTAGGAGGCGGAGGCTTGCCGTAGGTGTGTGTCAATGGCTTTCCATTACAAATGAAGACAAGGTATCTTTACATACTGCAGGCAGCCACCCGGAACAGGCCGCCCTCAGGCAAGTGCCCTCTGTGTCTTTGTCTACCTCTCGTTCTAAAGTGGATATTTTTAAGCCTCAAACCAGAGGGCTGGCCTCTTCCTCAGGTTATGGGTGACATATGCCTAATCTGCCACACAGGAACATCTGCACTCACAGTACAGGTGGATGTGCTTCTCAAATGACTGAACCAGTGATGCAGCCAGTGGAGCAATGCATTATGGAGTAACTAAAGGACCAGATATACATAATCAAAGTGCATTGATCAGTGAACTGATACAAGTGCTATGAGTGACTTTTTCCTATTCCAGTGCTCAAATCTCCTCACAAAAAATGTTAAACATCACAAACCTGTAAACATTACAACTTACATGATCGATGCAATATCTGATGTTTTCAAAAAAAAATTTGCTTCACAATTTTACATGTGGTTTCTGATATCTATTGTGATTACATCTTGTATTTTGCCACTCCCCAATCTAACAATATTTGTTTTCTTATTTATTTGCAAATCAAAAAAGACCTTCTCTTATTAACATCCCAAACACTCTTGCCAAATTGGAGAGAGTGCAGCATGCTTTAGGCCAATATTCTAAACATCCACCTTCAGCTCAGAGCAAGGTGTAAAACACTAATTGACTCATTTCCACCTTCACACACACAGCAAGTGAGGACAAAGAAATCTTGACTGTCTAAATTGAAGAATGCAGATTAGGGGGAGACTCATGGCAAAATAGGAGGAAGCCCCTGCCATCATACTGAAGAGACCCAAGGGGTCTTTACTTTTAGCATTCCTGGCACTCTGTGGTTCCACTGCATGGTCAAGAGAGCACACAAAAAAGATTGCTGTATCGTAAAACTGACCGTAGGAGGTTGTGAAGGAAGGGGGACTTGAGATGAGGGCAGCTTTAGTTCTATCAGACAAAGAATTTAAAGTGGGTGTACAAATTGAGAACAATGTTAAGGAATTTACAATGAGAGCAATACTGTTCTATTGTGCAGACTGAAAGAACAGATTAAACCCCCCTGTAATGTTACAGTTTGTAACTCACGTGTTAGAGAAGATTTCTGGACAGAATATACAGTACTGTGCAAATGTCTTAGGCACATGCAAAGAAATACTGTTGAGCAAAGATGCCTTCCTAAGTTGTGAAATAAAATCTTAAAAAGTACCATAAAGAGCAGAAACAAAGTCAATGTTTGGTGTGACAATCCACCACTTTTAAAATTAGTATTCTCAGGTACAATTTGTGCAGTTTTATAAGGAAATTAGCTGGTTTTACTGAACAATTTTTTTTTTTTTTTTTTTTTTTTTTTTTTTTTTTACAATTTTTTATTGAGCATCTTGCAGAACCAGCCACAGTTCTTCAGCAGAATTTGAATTTCGCACTTGCTTCTTATTTTTGCTGCAAAACCCAGTCTTCTTTATGTTTTTTTTTTGTATGAAAAGCGGGCTCATGTAAGATGTTGCTTTCTTTACTTTTAATTTAATTTTGTGCTGCAAAACTAATGTTTGAAAATCTAAAATGTTTTTGTACTGACACGATAATATAGGAGCCATAAAATAAAAATCAATAACAAAGTTTGTACTTTGAAAGAAATAGGGTGCCTAAGACTTTTGCACAGTACTGTATGTCACCACTGGTCATCTTACTAATATGAACTGAATGAAATTCTGCATTCTGCATTTTTTATGATTTTATTAATCTTTTCCAGTTTATTAAATCAATTATTTTAAATTTTTTTGTGAAACATTAACATTTTTATGTAAATTTCTAAATAGTTAATTGTTGGGGCAGTGCCTAATGGTTTGGGTCAGCTGTATACCCAATTAGACTAGAAATAAGCCTCTATTTCCCAAACAGATCATTAGTCACCTTAATCACTCTGCACTGCTGTCAGAAGCTCTTTCAGGTCTCTTCAAGAGTCAAGGTGTGAAGCTGTCTGTTTGGGTGCTAAGGGGAAGGATTGTACTGATCTGAAGGTGGATTTTGTGGCAGGCAGGTCTAGGGAGTTGTCAGCACTCATCGACTAATCCCTGTAATGGCCAGAGAATTAAGCTTGAAAAAGAATCCAGGAAAGCCTCTGTTTTTACTGTCACCCAAATCACAGAAATGTCTGTTTACATCAGCTAGATCCACATATCAATTATTAAACAAAATATGCAGACGAAAAACATTGACAATCCGAAACAAAATTATAATAATGTTTTGTGTACTATGTAATGTAGAAAACCTCTCAGTGTTGTTGAATCATATATTTGCTCCATGTGGTCTGGTGTAGGGCCCTCTATAGGTTCCTCTTGGTCTCCACATGCTGTTACTCATCATTTATTCCCCTACCATCCCACCTTCTGTTGGTCATTAACTTGCAGTTATTGTTTAATTGGTCTCACCATTGAGCTATTGGGTCTACAATGTGACACTCTAGGTGTCTAGGGATTGGTCGTCCATCTTCTGTCCAGTGTTTTTAATCGTCCATCTTCTGTCCAGAGGAATTGCTGCACTTTTAAATCCATTCATATGTAATCACTATTTCAAAATAGTTGCACCATAATCAGTGAATATATTAAAATGGAAAAATAAAATGTAACTAAATATTTTACAAATTTTTCATGCAATTTGGCCAAGACAGCTAAAATATGTGCTTCAAATATCTATCTATCTATCTATCTATCTATCTATCTATCTATCTATCTATCTATCCATATCTATATATATATATATATATATATATATATATATATATATATATATATATATATATATATATATATATATATATATATATATATATATAAAATAAAAAATTAAAACAATAAAAACCATGTAGTAATTGTAACTTCCTGAGGTTATTTTGTGAACACCAACAATGTTTGGGTACTCATGAGAATAGGTCAAGTCTGTATGGATTATTTGGCCATCCACAGTCATGTCTATGACTGAGTGGGAGGTGTAGCTGTGTGCTCATGGCTGTACAAACATGAAGGACGTTTTGATGTTTTTATGCCCACTGACATGAAGGCCATCTCCTTGGGATGTGAGAGGTCTCATAGCCCAAATGACCTGTGACCTGTGTGAGTCTTGCCACACTGATACTGGTTTTCAGCCCTGAGGCGACGAGGGGCCAGGTACAATGCACAGTTATGTGATGAGACTTGGTTGTCTCTGTGTGTGTGTGTGTGTGTGTGTATGTATATATATATATATATATATATATATATATATATATATATATATATATATATATATATATATATATATATATATATATATATATATATATATATATATGTGTGTGTGTGTGTGTGTGTGTGTGTGTGTGTGTGTGTGTGTGTGTGTGTGTCTGTGTGTGCGTGCGTGTGTGTGTGAAATAAATAAGACTATCAATATAGCCTACTAATAAAACACATCACGTGCTGCCTATAGACATTGTTTAAATACCATTGATTGAATAATTCTGGCAGGCAGCAAAGTGTGAAGTTATTGTGATGAAGAGGATCCAATGCCAGCGTGTATTCGATTTATGCTGCAAATTGTTTCTGGCCCTGTGCTTGCTAACAAAGACACACAAATCACTTCATTAAGAGCGCAGTTTCATCACCACACGCCTGCCGTGATTCAGGAAGCATCATTGTGGAGCCTGAAGTACGGGGAATAAACCGCAACAGGTGCCACTGCTGTAGTGTTGCCAGTGTGCTGCCCGCAGCCATGAAAACTGTGTGTATGTAGGCTAATGCTCTGGTGCCACAGTGCCGTGGGCTTGGGTCTGTACCCTCCCCGAACCACCTTCTGTCTTTTATCCCGATGTGAGGGGGCATGCGCGTGTCCCGGAGGCTTTGAGCGCGCGGTATTGTCCCCGCCGATCCCCGACACGTGCAGTTACAAGAGCCCTGGCTGGACCTCACGCGGAACTCTCCAATAGAGGATTTAACCCGAAGCCCCTTCCAAATCCACACAGCCGCCTGCACAAAGCGTTTCTGAAAAGCTCAAACCCGAGTCTGTGTAGCTCTCAAAATCCTGAAAAGAAATTCTAATTCGAAAAAATAAAAATAGGATATTATAAACAATATCAGACAATATCGGTTTAACAGTATTATATTTTAAAATTAAAATTTTAGAATTTTTATTAATAATAACGAAGAAAGGATCAGCAACATGCTTTCAGCTTTTTTATTTGAATAAATTTGTCTATTTGATTCGCTCGAATAATAGCCTATTAGAAATTATTACAAAGTATGCCTATTTAAAAATATTTGAATCTAATTTTTTTTTTTAAATGCGGTGCAATTAAAATGTTAGGTGAATTAGGTTTAATGGGGTGATGTTTAAACTTACAACTGTTAAAGTAAATTAGAAATTATTTAACTGAATCATTTGAGCAACTCTTTACTTCATTTGTAAACTTTCTTCAGGAAATCCCTGATATTGGTTGATGTTATGATCAACAAATGACGCTTAAAATGAAATGCAACATCGGTAATTTTATTGTCTGGATTAATTTTAAATATTCTATCCAATATAAACCATTTTCTTGACTAACTTTAAAATGTCCCTGATATAATCTTTTAAAATAAGATGCAATAATTTTGATCAGCGACTGGAAAGTGATGTTTAAGGTAGTAAACAACAGTAATAGAAACAAGAATATATGTTGGCTTTATTTATTTGATTGGATATAATTAAGTAGAATAATTGTAGCCTTTGATTTTTTCAAATTGGTATCTTTTTTTTGGAAATGATTTTAATAAGGCTCTGGTCTCTTCAAAAGATGAAATGCAGTCATGTTGGATGATGGATGAAGTAACGCTTCAGTTAGCATAAAGCTTCATCACCTGCTGCATATGGACGCTGTGACCGTTATTAACTTCTGAATGCGTCATGACGCGTCTTTGTCCCGTCGCGCGCGGTGACGCTCCAACAGCCAAAAACTCATTATCAGTCCGACAATTTGTGTTTGAAGGATGTGTGTGTGTCAGTTACTGATTGCAAAGAAAACACCTTCAAGGATGCATGATCTTTGTACAAAAAAAGCAATTATATTTATTCGTACAAAAAAGTCTGTAACAACTTATACTTTGAGGTAAATACATAATAGAATAAATCTCTTTATATACAATAAAATACAATATGATGAAAGCATGGGTTTAATAAATATATATATATTTTAAAGAAGTAACTAAGAACTCTTCCCTTGTGTAAAAGGGTCTTTCTGTAAACTGAAGAGAACAGTATTTTCTGGTGTCAAAATACATAATGCATAAGGCCAGTTACTTGTCATTTTGACGGCCTTTCATTCTATTGTCAAAGCGTTGAAACTGCATTTTCACGCTCGCTTTTCTGCTCTATCAACCTAACAAATTGTAAAATTGACTTTTCACCTCGGACGACTAAAAGCAAATCTGTCTTCTCAGTTCTCGGCATCATTTTCCCCTTGACTGGTACTGAGATCGAGCTGGAAGAAAGGTGGGGAAAAAAAGTGCAAAGGTATGGGAAGTCCTTAAGTTCAGCAATACAAAACGTACAAAAATAAAGAACATTCTCATTCGCGAAACTTACGGTAGTTAAGGCAAACAGTGAACATCTAATCTGTCTCTGGCTCTGCACTCGTGCCTCTAAAGGGCAAAGTAAATGTCATTTTCCCTTATTAGGCTAGCTACAGAAGATTTGGGACTAGGAGATAGCTCAGTAAATGCTTGGGTAGCTGTGGTAGCGGTAAACGACATCTGCTTGCAGAAATCCGTAATCGTCCATAGCCTCCGGGCTGCCGGGATTAGAAGAACTATAGGATGGAGAGGAACCTGAAGAGGAGGCGCTTGATGCCCATGAGCACGCATCGCTCCCCGGGCTCGATATTTCCGCCGTGCAGCTCACTGTCGGTGACGAGTCTCTCAGTTTGTTCCCGCGCTGGTCCGCGATGCGGATGGTCTCGGACAGTGCCCAGATGTAGTTGTGAGCGAAGCGCAGAGTCTCGATTTTGGTGAGCTTGGTGTCGTCTGGGAAGGCAGGCAGCACACTTCGCAGAGCGTCCAGCGCATCGTTCAGGTTGTGCATGCGGTTCCTCTCGCGGTCGTTAGCCTTCAACCTGCGGTTCTTCTTTACCACGTGAACGGCGACCTCGCTCCGCACACGCCCTCTGCGCTTCTTCTTCTGCTGCAACTCGCCGGCGTCCTGTGCGCTGTTCCCCGGCGATGCAAGCGAGGACGCGGGCGAGGCGGCGTGCATGCTGCCGCGGGAATCCTCATCATCCGTGTGAGCAAAGGAAAAGTCGCAGCTGGAGCTGTCCAGATCAGAGAACGCGCTCTCCATTTTCTGTGGAAAATGCACGAAAGGAACGGTTAGTAAGTTATCAAACTGTTCTCGTAATGAAGCGTGCTAGAATGGAGACATGTTCTGCATCGCATACATACCTGTTGATAGTTTGGGAGGTGAGCAAAGGGATCAGAGCTCTCGCTGGGGAGCCAAAGTCGCCCAGATAACTTTTTGTTGAAGTTTTAAGGCACGCGTCGGTCTCGCTCTTGCTCTTCAATCAGCTCGTGTGAGCCAGTGAGCCTGGCACACGACTGGCCTCAGTTACCTTATATACCCTGATAAGACAATGAACGCACCCCCCCGCGCTTTGGCATTTCGGTGAAGGATGGATGAATGGGTTGCATCAGGTCTGCCCCGTGCCGCACGGCGATCTCATTAGCATAATTTATGCCAGTTGTTTGTTCGCCCTCTGAAGCGTGCCTGTAATCACTGCTGGCCAATCAGAGGCCAAGAAAGCTCCGAGCCACGCGAGCTCCACTGTTGCTATCTGTCCTCGGAGGAGTAGGTATGCGTTAAGTTAAACCTTTAAAGGAAAAAGAAAAGAAACCAGTAGCCAAACTCAGTGGCGTACATAGACCCCCGGGCTAGGCACACTTCCTTAGATTGGCAAGACTTAGTTTTAGTCTATTTCATAACTTTAAAATGCATACTTACTGTCATAACTTATTAATAAATATATCTTACACTGTTATGGAATCTGTAAAATTAGCCCATGTTTTAAAACCTTCCATTTAACCTGGTTTTCTTGCTTATAAAGCATGACCTGTTTTGGGCATACTCTACTTTGTGTTTAAAAGATGTCATACAATCATAAGATTTTACATACTTTTCTTTACAGATAATTTTTTGTTAAAAACAAAATCCTTTTGAATGTATACATTGTTGCAGGTCAATGTTTATTTGTCTTAAAGTTTTTTTTTTTCTTATAGTGTCTTTAGTTTTTGCCCATAAAGAAGAAAAAAACAAAACACTTTACAATAACGCAGTGTTACGACTGCACAAGTGTTGCACTTAATCCACTTTTCTCATTTGAATTTGAGCCAGATGAAAGACGCCGTTAAATCATACTGCCCCGCTATGCGCAATTTCTTAAGGTTTATTTAAAGACATCTTTATGAGACAGCCGTACAATTGACCATTAATTATTCAATTTATTCAATCGCCTGCATCTTGCGCCCCCTTTAGAAAGTAATAGAAAGGGGGCACTATTTAGGAATAGTTGGAGAAGAGACCTGCAGCGCTTTTCTCTTTGCGGTATTATGAGGACAGGGGGACAGTCATTTATAAATAATTACACAATGTTTAGAGTCTTCAGGCATGTATAATATATCAAAGCGATTATAAGGTGAATTGTTCTATTGTGCGTGTCTCCCCGCTCTCCTTTTCAGCTCTACACGCCTTGTCCCCCGTCCAATTTTTGCGCCTCTGCGCTTTTGTCACTCATTTTCTCCTCGGCCTGCAACACTCCAATAGCATTATTCTCATTCAAATCGTCCCAGCATGAACAAAAACACCCTGCGCTCTGAAGCACTTTTGGAGCTTTTGCTGCGTGGCCTGAAGTTAGTGGCAAAGTTAAAAAAAAAAAAAAAAAAATGAGCATGTGATATAAGAGCTAGGTCTACACCTTCAACGAATGGAATAAAACTGAATAGCAATTTTCAGTTTAAAATCCCTGCTCAGGAACCAATAGATTTCTCTTTTCCTTCAGCCCCTGAGCTCTAGGCTACTGCACTAGCAGTGAACTTGTTTTATTGCTTTACTTTTAAAGGGGCCTCCGGTGGCGCTGCTGCATCTCAGACACTCCTGAAGGAGGAAGAGGTCGATTTTATTATTACAGGACCAACCTGTCAGCAATAACTTCAAAGACGCAAAACAGCTTGAATGCACATTTGGCTTACTTAGGACATAAGTGATCTGCCTTAAACGTGCACCTTATTGCACATATAAAGCGACTTATTTCCATAAAAGTGATGGATGGAAAATGGGTTTTGCTGAGAAGGGGCTGTGGGGGGTGAAAGGGTGGAAGTTTTTTTTTTTGCCCACAGTTGAGAGGGGTTGCCAAGGAGATTTTGACAGGATTAGGCACAAGTGCACGGGATCTTATTGCATTTCAATAGCAGAAACACGTGAGAAAATGAAACAAGCGCATTACTCAAAGAAGCTTTGAGCTGCTCCTCCGTGGCAATCTTTACACACAGCTTAGGATGCAGACGAAATGTAGCCTAAAATCGCTACATAATCAATGCCTAATGCAAAAAAGCCTTATTCAGACTTCATTACGGCACGTCCATTGATCTAAAGAAGAAAAAACGCACGAGAAGAGATCATAACTTTATAGCGGATTTATATGAATTCGGATGGCAGGTGCGTGCGTGTGTGTGTGTGTGTGTGAGAGAGAGAGAGAGAGAGAGAGAGAGAGAGAGAGTCGCAGTCCAGTGTCACTTATTAAAGACTGATATGGGACGTGTGTGGGACAGACATCTTTTCTTCTTTTCAAGAATGCCTCTCCATTTGTTTCATATCTATGTGCGTAACTCGAATTAAAATTCAATTTCGGGTCTGGTCCAGCATTAATGCCCGGGTATTAACGCGATTACTGTTCGCAAAGGGTCTTTGAGTCAGAAAGTCTGATAGAAGTTTTCACATGGTAATCCTACGAATAATCCCTTCCCCTCTCCTGAAGCCTGTGGACCCTTTCTCCTGTTTCCAGACTCAGGCAGGGTAGAATGGGGCCATTACTCTTGAATGATAATTCATTCCATACTCCAGTGCCTCAATTGTACCAAGACACCACTCGTCAGAGCAGAAAATCACCCGACCCCCCCCCCCCCCCCCCACACACACACACACACACACGAAAACTTCAACTTTGTCACTAATTTACTTTATGTAAAAATATTTGTAGCTTGTTTTATTCAATGCTGTGCATATATGCAATTATACGTATTTGTGTATTTCGTTATAACAGTCTTACAGTATACATATAATACAGCCTAATATTTATGTATTTGCTCACTCAGATATTAATATGTAATATACAAAGAAAATAATGAACTAACAGTATTATTTCAAATAATATTATACTTTCTAAAATTCATTTACTCTAGCATATCTTAAATCATCATTTGCATAATTTGTAGATATCTGTCTTTTGCAAATTATTCTATAGTTATCTTTATATATCAGATATCTTTCTCACCCCAGAGTTTCACTTCATCTATTCAATCAATTAATTTCCTGCATTTACAACCTTTCAAAACAGGTGCTATTATTAAAATGTCTTGGAATCTTATTACAGGCTATCTAAATGCTAATTTGAGGTCTGCATTGTCAATGAGACACAAAATGTACCAGTATGTGAACCTTACACTATCAATCAGGTGCCAGAGTTTAAAGGCAAACCCTACTGCGAGGCATTCACTTGTCTTTGTGTGTTTGTGCAAGTGCATAATTTACCTCTAGTTTACCCTGCATTAGTACTCACAATAAGACCTGTGTCTCTAAAGACTTTATCTTTCAAAGTAACCAGGGCAACTTCTTGGCAAAATGTGAAGATGCTTTGCCTATGTTATACCATCGTTAAAAGAGGACAAACACACAGTGCTGCCCTGATTAATGATAACTACCCACACCTGACCTTGCAAGACTAACACATACATTACAGTGGGCTTTCAGCAGCCTTGTGAACTGTAGCTGTGTAACTAATGGCACGTTCTCCACTTCCTATTTTTGGTTCCTTTTATTTTCTCCAGCCACTGGACTGTCTGTATGCACATCTCATTATCTCCCATTTGTTTAATGGTAAACACCTTATTAGCTGTAAAAATAGATTTATATCATTAGTTTAAAATCAAACTTATTTAAATCATAAACAAATGAAGTATCACCACACTGTAAACAAATTCCATAATTTCTTCATAAAATACTATGCTCAGACCAGTATGAATTTACATGTGTTTTACATGTGTGCTTTGTACTATAGCCCACCTGGTATTCTGGGTAAATATTCACAGTGCTGTTAGGTTATAATGTATCAAAGGACCTTACTATGCAGCTTCGGTAGCACTTTCTTGACTATACTGGTATAACACAGTAAACGATTAAAAAAAAATTATATATATATATATATATATATATATATATATATATATATATATATATATATATATATATATATATATATATATATATCATTTACTTTTCTGTAAAACTGGATGTCAAAGAATTTATTAGGAATCATATCTGGCTAATATATGTCTTACATTATTGCATTTTCTTATATTTTTACATTATTTTGACATTTTTGTTAAACATTTTGCTAAAAGAAAAGCATAGTTTCAAGGAATTGAATAAAGTAGTGTGAGTAAAACAAGTTTAAACAGGGGGTAAAGCTAGACAGTAAAACTAGATTAACTAAGTGGATAATGTTTACTATAGAGCCTGGTATCATAAATAGATAATCTATGGGATGTATCTTTTCCCCTGAGGTATTTACAACTGTGAATGATGGATAAAAATACAGCACAATGTGCCATTACTATAAACAATGACTGCAATAATAATTCTGTAAGCATTAATTACAGTAAATACATGGCAACTGTACTGCACTGCCAATCATTTACAGTAGATTTACCAAAAATAATTTAGACAGTGCAGTCTTTGATACGTTGCTTACATGATCATTTGTGTATAGAGAAGTGAGAATTATTCATTTAGATTTCATGATAGTTTATTTTAGTTCTTGAAGCATTTAGACTATTGTTAAGAAAACACATACATACATACATACATACATACAAATAATACATTCAGACATCTTAAATGCTTTAAAATGTTGTAAATAATATTTATTCATCAGAGTAACTTGACTAGTACATTTAAAAAAAATAATTAGCTCTCAGTAATTACACACAGGCATTAGATATTTTAAATAACATGCTTCTGTAATTCCACCCTCATTGTTTGATTTGTCATCAGTGCCCACTACTTTATCTAACTGAGACATGGATCTGGGTGATGGCATCACTTGTAGGTGCTCAAATAAGCCATATGGTCTGAAGTGCAATAACTTGAAGCTGGAGGCAACAATGGAGTAATTGAGAAGGGAACAGATCCGAGCTTGACTCGGCAAAGCTGCAAAAACTCCTTCTTTCACTCTAATGAAGCTGTTGTCTGGAGATTCTGCATTGGGTTGGGAGGATGGTGCTGGACGTGATTTGTCATACAATCTGAATCTTTAGGAGGGCCAGAGAAAGACCTCCTCTCCATATGTCTGCTTATTTTGCATCTGAAAGCTCCGGGTGGAGATGGGGGCAGAGAAGGGGACAGAACGGTGTGAATTGAAGCACTGGACTAGGACTTTTCTTTCAGGCAAATCAAACCAACATTAAACATAGAATGTGCTGCTTGTAGCATAAAAGGGAATAGGAGAAGTTTCTGATAACTTTATATTCACACTAGGATGTATATTCTGGGAATGATACATATGTTAGGCGATAACTAATTCTTAGGAGCTATTTTGTAATTATGGCTCCGTTATAAGACAATTGAATAGTGCATAATGTCTAGTTAAGGTAGATTTGGTCTTAAATGAGTAATCGGCCATTATTAATTTGGTACATTGTTTTATTACATTTCTAGCTAGAAAGAAAAAAATGAAGGAAGAATTACTGGAATAATCATGTGCAATTTACATAAAACAGCCTAATGCTGACTATTATGATGTCAATATATTTTTTAAATTGTTTAAAATATTGTTTTTGAAACCCAAATATGCTTATCACAGGTGTCTTTAACTGATCAAAGAATAACAACATGCCCTTGCAAGACTAAGCCAATCTCAGAGGAAAACAAGCACCACTTGAAAGAATGTGACCACACAATAAGGAGCTTGGAAACAATGGCAATACTTTTGCATTAGGTGTCACTAGTAGAGAATTTGGACCACCAAGTAATGAAAGAGCACTGGCACTATACAAGTGCAATTATGCCAGGACAATAGCTGTATTGCTTCCCCCAAGTCAGTGGGCATAGTGCTGTGCACAGGAATGGTAATAGTCACTCCGAGTATACAACGTCTTTGAGAACAGGTGTGAAAGACAAGAGTGCAGAGGTTAGACTCACTTCTACTGTGTTAGATCAGTTACTTTGGAAACGCTTTTTATATCTCCCTTTCCTTTTGTCCCTCAGACTCTTTAAATTGAAGTGGTCTAGAGATATACAACAAAATGAAAATGTCTAAATCTTAAAGTAATGCTGCATTTTAAAACAGAAATCGTTGTATTATCAATAAAAGGAGCTATAATGAGAACCTTGTTCAATGGGAAAAGTCGTACAAAGCAAATTTTCTACTATACACTTTTTTTTTTTTAATGCCTTGGTATTTAAATGTGTGCAGCATTTTGGTATCCCATATTCTCTGTTAATGTACATACAATTAAATACAAAATAAAATGCAAATTAAATAACAAAATGAAAATGGAATTAAATAACAAAAAACAGTTAAGATAAATCTAATGGAGGACTAATATAGAAAAAATAACAAAGTAAGCTGTTGGTGGAACAGCATGAATGACATGACAATTCTTTTTTTTTTTTTTTTTTTTTAAAAACCCAAAATAATACATTCATTCGTGCATAGTTGTGATAGTATATACAAGAAATAGAGTCTGTTAAGGGTATTACCCCCTTATTCTCCTTTCCACTTTCACCCCTAAGGCCAAATTATTGAGCTAATATTCCAGTATAAAAGGAAGTACTGGACATGTGGAGCCATCCAATTTTCTTGGAGTTTATAAGCTTACTATAGAATACAGCATCAGGATCTGATGTGTGTCTATAAGAAAAAGTGAGATGATGTTGGGGTCTAAATTTGGTTAATGGCAAAGAAGATTCGGCTGTACACAAGAGTTATGAACTTGTCATTGTGGAGACATCTGAATGCATGCTCATCCCCGCCTGCTCTGATATCATGGTTAATGATATGAGTGCCTCACGCTCTGCAAGAATTCTGAGCAGAGAAAATGAGGAAGTCCCCAAGGACCTCCATCAGTTTGGACAACTCATTTTGATGCAAAAACCATGCACTGTGCTCAGATATTCGTGGACATCTGCCCAGGCTCATCAACATGCATGGCCTCAGTTGGGGCTATCTGACCTGCCTGAGCAACAATGGTGTTGCAGTCTGATCTATGGCACACCGCTGCTTCTGCCTTTATACACTTGTCAAAGAAGAGCTTTTAAAAACTGGCTTTTAATGCTAGGAAAAACTGCTATAGTACCACAAGGGATATAAAGAGTGTTTCCGCTTCTGTCTTCTCAGACCCTTTCGTGCACTGCCACATGCAATATCTCTTTGTCATTGTCTTTTAGTAACTCTTATTATAGAGGAGCACCTGGGCTGAAGGAAAGCTTTCTGGAAAGAGGCCCTGGTTTACTTACTTGTGAGGTGCATTCCGAACACATGGGTTTGGCAAGCTTCACTTACATCATTTATTCATTTGGCACATGCTTTTTCCCAAAGAGACGTACACTTGAGGCAGATACAATCCAACCATATGGCTGTTAACAGAGCAACAGAACTACATTTCCAACAATAGACCAGAAACAAGTGTGCGATATAGGAAGAACAGAAAGACATAACCTGAGGGATAGAATCAGTTATACCCAAGAGAGTTACAAACACTAGTCTAGGAGCGGTTAATAAAACTTTAAATGATTGGCATACAAGGCAGAGATGGTCAATTTACAATAGACCACAAATACACACAATATGGTTCCTCAAACACCTCAACAGGTAAATTATACCTGGTCTTAAGCTCCCAATTCAGGAATATTTGTGGTCCATAGCTGACTCATGATGAAGTCTGTGTTTACTGATGGTATGTGTATGTTTGTTTGTTTGTGTGTGTATAAACAGTAAGCAGGGTCTAGAAACAAACCTGTTGTGGTCACAGTGCTAAAATTACATGAAAATAATTGCGTTGATTAATATTTATTTAGTAGTCTTTTGTCAGCATTTTATATGTGACCAGTAGTGCCAGTAGTTTTTTTGCTTGAAACTTACTATGTGATAAAAAAAAGATAAATATTAATTATTTACTTATGGATTAATGTCTGTTTCGTTTATATAAACGCTGTATAAACTGACTAGCAATACAGCAGAATTCTCCAAATTTAATTTTAACGTTGTCATTATTTTTTCCACATATATTGTAAAACGAATCTTTTCTTACACTAATATAACCAATGCTTCCTTCAGAAAATTAAAACCGCGCATTAGCCCAGCAATACTTTAGAGCTATGCTGTCTTCTGGTGGCCAAACAAGCAAATAGCGTTGATTAGTGGATTAAAGCTGTTGTTGCTGTTAACGGGATTTAGGATTTACAACATTTTTTACTAGAATAAAATTGAGTCTTCTTGATATAGCTATACTTAACCACACACTTGGGTCACAAAGATAATATGAGTAGGTAACAAATAATTAATGAATCTAATATGAATGCAAACATATGGTGAATGCTACCTAAAGTCAGACAGAGAGAGAGAGAAAAAAAGATCACAGCAAAAAACAAAAGCCCGGCAATCTTAGTTTCAATTTATGATCTTAATAATTCTAAATTAAACATACATTAAAATTCTACATTAAAAATACTTAATAGGATTTCCCCTGTCAGTGGTATTTAAAATAATAATAATAATAATAATAATAATAATAATAAATAAATAAATAAATTAAATAAAAGTAAAGTCCACATACTTTTTTTTACATTTTGAAATAGTCTGCAAATACTATCTTAAATCCATTTTAAAATGTTTAAAAAATAACACTCAAGACTCAAGATTTCATTTTATGCATGTAACATGTCATGATAATAATAAAGCTGATTACAAAAGATATTTTAATTTTTTTTCGACGAGGCTGAAATTTAACTTAGCATCAATATTAGCCCGTTCTTAAAAATATCAATTTGCAACTTAATTAAGTTCGTCGCAATTCTGTCCAGCTGTCAGATTTACCTTGATAAACGCTGCCCCCTGCTGTCTATTTAGCGTCACTACAACTGGGGGAAAAGTCAAACTCATATAAGATTAAATGAATTTTAAAAAAGCACATTACAATTTCACTGACAAAATCTGAACGTGAGTATGATAGTATTTTATTATCTATTATTTAAAAACATTTAATTTTTTTGTGTTTTATTATTGGATTTTCATATCAACAGAGTAGGTTCAATATGTCTTAAATGGTTACGTGAATAACCAATAACCTACGTTTTAGCTGCAAGTAAAATACACGCCATCTTTAAACAAGGTTACTGTAAACACTGAGATTAAATAGAGGGTAAATAAAATCGAAATAAAATGCATACATTACTGTATATGCATGGCATTCTGGGAGGAAAAATTCTTAATAAACCGACCGAATGAGACATGAGTGACTTTATTTCGGATTACTTCAAAGAATGCTAAATGGTTCGTCATGTCTTACGTGACTATTGTATTTATATTTTTTATTTTAACGTAATGTTTGTCAGGTGAGTCATAAAAAACACCAAAACTTTGCTTTATGAAATTGTATCGATACGCTTTTAACTTGAAATCGATTTGACCCGGAAGTGCCGTAGATTTCCGCTTTGTTCGGGAACCTACCTGGGGCACCGAGGCGCCTAATACAGCCGCTTAATAATCTTTACACAGTATAAACGAATTCAAATATGTTTTATCACGTAAGTTGGCTATTTATTCACAGAAACTTAATATAAGTTGAACTACTTCATTGAGTTATTGTAGTTTGCTTGTTAAAGTAGTTAAGTGGCTAAAGCTCGTGCAGATATGAGCTTGTGTGCTGCTTGCTCAGTTAACTAGTGTAGTGTTTGAGTAGCATCTCAGATGATGCATTATTTTAGGAATATTCTTCTGGCAATGGTTAACGTAGTGTAACAGTTAAAGATGCTGCAGGATGCTATGGTGAGTTAAAAAAAATGGAAGCCAAGAAAAAAAAAAGTATTTTATTTATTTTGTTTATTGTAGATCTCTCTGGAACATGAGATTCTCCTCCATCCTCGATATTTTGGCCCAAATCTGTTAAACACAGTCAAACAGAAGCTCTTTACAGAGGTGGAAGGCACATGCACAGGAAAGTAAGTCCTGAACGACACTGAGTAAGCTCCACTGTAGCAAAGCTCATTAACTTTTGTGTACATACCATTGACCTGTGTCTCTCTTGCTTTTTGTAGATATGGCTTTGTCATTGCAGTGACTACAATTGATAATATCGGGGCCGGTGTCATACAGCCCGGCAGGGGTTTCGTGTTGTACCCTGTAAAATACAAGGCCATTGTGTTTCGGCCATTTAAAGGAGAGGTTGTGGATGCAGTGGTCACTCAGGTTAACAAGGTACAGTCCTTTATCACGGCTCTCCATTATCATGCATTTTAGCCTTTAGATTGTCGTGTTGATACTCTAATTCATTTTTATGCATTTTTCATGTATACAAGGTTTTACACCACAACGAGGCCAAATTCTTGATTGGTCAAAAAATGTTGACCGGTTTTCTATAGCAGCAGCTCTGACAGTAGTGCCAGCAAATTTGTGCTTCAAACTTGTATTTAGTATTTAAAACCTTTAGCATTTTTCTTTATTCTTTGTCTGCCAATTCTTGTTGTCATATTTGTCTTTTACAGGTTGGACTATTTACAGAAATTGGCCCAATGTCCTGCTTTATCTCACGCCATGTAAGCTGAAATTTTACTACTGATACAAGTGATTTGAATTTCTCAATCTCTTTCATACAGCCCTGTTAACTAACTTAAACAGTTGAATTGTCCATGATTCAGATATGAACCCAATCATAAGTCCATGGCTCACAAAGCTTCCGTTCCTCCTCACACACTGAACATGTCCACAAGCTTCAGAATCATGATTGTTTAAATCTTTGCTATAAAAATTGGCTATCCACACTTCTGTACACAAACAGAAATGCACTGACACTGTGAGCTTTTTCCCCAGAGAAAATATAGGCACTGGATTGAAAAAAAACAAAACAAAAAGTATTCACAATTTCATGTTATATCAGAAGTTTTGTTTGAAGCAGTTTGCAACATGTAAACATGGCTATGTCACTTGGAAAGCCTTTTCCTGAAAGTGAGTAAAGTACACGGCTAGAACCCCTCTCTTTGTTTTAATTTGCAAATTTACTGTAAGATGCTTTTGATGTCGAAGTTCATCAGGTTCACACATCTTCAGTAACAGCTTTGTCCTAGTTGGTGTCATGGTGAATCCAGAGACAATCCTGGGACCAATGTTACATGAATATACATCTGTCTATTGCAGGGCACCATCAAGTTTACTGTTCAGACCAGGAAAGTATTCGAAAGTCTTTGAAAGTCAAAATGGGTGGTGTTTTGAGTAGACAATTTTTGCATTTTTTTAAACATTTTTTTTAGGAACTGCAGCTGCTGTTACACCAGAAAGTGTATGATTTTTAAAATTTGTTTATGGTTTAGAATGATGTCTTTTTTGTTCCCATTTGTTTAGTCCATACCCTCAGAAATGGAATTTGACCCGAACTCCAATCCTCCTTGCTACAAGACAGTGGATGAGGTAACGTGGATTAGAGCTCTTTAGAACTGAGATATTAATGATACCTTGTTTTAATGATTTATTTTGTATTTCATGTAGTTTGCATCTAAATGCTATTTCTTTTATGGTTCTCCTTCATAGGACGTTGTAATCCAACAAGATGATGAAATTCGATTGAAGATTGTTGGTACTCGAGTAGACAAGAATGATATTGTAAGTTAATATTTTTATTATTATTATTGTTATTATTATTATTATTGTTGTAAATGCAAGCTATATTAAAATCATTGGTTAACATTTTTGACCTTTGTGTAGTCATTATTCGTTTTCATTTTTTTCTTTTGTAGTTTGCCATTGGATCCCTCATGGACGACTACCTTGGTGAGTATTTTGGATCCTGTTTCTGTATCTGCTTTGTACTTGCCTTTATATAGCCAATTTTGGTTTGATGCATTATTGTTATCCTTAGTTAAAGTCAATTGGATGTCAACTTTTCCAAATTTGCTTGTAAACTGTAGACTTTCCCAAATGTCAATGATGGTAGAAAATTAGGGAAATATTTAATTGAACATGTTTTAAAATACATTTAGTAGATTGATACTTATTTTTACAATAATGTTAACTTGTCTCTTTTTGTCTTTTCAGGTCTTGTTAGTTGATGTGTCTGTCAAAGAGCTGTCATCTTGCAATATGTTTGTATATAAATATTTTTTTCTGTACTACCTTTTTAAGAAGTGTAGGTCTAGAATAGATACTTTTTTATCTCTCTTTTTCTACGTATAAACATTATTTTTAAGTGGGACCCTCAAACAAAATGGGAACAGAACATAAGTAAAGGAGTCTTTTAATTGCATTTAAGATCAGCACATATGATATACAATATCGTTGGGTTTGCCTTAGCTGTCTTGAAAAAATTGAGGGTCTACATAACTGATCTGTAAAAGAAAGTATTTTGCTTTCTATGCATTTTCATGAGGAACTTAGAGCTATTGTCAAGCTGTTTATTCTGTTAATGACTTCTTACAGAAAGCTGAGCATATTTATTCAGCTGTTTTCTTTGGTTTAAATACCCATCTAAGTTGACATCCAAGTGTTCATCTTACTACTGTGCTGTACCAACTACATTGGCATGCTTTTGCATTGCAGTGTTTGACTGTAGGCTTTCTGTATTCAAGAATACATGATTAAGTCTATATACTTTTATAAAACAGGTCTTGTGAACATAAATGTTTTAGTGTCTTATTTATTTATTTATTTATTTATTTATTTATTTACATGTTTTGCTTATTCAAATGAAATAGATTTGGAAATGTTATTTAGGTGAAGAAAAACCCAGGATGGATATTAACCAATAAGTCCATAAGACTAGGATAGTATTGCTAGTCCTAGTTTGATATAGGGGCCTAGTGCATCAGAAGAAATATTCCATTTAAGCAAGCAGTGTCCTGTACATACTGTACATGAAGTTTAGAAGTGGAAAAGGGTTTCATTTTGACAGTATACATTGTGATATTTAGTTTAATGTACACAATGTATTTAAACTGAAACCTGTAATAAGTAATATTGATTGTGAAAGCATGAAATTACCGTAGTTTTCGGACTATTGAGCGCACCTGAATATAAGCCGCACCGACTAACTTTAAAAAGAATTATTTTTTTTTGTACAAATATAGACCGCACTTGTCTATAAGCCGCAGGTGTCCACGTTGTAACATGAGATTTTTACACAGTAAGATCTTACACAAAGATTTATTTTTAACTTTTAATTAAATACGTACCGTAAATTTTTTTTTTCCCGAACAGTGCCTGTAACACGGCTGGTTAAAAAAAGAAATAAATAAAAATACAGTTGCCTACCAGGAAAAGTCATTGATCGCTGTCTTCATCTTCCTCCTGCGCACTAAAACCACTAAAGTCGTCTTCTTCAGTGTCGGAATTGAACAGCCTCAGAATTACCGGCACTTCGTCACACACTTCCTCAGTCTCTCTTTCGTTGTCGCTCTCAATGTCACTTACATCTCGAGGCAAATTCAGCCTTGAGCTTGTGCTATCCTCTTCATCACGCAGCAGTCCAGCCTTTCGAAACCCGTTGGTGATAGTAGATTTTTTGACACTGCTCCACGCTGTTAGGATCCACTGGCAAACCTGAGCAAAAGTTGCTCTTCGCATGCTATTTCCTTCTTCGACAGCCAGATCGATTGCCTTTAACTTGAAAGCTGCATCACATGCATTTCTTCGTGTGTTTTCCATGATGAGGGTGTGTGCATGAAGCGCAAAATGACTGAGTGCGTTTGATTTAATTCGAACAGTTTCATTGGTCCACTGTGACCTGTTCGGTAATTTCATTGGTCCGATATGACGAGGCTAAATGTTTTGGCGGCATGAAGCTCGTTAGTCCGTAAAAATCCATAAATTAGCCGCGTCATTGTTTAAGCTGCAGTGTTCAAAGCGTGTGACAAAAGTAGCGGTTTATAGTCCGGAAATTACGGTACTTATTTTCACTGACTGTCCCCTGTATGTCAGTCATTAAGATAAAGAATATTGAATTTTGAATAAAATTATTTAATTTCATGGGGGCATGGCAGCTTACTGGTTAGTATGTTTGCCTTGCACCTCCAGGGTTAGGGGCTTGAATCGCTGTGTGCAGAACTTGCATATTCTCCATGTGCTTTAGGGATTTCCTCCGTGTATTTCAGTTTTCTCCCCAGTCCTAAGACATGCAATGTTGACTGATTGGCATTTCCAAATTGTCCATTTTGTGTGAATGGGTGTGCAATTATGCCCTGCAATGTGCCTGGCACCCCGTCCAGAGTGTCCCCTGCCTTGTACCCAGAGTTCCCTGGGATAGGCTCCAGGCTCCCCTACGACCCTGTGTAGGATAAGCGGTACAGCAAATGTATGGATGATTTTAATTTGAGATTTTAGACATGTTTGCCATCAAACTGGTAATTCTGTTCTGTGTTAAACACTACAAAATACTTTTCCATCTCTTTGTGGAGTCTTTCTTATGTCTCTAACATACAGAACATTTTTAGTTATTTCAATCTATTACTCTTCCAATCGTTTATGGTCTACAATGTTTTACTATAGCTAACCTTAGCAGTGTGTTCTTTCTAACATTTTATTTCGATGTAACGTTTTAGCTCGAGATTTGACATATTTTAAATCTTCATGTTGTCAGCTTACATGTGCATGAACTACACCCCCTGGCAAAAATGATGGAATCACCACACTTAAAGGATGCTCACCCAGCTTTTTTACTTTGTAGCAATTAAACAAATCAGTTATGAGACCATTTTTGTTTAATAGCTGAACATTCTGGCTTTGTAAAACATATCTCTCATACACAAATTCAGTTAAATTGTTTTAATTGATGGAATTTTTTTGTCCAGATCAAGTAGAGGAACAAATTATGGTAGCAATAAAAAATAAATCACAATTAGTACTTTGTTGCATCTCCTCTGGCTTTTATGATGGCCTGAATTCTTTGCGGCATGGACTTCACTAATGAAAAACAATATTCTCCATCAGGCTGGTTCCAACTTTCCCGAAGAGCAGTTGACACAACAGCATTGCAGTATATAGAGCCTTGTCATGGAACAATTTAATTTCCACCATAAAGTTTAATTGGTTTTCAATCCTATCTCTACAGCAGTAACAGTTATACTCCATCCATCCATTTTCTATACCGCTTATCCTTCCTTCAGGGTCACGTAACAGTTATAGTAACTTCCTACAGCTAAGGCCAAATTCAAAATGTGAGGGGATCTTCTGTGCACAACCCTCTTCAAGTCATGCCACAGGTTTTAAATTTGGATTTAGAGGATTTAGATCTGGGCTCTGACTGTGCCATTGTAAAACATCCTTCTTCTGAAGACATTATTTTGTTGAGTTGGATGTTAAATAAATAACCATATGAATCTATCCTTTACTATATTATTATAATATAGTAAGACTCTACAGCGAATTGTGAGGACAGCTGAAAAGTTAATCGGTGACTCTCTACCCACCATTGACACCTCCAACAAACGCTGTATCTGCAAAGCCACCAGTATTGTGGATGACCCCTCTCATCCTTTTTGTGGACTATTCGCCCTCCTGCCATCTGGCAGAAGGTACAGGAGCACCCGTGCCACCACCAGCAGACTCCGCAACAGTTTCTTCCCTGAGACAGTCAGATTACTCAACACCCAGCTGCCTCCCAATGCTGACCTGGGCTAGTCAAACACCTAAGACTCCTACCACTGCAAATGCAATAACCCAGTAATACTCAGTACCACTGCACACTGCACTGGGCCAATTAATTTCTTCATACAGGAAGCATCTTGAAGCTGTCATTACAAACAAAAGCATCTCCATTAAGTATTAAATAAGTTTCAGTTAGCATGTTCAATACTTTTTTCCTTTGTCATTCCACTTTATTACATATAACTTCATTTGTGGACTTGTATGTTTTGATTTCTTTATACATGTAGATTTCTTGAGTTAATACCAAAGTTTGGTGAAAATTTCATGTGAATAGTCTCATTGGAAATATATTTACTGAAAAAAATGTTGACGTGTTCAATACTTATTTCCCCCACTGTAGCAACTTACTCTCTGAACATAATGTTCAGGGTTAGTTTGTATCAGAGAGCTGACGGAGCGTTGCGTGGCCTTTTGAAGAAGATCAAGTGGGCGAGGAAGCACGGATTATACAAAATCTTTTTCGCTGCGAGAGGGTGATAAGACCATGTACAGATGTGTTTTCATATCTTTATGAATATTTTGGGAGCGTTACCATTATTCACGCGAATCATTAATTTATTTACAAACTTCTTAAAACCTCACAACGTGCAACGTGACACATAGTGGATCAGCATTTAACACTGAGCACATTTAATGCATTACCCTTCTTTTTTTTTTTTTTATTTTTATTTTTTGGGCCAGAGGGAGTATTCTGTATAATGTGGGTGATGCAGAGCATGTGGGGAAGGCAACTGGGTGTAGGGCCGTTCGTACTGTACAGTACGCTTTGCACTCACACAGTGTTGCTGAGATGTAATCTGCCAAAATCACTTCTAATTAAATGACTAATGCACAAAGTGAACAGTTGAGTGTGGTTCATTGTTTCTTTATTTCCTGTATTTGAAAGAGATTTGAATTTATTGCTTTATCATTCAACAGTAATTGACATAATAATAATAATAATAATAATAATAATAATAATAGTAGTAATCAGTAGGCAAATACTTGTCTACCTTTAACCAGTGCTTCAGCAACTCAGTTTCAAGCCTGGCCTTTATGTGCACCTTTTTTCCTCCATTTGAAGTTGTAGAAGGTCCATCTGCATGTCACGTTTTCTAATTTGCCTCTGAAGATGGAACTTATACAGCTCCATTGCAAGCAGCTCCTTTGCAGGGAGACAGAATGATAATATAATTGATATTATAAATGTCTGTAATACATACACAGACCAAATATTTTTAATCAGGACAACTGCAAACAATTTTTTACACTGCCAAGATTCTGTGTGGAGGCAGATGGACCCTCCTCTGTACAGGAATCTCCAGCCATAATCTTTAAGGGGACAATGGCAAAGTTTTAATAATAACACATGTTTAAAAAAGGGGATGCATCATATGTTATACCTCTGTGGGCCTCCCAGAATCTTCATTTAGTACCTCTGTCACAGCAGAGGTGAGCTCTTCATCTTCATCCTACAGTGCAAATTACTAATGATGTTTGGTCTAGTAAACAGAAACAATACCTGAAGCCAATAATCACTTTCAACAGTGGCAGGATGTGCTGTTGCAGGAGGATCAATTAATACAATGTGTCCATCAGCAACTGTAAGAAAATGTAATCATGTACATTCTGAAACAAATATAACCATTATACAAAGACATAAGGAACATCTAGTAGGGTCATTACAGATAAGATTACAGTACACACCATATGCAGTAAAATAAAATAAACATGTATAATACACAAGTGAAACATTGCCAATAAATAGTTATTTTAAAATTCCTTTTTTAGACTGTGGCAGAGTTTTCCATCTTGATTGTTTAAGGATAAATAACTTAAAGCATCGTAAACTTTAAGTGTCCAAAAAAAAAAAAAAGTCCTAAGTACTAATATGCTACACATACATTTTACCAAGCCACTTATATCATGGGAGGTAGCCGACTCTGACGAAATTGCCCCCTTGATTAAGGGACAGTGGCAGTTCCTCAGCCAGAGTGAGTGAAGGTGCTGGTGATTCTCCAGCCATTTTACGGGCCTCTGCCTTCTTCCTGTGGCTACATAGAACAGAGAGAAAAGTTATTATAGAAGGTTGGGCCAATGAGTTAGGTTACAGTTTAGGAAGTTTATGAAATATTAACTTTTTGTGTGTTTAATTTTGACTTGGCTCCAAGTTTTTCTGGGCCCAGAAGGATTACACCTGATAAAATATAAAGCCTATTATATTATTAATACTACGTATAATGTTAAGAAATTGATGGAGGACTAAAAGTAAAGGCATATCTATTAAATGTTACGGCACGGGTCTAATCGGATCAATGTTTATTTAGCATCATAATGAAAGGAAACTTTTCAGATATTTATGAACTAAATAAATTCACGCATTTACTTGATCCGTTGCTCTTTTTCTTTTTTTTTTTGTAAAAATGGCTTACATTCCTCATAAGCATGCATTAAACCTCTAACTCTGCTTCGCTGAAGTATGCAGCTCGCTTTTTTCCCCCACCCTGGGTTACCATGGTGACTTCTGAAATCGGCGATCCATTGATAATGTCTTTATGTACTCACCGTGCACACGCATTAGCGCTGAGTTAACATTAGGAGGTTTATTGAACTAACTCCTAACTCTGTAAGGTTTGGGTTAATCAACCGAGAGTTCAGGGTTTATGTGACGTTAAATTAAACCTGCTTTCTGGAATACCCCCTTGGTCGGCAGTTCTGACGTATAATTTCTGCGACCTGCCGCCGTTACACCACATCAAGGTGCGCCTCAGTTCTTTCTTTCTCTCTTCCTAAAGATGGCGGCAGGGGTGAGTAAGATGGAAGAAAACCCGTTGTCTGTGCTAGCCTTAAGCCTGTGCTTACAATCGTATAAATATCAAGTCCATCCTCCTTCCCGTTGAGTTTATTGACCTGCGATTATTCCTTGTCAGATGTTTTGAAGCCACAGCGCTGTTTATTTTATTATAAAACGCTGCCCAGTAGTATGTATTATGAATGGGGAGCAGCACCGAGGCGCTCCGTTTGTGCCACGTTACACCGGAACGTGCATGTTGTGCATCCTAACTTGTCCGGACTTTGTGTATATTTGGATTTACTGTGCCTTCAGACATATTTATGGTTAAAACGTAGTATTTATGTTTTTTTATTAGATGACTGTTCGCCTGTTTAGGCTTAGGTGCTAGTTGGATAATGTTAGCTGTGTCCCAAATGGATCAATACTTCATATGCAAGTGCATGTCTTTGGGTTTGGAACAAAGGCTTTTTACACTTGTACAGTTTACCATATGGCTAATAAGGAGCCATTTTTCTTTAAATTAATACCTTTGTACTTAGGCATCTGGTGACTATATTTTTATTTTCCAGCATGTGTGTTGGGTTTAATCTATTAAATTAATGCTAGCTGACCTGGCTTTTTTCATTAAACAGATGGAGAAATAAGCTTTTACTTCATTCATTTTTGTACTGAGTACAAAACTGAGTTTGTTTCACTTATATGTTTGCAAAGGTGTTCTTTCTGTAAAGACCATGTTTGCATGGTATATTTCATGTGATATTAATGTACTGCTGTCCACAGACTCTCTACACATACCCTGAGAACTGGAGGGCTTTCAAGGCCCAGATTGCAGCCCAGTACAGTGGGGCTCGCCTGAAGGTGGCAAGTGCCCCCCCTGCCTTCACCTTTGGGCAGACAAACCGCTCCCCTGCTTTCCTCAGCAACTTTCCCCTGGGCAAGGTTGGCACATGCTCTGTTCTTGGCCTGTTTTAAATGTTATCTACAACTGAGATTTTAAATTCTTACTTTATTTTGTTTACTGTTTGTTTTTAGGTTCCAGCTTACCAGGATGATGATGGTTTCTGTCTGTTTGAGAGTAATGCCATCGCTCATTACCGTAAGCATCGCTTTGCTTTTAGAATTTAGTTGCTCCAAATGTGTTGCTTGGAGCATTGTAACAGCTTTTGGCTTTCATTAATGCATGTCTTACCCTGTGTTCACACTGGCAGCTGCTCTCTGCCTGAAGTGCTAGCAGGTGTGGCTTCACAGGGGTTTAATTTCTGTATGGATAATCAGTACAGCTAATGTTTGCAAGGGAAAATAAGATTTTATTTTATTTTTTACATTAATTTATGTTCTTATACATAAGTGAACAAAGCAGGTTTTGCACAAAACCTGGGTAAAATAAACTTCTCATCCCAATTAACATTCACAAGCACACATTTGGTTTGAATGTTTTAAAATGAATGCTTAATGGTATGACACCTTGATGCTCTGATTAGAGCTCCTAATTTTGATACCCACTACCTCCTGCGTTAGTGATCTCGTTGATGATGGACCATTTTACCAGGTGGAATTAATTAGCGCACATGCATAACGTACAATCTTTTGATACTCAGGAACACTCCAGTACGTCGAAACACTGATTAAATTAAGTAAAATGAAATGCAGCTCAGAGCTGTCTTTTAATTCTCCCCCAAGTATCATGAACAGTCACTTTGCAGGTTAAACATAGACAGTTGTTAGCCAGACTTGAATATCTTTTGTGTTTTAAGAAAACACTCACAGCCACAACGCTGACTTTTGTTGAACTATGTGAAGCTATCCTCTCCCTAGGTGTTTTCCCTACATCTGTATTATTGTTAACTAGCTTGTTATGTGGTATTACAATACGTTATCAAACCCTTTTTTTCTTGTCAATTATGTTTTCTGGCTATCCAAAATATGGGACTGGGAAGCACACTAGAGTTTCCACTTGCCCAGTATGCACATCACATTACTGCCAGTGTAAATGCTGAAATATTGTCATTTACCCAGCAAACAGTCGTTTGATGTTTTTCTTGTCAACCCTGCTTCTCTTGTAGTGAGCAATGATGCCCTCCGAGGCAGCACTCCTCAAGCCAGTGCCCAGGTACTGCAGTGGGTCAGCTTTGCTGATTCGGAGATCATCCCTCCTGCCAGTGCGTGGGTCTTCCCAACCCTGGGCATCATGCAGTTCAACAAACAGGTCTGTAGTTTTTGCTTTTCTGCTCCTGGAATTAGATCATTAATATTCTAAAACTGGGAGAAGCCAGTGTATAGGTGTGTTAATATTTTTTTCTCCTGGGTTTGTATGTGTCAAGGCCACAGAACAGGCCAAAGAGGAGGTGAAGCGTGTGCTTGCATTTCTGAACCAGCACTTAAACACTCGCACTTTTCTGGTTGGTGAGCGAGTCAGTCTGGCTGATATCACTGTGGTCTGCTCTCTGCTCTGGCTCTACAAGCAGGTGAGTTTCATAAAAATTTCTTTCTTTATTTATTTAAAAAAGGTTGCTTTCATCTTTTCTGTGTCAGTGAAGAATGTTTGTTTCTCCATTCGGTGTTAACTTTCTAACATAGCCTGTTTGCTGTACACTCATCTGGTAATCTCAGGTAGAATAATAATTCTAGTTATCTAGTGTTTATAGCAGACAACTGTGACTAATCTCAGCCAAGGACTGTGTATCCTGGTTGAGTGCCTATGTCCATTTAACATACTATGTGAAATTTGTAAATGGATTTGATTTGCTGTAAAGAATTCTCTAGCCTAGTTGACAATATGACATTTGGCGCTTTTCCACTGCACGGTACGGCTCGACTCTGCTCGCTTTTTGTGGGCTTTCCACTGTGGATAGTACCTGGCACTTTTAGTACCACTTTGGTCGTGGTTCCAAGCGATCCGATACTAAATGTGATCCACGCACTGAGGGAGTAGGGAATTTTCCTTAACAAGTGGTTCTGTATTTTGCCTGAATAAATGTCATTTAGTACATACCTTGTGTATAGTAATATACTATTAATTGAAAATTATATTATTTCTCATTACAGATAAAATTAGGACAAAGGTTTCTGTCTTACATTTTTACATCTCGCTTGTTACCGATTTCCAAGCAGACATTTATCAAAGTCACTCCTGTCGCAGCTGAATCTAACTTCGTTATATCGAGCCCTACGTAGGTTCTAGAACGCTGATATTTTACATCCTTAATAGGGTCCATGTTCAGTGAACAGGAAAGGCTTTTGGAGTACGGCCTGACTGTATTTATACAGGGTTTTGATATACAACATTATTACTGCATGAAGGCGAGTGGAAGATGGCACCCGCCCAGATTGACTCGGCTCACTTTACTTTTCTGAGCTTGCTTTTCCACTGCAGTTTAGTGGAAAAGGGGATTAAGATGCGTCTCCTGCATGTGGTGGTTTATTGATCCTGATCTTTTGTTGATTTTGGTCGCTGAATCGCAATTTGCATGATCTAGGTAGTGCCATCGTTATGCCTTATGTAGAAATTGCATTGATTTAGAGTGTTGTGATAATAGCTGATATTAACAAAAACGATTTGGATGGGAGGATTGATGGAAAAGGGTCAATATTACATTGTACTAGTAGATGACACCTTTCAGGCATGAAGCTATTCATGCTAATATTCTAATATTTTTTTGTTTTTGTTTTTTAAAAACTGGACAGTTTCTTAAATAACAAAAAAATAAGTTCACAAATTGTTTTATAGAGTAATGATTGTTTATTACTTAATCAAACTTAATCCATAATTTAATTCTGTACTGTAAATTTTAAATTGGTGTCCATCAACTGGGCTGTCTCTGTTTATCTAAACTATTTATCTAGTGACACTTTTTTTAACTGCTGATGTCTAGAAGATGCATGAGATGAATAAGAACCAAGCTAAAAATGTTTTGGATGACTGTGTTTGTGTACCAGTTATGGATGTGTTTCTAAGGTTGTGTACTTCATTGAATGGGCTGTTGGGCTTAAAATGTTTGAACAAGTCTTCACCAGACCAGACACATTTGACATTGTTCCTTACTTGGACCAACATGCAAAATGCTAACTTCTAGTCAGAGTATATTTGTAAAAGTACAGTGTTATGAAAGTTGTCAGCTGTGAGCCAAGTAAGTAATCTGATCTTGCTAACTCAGTCAATATTGTGCAATGCTATATTGAGCAGAGTCATAGTGTAATAAAAATTATTAATACAATCAGATCTTCATGGCTTTTTGATTAGCATTCACTGCTCTGCATCTGTTCCTCTGTGTAAAGAATGCATGCCAGCTTCCCATACCCAAGAGACTAGAACAAATGTAAGAGTTATGCTGTTTAACATGTTGATATGCCTTCAGAACATATTCAGACTCACTTTTCCTAATCAGAATTTTGCCCAGGTATGTTGTGGAAAGATGTTTTTTTTCTTTCCAGGAAAAGCAAGTCATTGTGTAATGCAAAATGAAAATTGATGTTCTTTGCCATTCTTAGGTTCTTGAGCCTGCGTTCCGTCAGCCCTACCCCAATGTCACTCGCTGGTTTGTGACCTGCATCAACCAGCCCCAGTTTAAAGCAGTTCTTGGAGAGGTCAAGCTCTGTGAGAAGATGGCTCAGTTTGATGGTGAGTTACTATTTGCAGACTTAATTGATCCTGTGTTCTATATAATTAGCTTACAAGGGATTGTAGGCATCTGGTTTAGTCAAATTTTATGTGCCAATATCTGTATTGACCATCAGATTATAATAATGTACTGGCAAAGTGATTCCAAAGTTTTCCAAATCCGTTTTCACTCCTATACTCTTGAGTTGCGCGGTTGTCCCGAATATTAATGCTCAAAGCCCTGCTCCCTTCCCCTCATGTCATGTTAGCAATCTTTCGCCCCCTTTTTGATTTTCCCCACTTGAAAGATGTGCTGTTGCAGGCACCTTGCTTTCTGTTAAGGAAAATTGAGAATGTTTTGTTCATTAATGTGAAAATTATAAAGGTAATGGAGAATATAATGTACTCTTAATGTGAAATAAAGTCGATCACTATGTTTGACATGAGGGGCACATTGGTTTAGTGGATAGCATGCTTGCTAACTGATTCCTGCCTCCGCCCTGTGTGCACGTGTGTTCTCCATGTGCTTTGAGGGTCTCCTTGAAGCACTCTGGTTTCCTCCCCCAGTCCAAAGACGTGTTGTAGGCTGATTGGAAACTCTAAATTGTCTGGCCTGTGAATGTGTGCGATTGTGCCCTTTAATTCGTTGGCACCCTGTCCAGGGTGTCCCCCACTTTATGTGCCGAGTACTCTGGGATAGGCTCTAGGCTCCCTGTGACCCTGGGATGGATGTTTGACTTGATCAAGCAGCAGATCAGCTCAGCCAGCTGATTTTTAAGTAAAGCTTTTGCTTTGCATTCATTATTTCTCTGTATTACACATCAAACCCAAAACAAAGTACAGCACAGACAGGAGGAAAGTTTTATGCAGTGGAAAAATGATGGTTGATTATGCCACACGAAAGATGTTTTCTTTTTCTCGCTCTCTGAGCAGTTAACCAAACATTTGTTCATTAACTCTTAGTAATTTTAATAATGAATATCTATCAAATTTAAATTAGTCTCCATGTCACACATTTGCAATTTAGCTGACCCAGCCCAACTAGATTCTTAAGTTCCACAGAACCTGGAGAATTGCACTCAGTCTCTGGTTCTGTTTTCTTCCTGTAGCCAAGAAGTTTGCTGAGAACCAGCCCAAGAAGGAGGCTCCATCAAAGAAGGAGAAAGCTGGTAAGGAGGCTGGTAAGCAGCAGCCCCAGCAACAGCAGGAGAAAAAGGAGAAGAAAAAGGAGGAGAAAAAACCTTCCCCTCCAGCCGAGGAGCTGGATGAGTGTGATGCTGCACTTGCCTCTGAACCAAAAACCAAGGACCCATTTGCTCACCTTCCAAAGAGGTAAATGAATACTAACTTTGTTTCTGGTAACTTTTAAGAACTCTAAATTCCTATTTTGAAATTCTGATTTTGCTTCTACCAGGAAACATTTCTTTACTACACTCTCAATGTGTGATGGTACATCATTCAGGTTTTTGAAGCCTGACCCGTTCTTTATTAATTTACCCCCAGCTCATTTGTGTTGGATGAGTTCAAGAGAAAGTACTCTAATGAGGACACACTGACTGTGGCTATCCCTCACTTCTGGGAAAACTTTGACCGTGAGGGCTTCTCTATCTGGTATGGTGAATATCGTTTTCCAGAGGAGTTGACCATGACCTTCATGAGCTGCAATCTTATCACGGGTATGAGCAGGGCATTCCAACAGCAATGTCGTGTTTTTGGTTAGATTGGAATGTTTCTAGTTGATCAAGTCACTACAGAGTGATACGATTTAGTATCAAGAAACTGAGACGGTCAAACCCGTTTGCTGCTGATCTTGTAAATAATGCCAGGATTTTTATTTTCCAAAACAAGGCTGAGCAAGATGATGCAGTATTGATACTGTGATAAACAACATACACTTTTAAGATGGAGATAGACAGTGTTAAAAAGCTGAATTAAAAAATTGATGGACGTTGAAATGTAAAATGCCTTTAGGTTAAAAAAAAAAAAAAACCTTCCACATTAATTTGCTTTTGAAATGGTATCTCAATGGCTGCTTATACTATAAACATGTTAATATTGATTGTTTTTATTTTTGGGAGTACACTGTTGGATTAAGACCATGTGATTGCGTGCCCTTGTTTGGTCTGTTTTAGGAATGTTCCAGCGTCTTGATAAACTGCGCAAGAACGCTTTTGCTAGTGTCATCCTGTTTGGCACGAACAACAACAGTTCCATCTCTGGCATTTGGGTTTTCAGAGGCCAAGATCTAGCTTTCACTGTAAGACACTTCACTTTTTCTGTTCTTAGCTTTGGGATTATTTCAGCAGGTTGTTTCATCCAAAAAAAAGGGATCTTTGGTTATGCATGGTCTGTGTCTTATAGTGCACCTATTATGCTATATTAAAGTGCCTAATTTTGTTTGAGGTCTCGTACAAGAGGTTTACATGCATCCAAGGTCAAAAAAACACTCATTTTCTCATAATTTACATTGCAGCATCACCTCTTTTTCAGGGTCACAAATGACTTGCTCAAGGATCTGTTCACTTTAAACTCCTCCTTTCAGAGAGCCTACTCTGCTCTGATTGGTCAGATGTCCCAGTCTGTTGTGATTGATCTACTGCTTACAGCACATGTTGGGGGGGTGCCCACTACCATATCTGAATTTCAGCTCAGTAATGTCGTTGGTTTTACCTTATCAATTTAAGACCGAGCCACCATTGCAAGCAAGATGAGAACAGGAAGTTTCTAAGTGGTTTATATGTAGTTTGGCAATAATGTGAGTTAGCTGGTTAGCAGAGGCTAACAGACTAACAGCTGTGCACTCTCTATACACATATACAATACAACTGCATTTGGAACACTCAGTAGAATGAATATATATATATATATATATATATATATATATATATATATATATATATATATATATATATATATATATATACACACACATACATACATAATCAATCATACTTACAGGTTGTGATCCATAGGAGCACGATGGTCCAAATAAAGTGGGTATAGCCCCATTTTTAATGAATGATCACTTCATAAATCCTGCGTTGACTTCAGCTATATTGGAGAAGTAGTGACCAGTGAAACGACGAACACAAATGAAGGTTGGAGTTGAAAATGAATTCTGACTGCTGATGCTTTACATCCTCATCCTTTGGTAGTCCATGCAAAGTGGTCTTGCTTTTCTAGCGCAGAAAACATCTTCTAGACATGGTGACAACAGGAACCTAACTCTTTTTCAGTGCAACAGGAATTGTAGTGTTTGAGGGTGGGTCAAAGTACATGTTCGAGCAGCCAATGAAGACCAAAGGCAGGGGTTTTTTTTTTGGTTACAAACCTACATAGGTTTGAACAGGAAGGAAGTCTGGAATTACTGACAACTTGTTTCAGCTGTTCAGAATCGGTTCTTTGTTTTGGGAGTCAATAACTCCATTAGTCATGCATGTTGATTTTTGAAACTTTGCAGACTTCTTACATTCACAAACGGCTATATAACGCTACATGAAAGGTAATATCTGAAAAAGCACAATAGGTGTACTAATAGGGTGCATGGGTTAACCACTACTAGTATTGCATCTTATTTACTGCTGAATAAGTCCAGTTCTTGGTATGTCTTTAACCTATAAAGGAGCACACTTGCTGTGACATGTGCTTGTTCACATTTGTTTTCTTGTTTCAGCTGTCTGATGACTGGCAGATTGACTATGAGTCCTATAACTGGCGTAAGCTGGATGTGGATAGCGAGGAGTGCAAGACCATGGTGAAGGAATACTTTGCATGGGAGGGAGAATTCAAGCATGTAGGCAAACCTTTATGTCAGGGCAAGATCTTCAAGTGAGCAGTGATGGCACTAAGGACATGGGGGGGGAGAGGAACTGAAATGTCAAGTTGGAGGGTGTTGCATTCTAAGGTGTTGAATTGTGGAAAAATAAAAATACTTTTCACAATCCCACTTTGTTTAATTTATTTCTTTAAAATAAATGTTTTTCCTAGAAAATACACAATTTTGTTTTGGTTGTATGCTAAATTAAAGGGCTGAACTTTAACCCTGAAGATTGATTTGAATATATGTAAGTGTCAGTAAGGAAGGTAGCAGGTGGTTTCTTTTTCATTCTTTTTGGTAACATTTGTTTGATTATTGCAAGATATCTGTATTGATATGCATGTAATTGGTAACAATTTTTATTGACCTAAAGATTTGATGAAAAACTGTTCAAGTGAACACTTGGGCCAAAAATAGTGGCTAAAGTTTTATATGGGTTTATAACAAGCTTGGCCCTACACAAAATAGTGTTGCTTCAGCTTTGCTTGGCCATTCACTCACATTCACTGCCCTGAGAGAGATCATGTTTGAGTCAACACGGCTCAGGTGCTTGCCCTTCCTCCTCTAGCTCATCCCCAACACTTTCCCAGTGTACACCATGCTGATCAACACCCTACCTGTTCCTGTCTTTTTATTTTATTTTTTAAAATAAATTATAAAAATGGAGCTGTAATACAGCAGAGGGCGCTCAAAGCTACAAAAAGTAGGACGCGTCTCCTGCTCCTAAAATGGAGACCAGCTTCTAAGAACTAAAGTGTTCTTGAGGTTGTGTTCTTAAAATGGAGTGCATACAGGGCTTTTAAAACCAAGAAGCTATTTTATTACTTTGCAAAGTAGCACTGTATTTAGTTCTTTCAAAGCTATGAGCCAAGTATTTTTAATAACAATAATGCACATAATTTCTAATAAAATATTAATCAGGCTTTGTGATTGGCTTGTTAAATATTACATGCAGTGTTTGTGCAGTCTGAAAAGGTGAGTAGATTATATAAATTGTGTATGTGTATGTATATATATATATATATATAAAATATGTGTGTGTACATACATACATACATGTACATACGCATACGTGTGTGTATTAAGTATGCACTAATATTACTAGAATCTGGTCTACTTAGGGTCAAATTTGTTCACTTAATTTAGTTGCATGTTCTTGGCACTAGAGCTGTTTGGTTGCACCTACATTACACCTACCTGAAGCACATGTTTTCAGTGCTAAAAAGGAGTTAATGCTTTCCAGGAGTGGCAATGAGCAAACAAACAAAAAGTTGAGTAAAACACAGAAGTACAGAAAACACAGCTGCATGTGCCAGACGTTAAAATGGTAAATAAATAAATAAACGTTCAGGATGCAGTTGGCCTGCCTGTTTACCCTCAAGCAAACAGTAATTTGCATAAACGTATGCTTGCTGACACACCTTGGAGCCACAAGTAAGCCTGCAAACCACAGAAACACGTCATGTAATTTAGATTTTCATATCACCCCTTCATTTTTGTATGTATATACATGACTTGTAGACAATATCAGTATTTACATTTTTTAAAATTTATATTTCTCAAATTTGTCATACCAAGTGAACGAAACTGCTGTGTTCTTGCAAGTGCATAAGGTGTACACATGGGGGTGCAAAAACTTGGAACCAGTGATGTTGCTTTGGCTTACACACCCAGTTTTACACCTATATGGACAAGCAGGTAAACATATATACTTGCTTACAGTTCATTCAAATACTCTTTCATGCACTGAATTCTTATACCACTTCAGCTTGTGAATGTTTGTAAGCCTTGGTTGACCTTTAGGTTTGTTCAGAGATGCAAGATTTCTACATGTTAAAGTTGATCTTGTGATGGGGTTCAGAATTTCTATAATTCTTATTCAGTGCGATTTCACAGAGGCTTAACAATGCACCAATTTTAATCACAACACTAAGTCTATTGGAATGAGCAGTGTTTAACATTAAAGCAATTCAGTAAGTTTAGTGTTAGGAAGTCTTAATCCTGCACCTTTAATCACAAAAGGTCACTGTTCTGTGTTGATGTAGTTCTCAGGAGGTGATGTGTTGTGCAAACCAGTGTGCAGGGAGAGGCTGGATTTCATCAGCCATAGCAAACTCTTTGAAAGGTAGAGCTCCACCTTCACTATAAGTCATTTTTACCGCTATTATTAAGGCAGCAAGCTTTTATGACACACTGAGACCATGATTCTATTTGAACAGTAGAAGCAGAGATCATTATTGAGGTTTCCTGCAGTTTAAACCCCACACGTTAAGTTTTGATTAATTCAGTCTACCCTGTGTTGGAGTCCATGAGCCTGAATCTATAACGAGACACTATTTACAGGCAATAAGATGTTTGTTGGATTATATTAGTTTCTCATTTGATTATTTGGAGTCTTTCATTATGCAATAGTGCAGGTCAAATAATTGCATACAATGCAACTATGTGCAGCCCCTGTAATATCTGGGCACAACAAGGAAAATGTACCTGTATTATTAATTTATCCAGAAATGAAATGAATAATGAAACATGGTAATATCCTGGAACAATAGCCAATCCAAAATGCAACACAAAATTAGCTGGATTTCCCCTCTTCATTTTGTCTAATTATATGCAGACTGTTGCACTACATTATATAGCTAGGCATCTCAACAGCTATGTTGATTCATTTTAACATTTAAATTCAGCAAACATTGTAGCCAAACTTTTCTTCACAAATATATGCATTCTCTGGACAGCTCAGCTGAAAGCTAAATCAACACTGCACACCTTTTTTGAGGTGACTGCATTTTGGAAGAATCTAGCTAGCAAGAGAAACTATCTTAGCCTGCTATTTTCCTCCAAACCTTAATGCAGTGATACTGAATAGTATGTATACACAAGTACTATACATAACCATACATTATAGATGGTGTGGTGTACTATTTGCACATTTAGTAGTTACACTATGAATTTGATTCTTAGCCATAGTGGGAAAAAAAAGATCTGTTACAAACTTTATTAACAGCATTTATTAGGGAGTTTCCTGATAGCTGAGGTGCCCGGAGCAGCTGCTTATGTCACTTATTAGATTAGAGTTATACACTCTTACATGCAAAGAGCTGGTGTGGCTGCTGAGACACATCTAATGGTTGATTGAAGCCCAAGATTAACTGATTATACAGGTGGAGTCAGGTGTGGCTCCTTATTGGTTGCAACAAAAACCTGCAGCCACCCTTTGTGGTTAATTTTGGATAACACTGTATTAGGTAGAGCTGGCTCTGAAGAAGTACTAAAAGATATAGCCAACAGATTAGGGCAGAGGTGGCTGCAGGGTTCCCCCATGCAGGAGCCACACCCAATTCTACTCGGTTAATCAGCTAATCTCTGTCTTTAGACCAGTTGGTAAGATATATTTTGTATGTGCATGCTTCGTTGGATTAAAAACCTACAGACAACACCAGACGCCTCTAGGTTAGTGTTATAACTATCATTTACCATAAGGTTTACAAATGCCCTTCCTTGTGTGACTTTTGCCAGATTTCTAACAAAACTTGAAATAAAACTAAACATTTGGAAGAACCTTCCTTCATCCTATATCTTATCATATTCTTAGCTTTTGTTCTGGTTAGTAAAAATCAGTAGTGTGTGGATTGTTTTTATTTTAGAAGTCAAGGGCAAGTCTCATTCAGTTCTTTGACTCTGGGGTTACAGAGCTTTAGGGGAGGGTGGAAACCTGTTCACAGCTAGAGGAAAAAAAAGAAAAAGGGAAGTGAGTGACGGAACATTTGCCAAAAAAACTCCCTTGCTTTTGGAAAGCTTGTCATGGACTCCTGTCTGCTTCCTTGTATTTGTTCACTAACTTCAGGGGTTAAATGGCTTATAAAAAATCTTCATGGCTTGTTTCCTGCATTTCTCACCTTTTATTCTCATATCTGCCAAACATGCACACGTACACACAAGCCCAACCAGCTCCCTTCTGCCTTCTTGGCTGCATGAGGTTCTCCCCGCCCATCTCTTTCCCCAACACATACCTTCTGTCTGAGATCTACTGGTCTGCAACAGGCTGCTAAGAAGTATTACACTGAGTAAGCGTGACCAAAGCTTTCTGAATTATACGTTCACTTTTAATATGTCCCATCTGAGGGCACAAGTGTGTTATGCGTCTGTTTGACACAGCTAAAAAGAGAGAGGTCATGGTTGGCTTCAGAACTCAGTGTGCCTATTCTGAGTACATAGAGAGCTACTTTATCTATACAGTGTAGTTAAGTTACACTTTTACATGGCAGCAAGGGTGTAACAGAGATTACATTCTTTTGGATTTTACTACATTCTGGAAAAAAGAAGAGTCTTCATAGTACATCATCTCTGGAAGTAGTTTGTATGGTGGTGTGCTGATACTGGGATTTTCCCCTAGAATCAGTCACCCTGCTCTTCTGCCAGGAAAAAATAACAAGCCTTGTTTGGAATCAGGTCAAGAAAAACTGTGTTAAAAAACAACTCTTTAACACTCCTGTTAAAATCAGATATAAGCCACCTGTTCATATATACAGGCTTTAAATTATGCCATGACATACATTCCTCTGGTGTTAATCTTAAGACTGTAAGCTGTGCTAAGAAGTCATATTTGTGTATGCATATAAGCAAGGCAGAAAAGTGCTTTCTGAAATATTTCAATATCCCAGCAAAGGGGTTGGAGGTCAGGGGTGTTGAAGGGAAATATGTGTAAGGCGTGCCAACTTGAAATGTCCCTTGCCATCTAGCAATTGTTGGCTTTACAAACACTTTGTCTTATGTTTTAAATATTATCTTTAAGCTTTGCAAGTGCTTTGTAGTGTTTACCCCCCAAAAAGGATTTTTTTCTATGTGATTTTTCAGTGCAGGCATTAGAGGGAAGAGAGAAAACAGACAGCCCCTGCATGTTTGGACCTGCGACCCCATACATAACTTTTTAGGCTCGAATTACTAAAGGGGGGAGGTGACGAGCAAGAGTATGTGGTCCCATAGAGAAAACTTCTACAATACTTCAAAATGTCAGACAAGAAAAGTTAGTGTATCCATAAAATTGGCTACAAAACTGTCTTAAACATTATGCTTATTTGATCTGTGATTGGGTAAGCATATAGCAGCATACGTTTTGAAAATTCACACTGTACTTCTCAGGTGCACACACTCCCTATAGCAGGATTTCTCAAATATCTGCAGACAGGGCCCCTTAACTGTAAAATAAATTCCACGAATCCCTTCAATACAGATTAGTTTTATGAATACAATCCAACTATTCAACTACTAGGTTTGCTATTTAAATATTGTAGAATAATAACTTTCTACCAACAAAACACATTAGGTCAAAGTTGACATTATTTGTAAGCCTACTTATTTTTGAGTTATTGATGTTTGGAATAAATTCATTCAAGTAACCAGTCAAAGAACTCCATGATAAATATATCATGGATCCCTGGGGGTCCCCAGACCCCACTCTATAGTAAATACTCATCCAATAATAGTGTAGTATGATTATGCAGCCAGGAAAATGGAATATGATTTAGGTCCTATTATAAATGGCATGCACTCACAAACCCTGATGCAATACCCTAATGCTACCATTATTGTACAGAATTTAAATGCTATAGGATTACATTAAAACTTTGCACATTAGGCATATCATCTCCACCTTATCATTCTCACAAAAGCTTAATACTGTCAACAAATCCAACATAATTTAACTCCAGCATGTGCCAGTACTTTGGTCTTATGATCAGAGGATTTGTATATTTGTTAGTTTTGTTCACTGTAGAGAAGTCAATCATCATCTGACACCTCACTGTGACAGTGTTACTTTAAATAAATTTGTATGTCTAATATGTAGCCAGAGTAGAAATGGAAATAGAAAACATCTAATATGCAAAAGATTGTTAATTTATGATTTTATAATGAAGGCCTAAGGCATAGATGAATCCTGTTACCTCACAGCTTTGCTATATGTGGAAATTTCTGGTTCAGTATAACATATAAAATATCAGGTGATTTGATTCTTTCTATCATGTTGCCTCTACAGTGAGGTGCGGTCCAATAGCTGAGCACACTGTATATTTTGAGCTTGTGATATTGTTTGCTTTCCCAATTGTTGCTTCAAGAAATGCTTATGCAAGTTGCTGCCCAAGGATATACATGTTACTCAAAGCGTAGGGCCTGTACCAACAGAGCACCTTGTATACATGAAAAACCGTCAATTACATGAATGTTAAAAAGTACATGTTCTTATCATTTGTAAGTTTTTCCTTTCACTATTTCCTCAGCTTTACCTTTTGTTGGCTATACAAATACAAGTACTTGGGAGGATGGGTGTGGCGCTGATTTAAATGGGTCACATTAATGTGATCTGAAAGTCTGACTTCCTCTTTTAGGTTTTGTGTAAACTGGTTTCTGGAAGCTTAGTTGTCACTCTATAGGAACCATTTTTATCGCTGAATGCAACTACTAGCTTTACACAAAACACTTTAGCTAGCAACACATTAGTGTATTCATATCGGTGTATTAATATGGTATTGGTGATTCCAAATTTGGGGTGCCATTAACCCTAACCATAAAATTGAACTTATTTATTTAAAAATAATTTTATATCAATGAATCTAAGAAAGCTTACATTTAACCATTCAAAAAAAGTGACACAACACAACTCAGGCAAAAAGATTTCATTATAAGGTTTCTTTTCAATGTTTCTTTGCCGACAGTGGCTTGAGTTTTAGCAAATACACAAAATGATTGTACTTTCAAAATGACTTTAGTCAGTGTGACAAGATAATTGAAAATAAAGTAAAAGAACCTACTTATCTTCTTTCCATGATCTTCAGAAAAATGTAATTGAGGCAACTTCCTGTTGAACATGTTCGGCTAACCTACAATGAATGACACATGAAAATGCATGTCAAGCATAAGATCTTAAATGGAGTCATGCATTAATGCACTTTTTTATTTTCTTCTTAATTTTTTTTTAAAATTATTATATTTCAAGATAAAGTGTTAAGTTTATTTATGTTTTATTAATCATTGAAGTTATTTATCTAAAACATGTGCATAGGCTGTTGAGAAGGACACTTTACCTATGTTTGAATTGTCTTTTACCATTACTTTACATTCATATTTGTAAATTTAATATCAGTGGAAAATACATGGTACCCCAATCGTAGAATCTCTCATTCTGTGACAGAATTTAAGGAATTTGAAACTGCAGTATACTAAATAGCTTCCTTTTTAGGTTTATAGATGAATCACTCTGTGCCTGTCAGCATTTACCTTTTTACTTTCAGAATTCCAGATTTTTTTTTCTGAATTGTGTTGGCATGCTTTCTTCATACTGAAATGAACATTTAAGGACCGGATGACATGTTTAATGGTGATGTTTTGAAATGGATGTTTCATGTGTTTTACAGTACCCTCTACTAATATTGGCATCCTTGGTAAATATGAGCAAAAAATTGTCTTTATTGTTTAACCTTTTGATATTTTCTTCAAACAATTCACAAAAATACTCTGCTCTCGTGGATAGCAAACAATTACCAACACAACACAGTTATATAAACACAATCTTTGTTAAATAAAACATAATCTCCAAGGATCACAGCTGGAGAATTGCAGAAGTTAATTGCATTCTGGGGTCAGAAAGTCTCCAAAACTACAATCCAAAGTCACCTACATCAACACAAATAGTTTGGAAGGGTTTCAGGAAAAAAGCCTCTATTCTCATCCAAAAACAAACTCAAGCATCTTCAGTTTGCCAGACACTACTGGAACTTCAAATGGGATCAGGTTCTATGGTCAGATGAAATCAAAATAGAGCTTTTTGGCAATAAACACCAGAGGTGGTTTTGGCACACACAGAGAGGTAGCCAGGCCCAGACTGGCTATCAGGAGCACCGAGAGAATTCTTGGTGGCCTGACAACTGATTTGGCCTGCTGCCTGCCCTGTTATGTTTATTATATTACTGTGTGTCCTGTGTACTCAAGTGATCCTTTCAGACTTCGGCATTTGATAATAAATCGATGATAAATCATGAACCTGTTAGTTTTGACAGTCTTCTGTCAGTCTCCTCAGCTCTGGCGAATGGTTTCGAACAGAGTCATCAATGCACAGAGCGAGGATGGAGAGGAAGTGGCTAGGTGGAGCAGAGAGGGAAAGGACATGCAAAAAGAAAGCCCTCTAAAAAGAAGCAGCAAAAATGTAAGAAAATTACTGACCATTTCAGGGCTTCAAGTGCAAGTCAGTCTCATTTGTAAATACTGTAACTGTTTATTTGCTAACTTAGCTAAATGAGTATTAACCTCCTATTTTTCAAAATAAGCTTGAGTGTGTAAACCTGGCATTAGCTCTGTGCAGTGGTCACACTTCAGGCTCAACCTGAGATGACGGAGGTAAATTAAGATAAATTCTTTCTTTTGTTTAACTCTCATCTGCATTTAATTTACTTTTATTGGTGAAAAATAGAGAGTTACTGGTAGCTTTGGACTTCGTGTTAGTTAAATGCTTGGCATGCCATGTAAGCTGATATAAATTAGGACTGCTTCACTACCTCTAGGTTTCTTGTTTGTTTTTATGGGATGACCATACTGTAAAAAATAGGGTTGTCTATGGTTTCAAAATTTGTTGTGGGTGTATGGGGTTGCCTGGATGAGTGTGAGACTCCCTGCCTGAAATGATGACCCAGTCTAGCCCTGGAGTTAGCCATATGGAAAAGTACCACATGCCCACGGTTAAATATGGTGGTGGCTCTTTAATGTTTTGAGGCTGTTTTTCTGCCAGTGGACCTGGACATTTTGTTAGGATACATGGCATCATGGACTCTATCAAATATCAACAGGTGTTAAATGAATACCTGACTGCCTCTGCCAGAAAGCTTAAAATGGGCCGTGGTTGGATCTTCCAGGAGGACATTGATCAAAATCAACACAAAAATGGTTTAATGGACATAAAATAAAGGTTCTCCCCTTGTCATCTCAGTCCCCTGACTTGAAATCCATAGAAAACCTTTGGGGTGAACTGAAGAGGAGAGTCCACCAGCACGGACCTCGAAATTTTAAGGTTCTGGAGAGATTCTGTATGGAGGAATGCTCTCAGATCCCTTGTCATGTATTCTCCAGGCTCATCAAGCATTAGAGAAGACTCTGAGCTTTAATCTTGGCAAAGGGAGGTAGCACAAAGTAGTGAATAAAAGGGTGTCAGTAATTGTTGCGCACCTATATTTAACAAAGATTTTTTTTTGATAAATCTGTATTTTGTTTGCAATTGTTTGATATCCATGAGAGCAGAGTATTTTTGTGATTTCTTTGAACAAATGATCAAAAGGGTTAAACGATAAAGACAATTTTTCACAGGCTTCTTTGCTCATATTTACCAAGGTTGCCGACATTAGTGGAGGGCACTGTACATATTGAAACATTTAATAGAATTAAACATAAAAAACAAAATACATTTATGCTTATAATCTGATGCTTACAGTTTGCACCTGTTTCTCAAAAGCATCACATACTTAAATTATGTGAGCTTCAAACTCAAATGATTCATACCACTCTGTATGCTTTAAAGCCTAAGATAGTGGTCAGACATTTTCATAAATATCAAAGAGCAGGTGTTTACCATTAGTTCTCCAAGTGCCCTGCACTGATCTCACACTATTGTGTTTTTGCACTTTATGTAGTCCTATAACCATGATCCTGAAGAAATGGCATGTCATTTGACTGCATACGAGTTACATGAGGGAAAGACAATAAAACCCACGTGGTTTGCAGTAGTATCTTTAACAATCTTGTCAAATTTTATGAAATTCTCTGTCCTAGACTAACATGCCTTATCAGATGATAGATTGTTAATATTCTGTTAACCTGTGCAAGCCTTGAGGTGAATACTATTCACAACAAACTGAAACTGTCAGTATGAAAACTATGACTGGAATGGAATGCTCATAGGAGGCCTCTTGTTAAAAAAAAAATGGACAAAAGGGAGCAAAACCGTAGCTAAAATTGGCAGCCATTTAGTCATGGCTTAAACTTGGAAAAGTTCCAGAAGCTTGTTTTCTTATTTAAAAAAACTAATTCTGTCAGTACTGTTCAAAAGTCTTAAACCATACTGCTTAAGGCTGTAAGACGGTACTGATCAATCCGTAAACACACAACTATTTGTTGTAATACATATTAGATTAATTACAACTTAACAGTAGTATGGTAAAAGTAACAAAATATTAGTGTATTTTCCAAGAAGTTATTTATATTTTGTCAGATTGTTAGCAGAACATGTTTGCTTCCCAAACCTCTACTTTGGGCACCTCAGCTGTTACACGCATTTGTTAAATTCCACCACCATCTCATCAGTGTCACTATTCATTGATGAAGCTCCCCAGGTGTGCTAATGCTGGAACACATAAATACAGTGACATTTTTGTATTAAAATGACTAAACCATCTCATTGACACATGGATGGAAATATCTTCTTTGATTAAAGAAAAGAAAGAAAAAACAAAGCTGTTATTGTCAACGATAAATAGTCCACCAAAATAAACTTTCGCAGTGTGACATGTAAATGGCCATTTACACCATGAATTTAAAGAAGCTGTTAAAGTTGTGAGTAAATAATGTGGTGCAAGTCCCAAAACATGTTCTATATATTAAATGTTTATTAAAGCATGGTTTCCACAAATTGTGTTGTAGCTAAGAAACCATTATATTAGTCTTAGAGGTCAATGAGTCCAAAATTGAGTGGTTTTTTTTATTATTATTTTATTATTATTATTATTATTATTATTATTATTATTATTATTATTTATTTTTTTTTGAAAAAAGTACCAGTATGTCAGAAGAATCTGGTGTGAAGCACCCTGTGCCCTTTTGTTAAGGTTTTTATGAAACCCAGTTTGTAGGTACAGTTCAAACAATAATAATGTAGGTTCAACCAATAATGTAGGTCCTACATTATTGGGGGATTTGCCCAGATCTATTCAAAACAAAGATGAATACTGAGAAATAAACAGTGGTGCTTCAAAATTTGTGAACCTTTTAGAATTTTTTAAATAACTGTATAAATATGATCTAAAACAATCAGATTTTCACACGTCCCAAACGTAGACAAAGAGAACCCAGTTAAACAAATGAGACAAAAATATTCCACTTGGTCATTTATTTATTGAGGAAAATGATCCAATATTATATACCTGTGAGTGGGGAAAAATATGTGACTCTCTAGGATTAGCAGTTAATTTGAAGCTGAAATTAGAGTTGGGTGTTTTCAATCAGCTGGGTGACAAGTCTGAGTGAGTGCCCTGTTTTATTTTATTTTTTTTAAAAACACGGATCTATCAGCATCTGATCTTTACAGCACGCTTGTGGAAGTGTATCATGGCACAAACAACAGAGATTTCTGGTGACCTCAGAAAAAGTTGTTGATGCTCATTATGCTGGAAAAGGTTACAAAACCATTTATTAAGCATTTCTATTCCACAAACCCATAGTAAGACAGTTTGTGTACAAATGGAGGAAATTCAAGACCATGGTTTTGAATTTCATGAGCAAGTTGTGACTATGAGCAAGAGGTGTAATAGTCCTCGAGGTCATAAAGGAACCCAGAGCAACTTCTAAACTAAAAGCCTCTTTCACATTGGCTAATGTTAATGTTTGAGTTCACTATCCGGAAAACGCTGAACAACAATGGTGTGCATGACAGGGTTGCAGGGAGAAAGTAACTGCTCTCCTGAAAGAATGTAGCTGCCTATCTGCAGTTTGCTAAATATCACATGGACAACCCAGAAGGCTATTTGAAAAAAATTTTTGTGGATAGTTGAGACCATAATAGAAATTTTTGGTTTAAATGAGAAGCATTATGTTTGGAGAAAGGAGAACATAGTATTCCAGCATAAGAACCTTATCCCATCTGTGAAATCTGGTGGTGGTAGTATCATGGTTTGGGGCTGTTTTGCTGTATCTGGTCCAGGACGGCTTGCCATCATTGATGGAACAATGAATTCTGAATTATACCAGCAAATTCTACAGGAAAATATCAGGACATCTGTGCATGATCTAAATCTCAAGAGAAAGTGTGACATGCAGCAAGACAACAATCCTAAGCACACAAGTCATTCTATCAAACATTGGTTAGATAAGAATAAAGTTAATGTTCTGACTTTAATCCAACAGACATTTTGTGGAAGGAGCTGAAGCAGCCAGTCCATGTGAGGAAGCCCACCAACATCCCAGAGTTGAAGCTATTCTGTACTAAGGAATGGGCTAAAATTCCTCCCAGCCGATATGCAGGACTGATCAACAGTTACCGGAAATGTTTAAGCTATTGCTGCACAAGGGGGTCACACAAGATAGTGAATGCAAAGATCACATAATTTTGCCACACACACATATGTAGTATTTGGATAATTTTCCTCAATAAATAAATGACCAAGTATAATATTTTTGTCTAATCATTTGTTTAATTGGGATCTCTTTGTTTACTTGTAGGACTTGTGAAAATCTCATGTTTTAGGTCATATTTATGCAGATATCTAGACAATTCTAAAGGGTTCACAAACTTTCAAGCACCACTGTAAATATATTTAAATTAATTGTGCTGTTATTTTAGGGAAGCATCTGACTGTTAAAACATTGCTTTTACCACCACAGCACTCAACCAACTCAAATGATATCTAATTGGAGTGGAAGTGTGATGGGACACTTAAAATGTTAAATCAGTGTGTGGGGTACCACGGACAGGGAAACAGCAGCTTGGAGGAATTTACCACAGCTCTATACTCTTATAGAGGAGTGGGTCAGTTAAGGACTTTAAAGGTTCTTTTGGGTTGTCCCTCTGGGGGAATCCTTAATGGTTCTATGTAAAACTCTTATTGTATCTGAAACCTTGAGGAACTATGAAATTTGATTGCCTTAAACAATTTTCTCAGGTAACTTAAGATGTTTGCCCAGTATCATATTTATTTATCTGTGTTGTAACCTACACTTGCTTCTGTATTTTCATGGCTTTCAGAGCAAATACTAAAATGTAAACTTTGTGAAATATAGATCAGTAGATATTTGTAGGAATTCAAGCTGGAGCAGCTTTTAAGCAATGTGCTGATATGACTCCCTCAAGTTAAAGAGAAGTGCTGCACTGTTTCGTGCCACCCAGGCAAAATTAGAGATGTGAAAGTTCTTAGCTGAGTGAGATAAATAACATTTCAGTTCAAATAAAGATATAAATGGCAGAATTTATTTCAGAGGCTGTTATTGTAAACATAAGTTATCCACTCTGATATTAAACTCTATTACATTGCTAAAATCATCTCTTAAGCATTACAATGCATTTGGCTGCACATTATCCATTTTTTACTACTTCTCAACCAGTGTTTTGAAATACCCACATACACACACACACACACACACAAGGGCCATTGCTATGGAAACATGCAGTCAAAAACCCTGCCCCTTTGCTTATTATGTTACCATGGCTGCCATCCCAGAATAGTCCCTTTTTTGGCCCGTCCCTCCCACGTGTTGGTGAGTCATAATCTGCAGGGGAAACCACAATTCAATCCATCTGACATTCTACACTCTTCTCTCTTCCCTCTTTTCTTAGTGGACATTTGGAAAAACTACATTGAATCACAAGACCTTGATCAGAGGAACCCTGGGGTAATAAACTTACAAAACACTGTGGCCATAGCAACAGCCAAGGTTAATATATGCTTCTGTTATGGAGAGCCTGGCCAGAGGTTTGGCATCCTACTTCAATTAAAAAATGTATACATATAATATAAAGCTTATCTTGGTATGTGTATGATAAAGCAAGCAAAATATGGGAGGGAGTAACTGCTCATTTTCACAGAGTATAGTGGTAAAGGAAAACCATATCTGTATGTATACATTACACTGCTACATGTCTAAGTGAAAAGAAAAGTACATGCTAGTGGTATATTAAGCATTCAACTCTGAAGCAGTTAATATGGAATGTGCTTGTCTAGTTAAAGTTGGTGCAAGCCTTACAAAAGGTGCTAAACCAGAACACAATTTTCAACTGTCTCTTGCAAAACTGAAAAGTGCTTTTTGGTGCAGAGACATTTGATGTTCTGCTTCCTTTGTCCAATTCAAGAGGCATGTGATGGCCTGATTCCACAGTTCTCCTGTTCTCAGGAAAAACAACCAGCTAATGAAATTCACATGTGCCCACAATAATAGGCTACAATATGGCCCAAAAGTTTACATCACTACAAAATGTCTTAATCAACTTAATTGCCACATGACATGAAATGATCAACCTTTAGTTGGCAAGATTCTATGTTTATAGAAATCTACTCAAGTTGGAAAAGATCAAATTTTAATATGTCCAATGAGACTAAGACCATATAATCAATCAGAAAAATGTCAAAAAGTATGTCTTTGTTTCATGAAAATATGCAGAGCTTATGTTTATGAAGTACTGTAAGCCTCTCTGTGTTGTTAGGATAGACAATATCCCATGATCTATCAAATTATATAAAACAGCAGCACATGCTCCTCCTGTGCAAATACACTGCTTGCTTTGTTGGCGTGGATAGGGATCCCCCCCCCCTTTTATGTATCATTATGACTAGTGCAGCCTTTTCAGCCTTTCTCAGTTAAATGAATGAAAATACAATTGTTTTGATTGCCAACAATTCAGCGATTCAACCAAAAACTTACAAAACAAGATCTGAGTATAAACTTTCCAGATTTATTGTTTTATTCTCCTTTGCTTCATTTAGCCTATGAAAAAAACTTTAAAAGTTGTTTCTCTTATCCTGTGAAGTTGATCCTAGGACACACCCTAAAAATTCAGCCTTCTTTGCCCCTCCTTGTTCTTTTCCTTTGCTTTGCTCTCTGAACAAGTGGCACAGCAAGTACTGTAGTCATACAGGATGACTCATCCTGACACACCAACAGTTTGTTGTAGTGCACACAAGCAGACACACCTATCCTCTGCTCACCAGGAAACACACCCTTTCCCACATAGCAGTATTAACGTACTTGAGATATTAAGTTTTCAATGCTGAGACCAACGTTATGTGCATACACAGTTTGCATTATCTAAAGGCATGGATCACTGGGAGTGACGGATCTCTCTGAATTGCCATTACACTAGAGTGCTCATTCTTCCATTTGCAACGGCCTGAGTGAATCTGCTCCACCCCATGCTTTTGAAAAAACTTGAATGTTTTGTTCTTTGACATTTATTTATTTATTTATTTTTAATAAAAACAATGAAACTAACAAAGAAATATTCATACAGTGTCAGCTATTGCAAAACCATCTACTTCTCACATGCCTTACATGCGGAATACAACCTTTATTTTCAATCTGTGGAAACAAAGCCTTTCAAGGTTTTTATGTATGATAAGAAATCTTCCAGGAGCGTTTCTTCATTTTGTTTTTCTTCACCTATAGTGACCTTCCACGCCCTGCTGTTCTCTGTAAGGACAGGCTGTATAACTACTCCTCTGTTTACTGAATTCATCTGCTGTTTGCTTATTTCTCTGTACTGAATATGGGTGTGGCATGGATTTGCTGGAGTGCCTTTACCCCCCCCCCCCCCCCCCGCCTCTCTCTTTTCTCTCTCTCTCTCTCTCTCTCTCTCTCTCTCTCTCTCTCACTCATTCACACACACACACACACCACCCCCACACGTACACACTGAGACATAACCTGTTTACAAGGAAATTACTATGTCTGTATATGTATGTCTCCTGTAATGTGTCTGAGTCAGTATCTGGCCAATTAATGACTAGTATGAAGTTTCCACACTGCTGTGCAAGTAATAGAGTATGAGGCAGCAAAATTTTTCACAATGCAGAGAAATTAATATACTGGAGAAGTACTATTAAGTTAAATATATAGTACAGTGCAAACATTCTAGGCACATGCAAAGAAATGCTGTAGCGCAAAGATGCCTTCAAAATAATGGAAGTAAATGTTTCTACATTTAAAAAAAATACCATGAAGAGCAGTAAAAAGTAGTAAATGAAACAAAGTCAATATTTGGTGTGACAAAAAAAAAAGTAGTCTCTGGTACAATTTGTGCAGTTATATAAGGAAATTAGCTGTAAGTTTCATTGAGCATCTTGCAGAACCAGCCACAATTCTTCTGGAGACTGACTGTCGCATTTGTTTCTTATTTTTGCAGCAAAACCCAGCAGCCTTCATTCTGTTTTTTGTCTGAAATATGGTCTCTTATGTAATATGGTGTGTAATATGGTTTCTTTAATGACATACAAACATTTTTCTGTAACCTTTTAATTTTGTTCTAGAAAACTAATGTTTGGGAATCTAAAATGTTTTTTGTACTGACTTTATAATGTAGAAATCATAAAATAAAGCTCTGAAAGGTTTGTACTACAAAAAAAATAGGGTGCCTAAAACTTCCACAGTACTGTACCTTGGAGATTTTGTAGTTGGAACTGTACAGAGTTGGGTATAATGCGTTACAAAGTAACTTTACTTTCAATTCAAATTTATTGTTAAGAAAACAATACTAAGGAAAATGCATTTTTAAAATAAATCACATTTTGCGTGGCTGCCAGGGGCATAACCTGGCATGAGCATTAGGGGCCGTAGCGCCGAAGATTTTTTCTTTAGCCCTGAATAATTCTCTATTTGGAGTGGTTTGTCACTACGTAACTGAACTACAGTAAAAGAAGACCGCCTGTAATTTTATATCTTCAGTGAATGGAGGCGAGATCAATCAGACAGGGTTTACAGATAAAATATGTGGAAATACTCGTCTCTTATTGGCCGACAGCTCTCAATTTTGCCAAACGCTAGCTCACACAGTCAGTGTGAAGAAAAAAGGATATACGCCAATTAAAAAAATAATAATTTAAACCAGTAAACAAGTTGAAACTGAAACACTAACATGCTCTCATGCTGAGCAGGAAGGTATGAGTTTGTGAATATGTAAGTTACGTGAACATGATATGACCAGAGCATAAGGACAGCTAATGTACTATACATGGCACTGTAGCAGCCAAACTCATACAGTGATAGATTAGTTGTGCCTCCCCTTGGCTAGCGACACCAAACTAGCCTAGTTTCGTGTTAGATTTGATCAGTCTGGTAGTCCTGCAAACAGTGATAACACTTGAGGGAAGTTTTATGATAAATCCAACTTGTCCAATTTTCACATTTTTTAAAGCAATTAGCCCTTATAAGCAAGAAAAAAAAATGCATGCAAACAGTCTATTTAGAAATACGTTTTAAAAAGTTTTTTTTTTTGGTGGGGAAGAATCTGGGCTTAGCCACGGATGATTAACAATTCAGCTAACACCCTTGGTAATTAGTAATCTGTAGTGGATTACTTTTTTTGAGTAATGTGCCCAACACTGGCACTGTAACATTTTTGCATTATGTTTTTGCACCAACTGAATGAGCTCTGCACATTGATGTTCAGCTGCAAAAATATTGCAGAAAACATCTTGCGTATAAAATCTTTATTGGGACAGAAAATCATAACTGGTTTCTAAGGAAGGTTAAAACAATGGAACAATCTGCTGGGGATTTGAGAAAGCAACTCGAGGCCTCTGTGAGAGACTTTAAGAGATTTTTACAGTAGTGAAGACAGCAGTACGATTTTGAAATTTAAACTTGAAACAGCAAACATCTCTAAATAATATTACAAACACAGGAAAGTACTTGCCAATGTGGAGGCAGTTTGAAATGTTGAGTAGCTTTACAGTTATATCATCTAGTAATATAAATCTGGTAATCTACACCGATCAGCCATAACAATAAAACCACTTGCCTAATATTGTGTTTTGGAGGCCCTTGTGCTGGCAAAACAGCTCCGACCCATCAAGGCATAGACTCCACAAGACCTCAGAAGGTGTGCTGTGGTATCTGACACAAAGACATTAGCAGCAGATCCTTTAAGTCCTGTAATTGAGGTGGGGCCTCATTGGATCAGACTTGTTTGTCCAGCACATCCCACAGATGCTCGATCAGATTGTGATCTTGGGAATTTGGAGGCCAAGTCAACACCTCAAATCACACCTGAACAAATTTTGCAGTGTGGCAGGGCTAATTAACCCGTACGTTTTGGATCATTCTCCTTCTGGAAGATCCAACTATGGCCCATTTTAAGCTTTCTGGCAGAGGCAGTCAGGTTTTCATTTAATATCTGTTGATATTTGATAGTCCATGATGCCATGTATCCTAACAAAATGTCCAGGTCCTCTGGCAGAAAAACAGCCCCAAAACATTAAAGAGCCTCCAACATATTTAACCGTGGTCACGAGGTACTTTTCCATATGGCTACCTCTCTGTGTGTGCCAAAACTACCTCTGGTGTTTATTGCAAAAAAACTCTATTTTGGTTTCATCTGATCATAGAACCCGATCCCATTTGAAGTTCCAGTAGTGTCTGGCAAACTTAATACGCCTGAGTTTGTTTCTGGATGAGAGTAGAAGCTTTTTTCTTGAAACCCTTCCAAACAACTTGTGGTGATGAAGGTGACTTCGGATTGTAGTTTTGGAGACTTTCTGACCCTAAGACGCAACTAACTTCTGCAATTCTCCAGCTGAGATACTTGGAGCTTTTTTGGCTGCTCGAACCATCCTCTTCACAGTGCGTTCAGACAATATAGCCACACGTCCAATTCCAGGTTGATTCACAGCATTTCCAGTTTAATGGAACTTTATTGCCTTAATGGTAGAAATGGGCCTTTTCAATGCTTTTGCTATTTTTTTTTTTTATAGCCCCTTCCCATTTTGTGGAGCTAAACAACCTTTTGATGCACATCACAGCTATATTCCTTAGTCTTACCCAGTGTTATCAAAGACTAAGGGAATTTGGCCTGTGTTACCTCACACATACACCCCTGTGAAACAGGAAGCCATGGTTGAACAATTTCCTGTTCCTAGTTACCCAGGTGTACTAAAAATGTAAAATATCAATGGGAATATATATCAAATACATTTTTTCTCACGAATTCATAGGGGAGCCAATAATTGTACCACACATATTTAACAATTTAAAAAAAAAAATAAACCTGTGTTGTGTTTGCAATTGTTTTATATCCCTGAGAGCAGAGTATTTTTGTGAATCTTTTTAGCAAATGATCAAAAAGTTAAACAATAAAGACAATTTTTCACAGCCTTCTTTGCTCATATTTACAAAGGGTGCCAATATTAGTGGAGGACACTGTATATTGACACCCCTTGACAGATGGCATTGTAACAAAATAATCAATGTTTTCATGTCACCTGTCAGTGGTTTTAATGTTATGGCTTATTCAATTGTTGGAGGGTTAGGTGTTAGTTTCGTTTTGAATGCAACGGTTCAACAGTGCAAATATTACTAGTGTTTAAAAGCAAAACATCTTTAAGAAATTCTCATAAATCCTTTAAACTTTTCAGTTCATGACAGTTCCAAATAAAACATTACTGGCAACACTTGAGGCTTGTTTTCATTTTAAAACTCATATTCCCATTTTGCATACTATATATATTGAAATGATTGCACTCAAAGTAACTTTTTTATTTTATTTATTTAAAAAAAAAAAATCAATTTATGTAGCTGCTGGTTATGTTGCAAATTAATATCTGATGGTAAGAGTGAGAAGAAAAGTAAGCTAGTAATAAAAAATATTCATAAGATAACAGAATATCATTTGAATTCCCTCTCTAACAGGTAATATGACCCAAGTCTTATTATGCTTATATAAAGTTACCTCTGGATTGGGGAATGCACGGTTCATTTAGAAGCCATGGCACAGTGTTTTTTCTGTATTCCTCTTCAAACAAGAGAATGAGTGATTTATATTGTCTTGTATTTTTCTTATTAATTCATGGATAAGTTAGTTTTATGTGAAAATATCAGACTGTCATTTAACCCACTCATTGTGTTAAAGGTTAAATTTACAGAAACTCTCTATTTTGATTGCATACCAATGCAAATTATTTTTTTTAAAAATACCCAACATATGTTAATTAATTATCTTTAATAAAGTTATTAGGAATAAGAACATTGTTGATTGAAAGGAGCCTCTTTGTTATTCTCGGTGATGTTCCTCTTGAGAGAGAATATCTATCTATCTATCTATCTATCTATCTATCTATCTATATTTCATTTAATGTTAATATAATATAAATGCAACTTTTCGAAAACATTTTAATTAGAGAAACTGAAAAATACTTAGGGTTAGGTTATATAATATATAAATCATTTCAAATTTGAAAAAAAAAAATTCAATAAACATTTAAAAATGGGCAGTTTTGACTCAAATTAATCGTAATCCAGCTGTTTATTTCCAAAGTTGTGGTGACAATACGAACAATAAACATATATAAATTACTTCTAATACATAAAAAAAAATCATACAAACTCACTGACTTCTCAGTGTTCAGTTATTTGACTGTGATCCCATATGTTGATCTATTTCCTTTTGAATTTGTAAGCTTGTGTTTAGAGGTTTACTTATTTCAACAGCTGATAATAGCAGAACATGCAGGAATTGGCAAGGCAATATGATGAATTGATATTGACATTGCAATGAATTACTTCATGATAGGCTTTTGTAAAAGTGTTGTGGGTATCAATACTTACAGAACACAGAGTTCATTGTTATTCCAACAACTAACAAGTAGCGGATTTAATTATTATTATATATTTATTATTTTATTATAACTTTTAATTATTTTTGTTGGTTTGTTTTTACCAGTGGTTTCATTATTTTTTATAATGAAAATGTTCAACTTATAATCTATCTTTATGTGGCTGTACAGATTTGCTGGCAATTTGATAATGAGACTGAAGCAAACCAAAAATCTGTCATACATACAGCTCATTTAATAGGTTTACTGGCCATGGTCTAAATCTAAATAGTAGTCTTAGATGTAAAAGGTTAAATTATTCATATACAGATGACCTATGTTTGCAGCTAGCTAGCAATTAACTACCCTTACTGTATAACAATTGGAATTTATGTTTTTAGGGGAGTAACAAATCTATCTGAAGAACATTTTAGGGGACCAAAATCTACTATAAGCCTTTATGGGTCTGACAGAAATTGCATTTATAGCAACAAATGTGTTAAGAAGACATCAGTTCCTTTCTGAAAGTGATATAAATAACCTATACTCCTATGTAATGACTTGTAGGCAGCTCTGCTCAAATGGTTCCATGTATATGCATCATAAAAACAGAAAACTACATAAAATTACGAACATGACAGAACTGTAACTTTTAGTATTTTTTGGTTTGAATGAAAATACCAAACTTTTTGTTTAGTATTTTGAGGAAATATGACATGAACCCAGTATGGCATTACAGACTTGTGAAACACCTCTCTCTCTCTCTCTCTCTCTCTCTCTCTGTGTTAGTTTACTCCACATCATTCTCATTATACTATCAAGACCTCATGATATAATGCATTGCTCAACCCTTAAAGTGTTAGCTATTGATAGATAATAGATTTTAGCCTACCATGATGGTAATATTATGAACAGCTGTCACTGTTGTCTAGTATCCAAATGATGAGAGTTGTTTACAACCTGAGAGGAAGAAAAACTGGTATCAGTGGGCAGCAGAGGCCTCTGATTGTTCACGATACTGTCAACTGTCTTTTAAGATGGTACATAGGAGTGAATAAAAAACTGATAGTACTGATTAATACTTCACAGATAGTGAAGTATTTAATCAAGGTGTCTAGCTGCAGCACAAGCACAGTGCAACTCTTACCATATAATAATCATATATGGTATACTATTATATAAGTATATAAATAATTAGTTTGGTGATTTGAATCATTATTACAATTCTGAATGCGTGGCGACTATTGTACAGGGCTGTGAGAGGAGCAGTGGGTGTGCTGAAGCCGACCACTCCCTGCTCCAGTTCCCTCCCTCCACTCATCCCTCCCTTCTTCCCAGTGAAAATCTTTGCAGTTCCCTGCGCTCAGCCATTCTACACAGCCCGAAGTTACGACCACACCGTAAAGTGAGAAGGAAAACGTGAGAGGGAGGGAGAGAAGAAAAAAGAAAAGTCGTTAAAGACAAAGAAAGTTATCCAAAAACACAACTCGGACAGCATCGGACGGTTGGGACAGAAAACTTTTCGCGGCTGTGGCAGAAAGGCATGTGCGACGGAGGATGCTTATGCCAAGGTGTTAAACCTTTTTGGAAGCAGTGAACTGCTCCCAGGTAGGAAAAACTCCTGTTTTCTCAGCCTTAAAAACTACTTTGTAAGCAAACCCGTACAATTTGCAGTTAACTATACATGTCCAGTATGACAAATGTAGCGCAATTAAGGAGTTAAAGGATTGTTTATAGTGCGTCATGAATAGATTGCTATTCATAAACGTTCATATAGGAAGCCCTCAGGAGCTGCAGGCAACACGAGGGACAGTGGGTGTGTATGTTTGCATAATTGACAAGTCTGTTTCACATCTTTTCCCGAGAATATGTGACCAAATGTTCGTTCTCTTTTGAATACAGTGCAACTTGTAAAATTAATAGTGATAAAATACTACTGTAAACGCAGAACGAGCGCGAGAAGAGTCTGTTAAGACAAGTTAAATCTCTCAAAGAGCTCATGATATGCTTAAAGCAACTCCTAACAAAGCACGTGCTTCGCCAACTAATTGTAAGGGAAATTTTTTTTATAGTTTGCATAACATGCAAACATGGTCTCCACACCCCTGTACGGGGGGGGGGGGGGGGGGACGATTTCCAGCAGTCCTCTTCAGCGTGGCGGTGCAACGTGGAAGAACTCAGGGTGGCTCGCACGAATCAACCGCACAAGCAGGCACTTACATTGGGGGCAGAAAAAGTTTTTAAACTTTAAAACTATTGTGGTATTATTTAATACTTGTTTAATCGCAGATCTTCCTTATAGATAAGCGTTGCCTTTAATTCTGATATGTGTTCGTATAATATAGTCACTCGCACAGTTTACCAAGTGTGGTTACAGCCCGGTTTTTTGGACTTTTTTCTGTTTGGTAACTGGCTTTAAAAGTAGGGGAAGTGGATGTGTTTTTTAAGCAGTGTGTCTTGGTTATAGTATAGTTAAGTGAAGAGGTTTTATTAAACCAAATATAACAAGCGAAGTTTAAATGTACAAATGGGTGGAGTTTTGATACTTCTCTCCATTTTCTTCCTTGATACTTGTTGCCTCAGGATTGTACCCAGGGTGTGGGGAGTGAGAGAGAGGAGGAGGGGAGGCTGGAAGAGGGCGGGTGGGTGATGGAATGTAGTGGTTTGGAAAGTCTTACTAATTGAAACCAGGTCTGAAGCACATAGGGGGAAAAGCAAAGCTTGCTAGAAGAAACAAAAATGAGACATTTTATTCACACTCTGCTCTTCACTCTTTATTCACACGTCTACTTTAGACTGACTGACCTAAAGGCAAATCTTTAAGAAATGTGTATAGTATGTCAGTGAGCATAAGCAACAGAATGAAAATTGCAAAAGATTTTCTCTTCAAACAGTCGAAAGTCAGTCTGGAATGTAGAATCAGTTTATTTGTTTATTTTTTAGTTAAACCTTGAATCAGCTGAGGAACTGTATATTTCGATCCCATCCCCCTTCAGTGCCACACCCTTCTTGTTCTTTTTTGCAGTCAAGCCTGTCACTATATTACAATGCTTGCTGACTTGTTAATAGTCTGTGCATATTTCCATTTTAAAGGGTACGTTTGTCATTGGTAACTTTGTATGAGGTCACATGACATTTAGGGATCCGTCAAGATTCAACAGTCAGCCATTATTATCTTGTCATTGTTTGGTTGTTTACTGCTTATGTGTTTCTGTACTTTTAAGATGGTTGATCAGATTGCAATTCTTAATGATTTTTACTGGACCAAAAAGCTGCAGTCTTAATTCAGGCATTGTAGTTGTGGCTGAAGCATCCTTGCTCTCAGAGCAACTGTTCTCAGATAGAGTAACCACTTTCTCCTGTTGATAGTGTAGAAAGGATGGGTGATTTTGAGGAGTTTGCTGTACCACTGTGAAACGGAAAGAGTTTGGACTTATGCATACTTCCTCTGTCATTTCCTTAGAGGCTTGTAGGGGGCTTGCCATCTTCACCATTTGGAGAACAGTAGATGAGGTCCAACCCTCTTAAAAACTGAGTGGTGTAATTATTGTTTGCTTTTATTTTTATTTTTTTAATTTTTTTTTTTAACAGATCAAATAGTCCCATGGTTGATGTGAGCATTCAGACATGCAGTCATCTATAAACTCTTTATTTTGAATGTCCATCAAGTTGTGATTTGTACATGCCTGCTAGAACCAGTTTAAATGTATGATGATCGTCTGGTAATTTTGATGCCTCCTTGCATTTGAGACATCTGCCATTGTTGCATTATTTCGCTATGTTTCAGCTTGTCCAAACTAAGCTATGGTTGAGAAATACTGACTCTGAATGTTAGGAACAGATGACCAAGCCACACCATCTTAGTGACTCAGAATCACACAATTTTCCATGTGGCCTGATTCTGTTGCAAGCAATAGTCTGGTACACGTATGATGGAATATAATATTTGTGGATTGGTTTGAAGAAGTACTTTAATTTAAAGTACATTTCCCCCTTATGTTATGGTAATCAGAATTAGGATCTGATAATGGATGGCTAACCTAAGTATAATACTCATGGCCAAGGAAAGAAAAGGTTTAAGTAAGAAATTAAAGTGTAAATATAGTCTGTTTATGCATCACTTTAGATATTAGGGGGTGTGTGGTATCATCATGAAGTATAAAATTGTATGTGTAATCCATGCAAGAATATACATGAAAAAAAGATTAGAATAGCATTAAGTCCTTCATGGTAAGCCAACATATGAATGTTGTAAACGATCCACAGTAGTTCTTTTTAAACTTGCATCATCATGCTTGTCTGATTTATTTACAGAACTGTTGCAACAAGACGAGCACTGTATAATGTGTTCAATGACGATGGATTCCAGTAGCAGCATGTTCAACCCCTACTCCTTGTAAATCATTTTAGTGGTCCCACATAATCCAGTCTTGATTACTGAGTTACAGGAATTATCAGAAAGAGTTTGACACAGTTTGTTAGGGGCAGAAGTCAGCAGACATGTTTTGCAGGTCTGTGCTCTATTTGCCTTTGGTTATCGAAGCTCTGAAAGCTTTTATTAAAGAGATAAATGACAGGGACTTGTTTGATGGTGGATGACACTAGACATGATTGGTGGATGACACTAGGCATGATCAAACACGTATTTCCTTGTTCTCTGTTTTTCACACCCAGTGTAGCAGAACTAAATGTTGCTAAAGTATTTCACTGTATCAAGTGTGTCATAATTCTTCATGTACAACTAATAACATAGACTTATCAGCAGTGCACATTAAATCCCTTTAATACTAACAGTAATGTGGAGTAGCGGTCAGTATTTGAAATAATTGCATATTTTGCGAGACATTTTTTGAATTTCAGTTCTATTTTCTTGTTACTATAAGTTAATTACATATAAATCTAATATGCTGAAAATACTGCTTATTGCACACCTCATTTTAATTGTGTTTTCATATAGGATCAGTCTTCACTTAATTAGTGTTTGACACTAATTAGTTAATGATAATTAACTGTTCAAAATGCCACTAGACCTCTTTATTGCTCCCAGTTACCTAAATGCACTGTCATTAAAAGCAGGGTTTTATGCTTTCACTTTTTCAGCATGGTATACATTGCTCTTTTGTTCGACTGTATATGTTTACTGCCTCAATAAAATGTTACTTTATGGATTTCTTAGTTTCCTCTGGACAGTTTTTTATGTGTTTGGTGATTTAATGATTGCTTTATTGCACTCCATGCTTGAGTTCATTGTCTTTTTCTATTCTGTTTGGGTTTTCAGTTTAGGTGGTCTGGCAGTGCAATTGAAGTAGTAATTATTCTTAATTTTCTTAAGCATATTATATGGAATAGGTCACCAAAATACAGATGCTTTTTAAATAATAGCATAACATCACAGACCCAGTATTTTTATCACCTGAGAATGCATGTCTTTCATGGTTACTAATACCAAAGTTTTACTAACAAAAAAGAATATTCTGTTTTGATGATACATTTTCACGGTGTGAACAGTGATCAGGCAGAGTGTAGGACGTTTCTTTGGAGTTAGTCACTGTAGGAGAGGCTGGGCTCTATTCCAGCTAGCCTGACGGCTACATCGAGGAATGTGTGGGACTGGAGGCCAGGGTGGGGCCCTCAACTCTCTTTGCAGTGAACACTGAATAGATTGCGTGCTCATGGCTGTGGATTTTTTGTTTCTTTGTTTGTTTAGTTTTTTTTTTTTTAACATAGGGTATGTCATATACTTTAGATGCATGATGTGATGCGTAGGACCCATGCTTACATGCCACTTGGCCTTTTTCTTTACTTTGCAAAAGTCTTATGCCACATGTTTAATACACAGTTTATATATATATATATATATATATATATATATATATATATATATATATATATATATATATATATTGTTGGCTCCAGCTTTAGCACAGTAGCAACAGAGTTAATATTAATAAGTAGAAGTCTCTTGTATGTCAGTCTTTTGAGTGTACCCAGCTGCTCTGTCTCATGTTTTTCTATGCAAACACAATGACACGTTCATCCAGCCTGGCCTTTATCACCACACATCCATGTCTATTTCAGTCGCGGCTCTGGAATAACTAGCATTATAATGAAACAGCAGAATAGAGAGAGGGCCTGACTATGTTTTCATAATCATGGATGATACTGAAGTTTGCACAGCTGAGACATGAGCAACAGAGACATTCCTTTCTGTTGTTGTCGATCAATAATTGTTGATAGCGCCAACATTGTGAAGCCACCCTATCCATTTGCGGTATCTAGATAAGGTATAAAACTTGATATAAATAATGAAATAGACCTAGTTGCATTTCTCAACAACATTTCTCAGTTGTTTTACAGATTTTATTAGAATCCTTAAGTTAATTATTATTAAGATCATTATTTAGATTATTGCAATAGTAACAAGTAATGTAATAGAATTTAAGGAAAATTGTATTGTAATGTAATTATTGTAAACTAAACCAGTATTTTCATTGATTACATGTTACAATTGTAGCATAGGCTATAGAGTATAGCTGTATTTACAGTCATCCAAATAGCTATTTTCTCTGCATTTGGAACGGTCATTAGGAGGTAAAAGTAAACCACAGTGGAGAGACTTAATTACCGTTGTTCTTCAATGCAGTCATGGGCAGGTTTCCACTGGCTAATACGTGTCTATGCTGACTGCAGCATTTGTTTTCATTGTCAGTGAATGAGATGGGGATATTTTTTTTCCCTTTTCTGTTGCCCCGGGTACTTGTCTTGAAAAAAGGAACTGTTCATAAAAAGGAACCGAAAACACCATGAAGGTGTCCTAAAAACCTTTCTCAGTTTTTATCTTGGATTTTTTTAGAGATACTTTTTCCCCGTCTAATTACCTTTATGACATAGTGCTGTGAGTCAGTTATGAAAGTCTGTACTAATGTTAAATCAAGGGTGATAATGGCTTAGAAAAACTGAGATATGACAAAAAAATATATATATATTTTTTACAACATGTAATTACATTTGATATTACCACAATACATATAGTGCACACATCTATATATGTAAAATATTTGGTTCAACTACAGTGTGTTCATTTGCATATATAATGCCACATATACTGGTATTAAGCACCAATAAGATTTCCCAAAAAAACATTGGCTTTGTATTTACTGGTAAAGATAACTTTAGCATAACTAATAATTCACATTACATTACTTTTGTCATTGTTTTGACATGCCTAAGGAACCAACACATTCCATACATTTTTCCGATATGCAATAGCAGCTTGTGGTTGCTCATATAATGTATCTTGAGACATGACAATTTTTAATAACGAACAACTAGTAAAAAAAAGCCAGAAATCACATTAACTTCAGTAATCATGTTTTATTTCTATTACATTGAGGTAGCCATTTATAACTAATATCAGTCCATCTACATTTATACCTCAGCAGCTACTTGTTTGTTGTGAAAAGTCATAGCAACAATGTGGTATAGTTTTTGTGAAAGAACCTTTACAACTGATAATGTTTGCTTTGACTAGTTGCTGATATTGGCATTCGTTTTGAAACACTGACAGAGGTAGAACACACAAAAAACGAGCATTCAACTGCTATAAACTTTATGAAAACCAAACGGATATGCTGTATTGTTTAGTTTAAGTGAGGCATAGCTTGTTGGATAATGTAGTATGCTTCATTATATGTGGTGCTGGTACAGAGTATGGCTGAAAGATTTGGTATGCAAACATGGGATGATATTATGATTGCGATAGAGTGATCAGTCGCCATATAATTAACACCATGATGGCTGCTATGTACAGTTATTGGTTAAATTAATTGAATCTGATATGAAATTAACATTTATCCATTTCCATTAACATTTTACAACCGTTTCCATTAACATTTTACCAGGCTATATATATCTTAAGGTTTTTAAGAAACTCTGTTTTTGATCTATAGGTTTTTAATGGGCTTGACAAAACTGTTAGATCTGGTACAATGCAGTAGGTGAATGTTTATTAAGAGGGTGCAGTTTAGTTTATCTAATCATTTAAGTATGGGCAGTTGCATAATAATTAAGTAATAATTTAATCATGTGTGGAAATTAAATTACTGAAACAGTGTAACAGTTGTTTCATAAAATTTTTTTGAATGGGACTTTAGGGTGTGGTTGCTCAGATAAAGGCCCAGGGTTGTCTAAAGGAATGCTGTCTGTACTATGTTTGTGCAGGATCTGTTTCAGTCACTGTCGCCCTCTGAGGGCAAAGCAGAGAAAGTAGTGAGCAAAGGGTGGGGCCCTGTTTTGAAGGAAAAGGAAAAAGTTAGCCTGTTTCAGTAGCCTAAAGCACTACAGTATTTCCAGATTTTAATGTACATTACTAATATGAAAATGAATGACAGTAGTTGTTTTGTTAAACCTATAGTTACCACATTCTCAACACTGGATAACAGGGATATAGTTTATTTAATTTATTCAGAATCTTTGTAATCTCTGATATGTTTAATTTAAGCACATTTTGCCTTTACATTTTTTCCCCAGAAAACAGAACAGAGGTGTGGCGGAGGAGGGTGTCCGGTAGTGCTTGAGCACCCGGTATGTTCATTGTTTTTTTTCTTTTTATGTTCAGAAAGCTTCATATTTTGGTTAAAATAATTCTTATAGTGGAACACCTGACAAATCATTATCTTGTGTATAGTGCAACATTTATTATAAAGTGTCAATCAACACGTGCCACTAAAGCCTTTAAAATATCACATAGTAAATGGCAGGTAAATTATTAAACCAAACCCTGGAATGTTGGCCATGAAAACCATGCTTAACTGCAGTAAAAGGCTTACAGTGGGAAATTCGACACTTCTTACCCCCTCTGCACTCGTCATACTATGACTTGGCCACCTGTTCACAACGCCAGCTTCCCCATGTGACACTGTTTACTTGAACTTTAATTTAAATCTCAACACCACCACTTATAAACATAACAGAGAATAGTGCATATGTCCCAGAAACATGTAGGCCTACTCTCTGTGGTACAGTACCATAATTATTCCAACTTTTTTTTTTTGGCAGTTATTCTTTATTCTCTTTTTCCATCTCTTTTTATCTCCTCCCACTCAATTCAGTTTCTTTTTATAATCCTATAATTATCAGGTAAAATATATTTCATTTACAAGGGATAAACATGTACTTCTTTCTCCTCCCACTCACAGTCCTTGGACTTCTTGCCAGGAATTTTTCAAATCCATGAAAAAGTACGTTGGTTGAGAGGGAGATTGGGAGACTGTTCTGGCATTTTGACAAAATATGCTTGAGACAGGAGAGGAATAACAAGCCACCCCTACACTTACTGGGTGGTGAAATGCAGCACTGATAGGTTTCCTTTCCTGTTGCTTTTGTAAACACCCTTGCCAGACATAAAAATATAGAGTCTAAAGACCATTATAGATTATTAAATGTTTAATAGAATAGAGAGAACAAAAAAAAGAGTTTAGTACTAAGAGTTTATCCACTGTAGACTACAACCAATTTACACAGTGTGCTGTTAGCTTTCACAAGGACATCTAACATCCGTTAGAAAATGCCATGATATGTTGCTTATTTGTTGTAGACATATTTGAGGGCAGATATCACTGTATTTTGTTTGCAGTCTTGCAGACCTGCTAACCTTCACACATTTTACATAGGAGCTACACATTTAATCATCAGTGTATTGTGTTACAAGTTACCGCTAAAAAATATGCAAAAAGAAGAGAGTTCTTTCTTCTCAAAATAAAAAGAAAAGATGAGCCAACTTACATATTAATCTAAAAGGATTAATAATTGTGCAGGTGTTTTGATTGATCTGGTATTAACTACCACACCCTAGAATTACTGCCACCTTCCCTCATCTCACATTAGTAACATTTTAGCTGGTGCTCTTACCTCAACTTTTCCTCTTGAAAAAAGTCTAGATAAATGGAGGAATGTTTTGAGTTAATCAATTTGAAATAAAATCTATCAATGTATGTTCGACTTGACTGATATTAGACAAATATACAGTTGACATCAGTTAACTCTTTATTAGATTTGGCATTAAAAATGGTCAAAAATTACACTTTATCTGAAAAAGAAAAGGTGCAGAAAAGATGATGATGATGATGATAATAATAATAATAATAATAATAATGTCATAAATGAAGTGTCAACTTTCTACAAATAATTTTAATGTTAATGATAATTAGAAAGTGATTAAAAATGCTGTTTTCTCTCCTGCACGAGTTGGCACAGTAAAGGCTGTCAGGGTAGAAACTAGTGTGCATATGTATTTATGGTAACCACCAGGCCAGGTGCTTGGGTGGGGTTGGCAGGTCTGAATCTTGCATGTCTAGTTGTGAAGTAATTTTATAACTCGTCAGCTGGACTGTTACTGTTATGATTAGTTGTATTTTATTCTAGTAATTATCAAGACTTAAAAAAACAAGAATATTATGGACTGTGTTCTGAATTCACTGTGACCCAGGTCAAAATAAGTAGTTATTGAAGACTAATGGATGAATGCGAGTTACACTGACGCATGATGAATAATTTTAACTATTGTTCATTATGAACTCTGACCCTGAATGTGAGAGCTTCCATTCATAAACCCTTAAACCTCAAAAAGACATCAACTGCAGATTCTACATGATTTTGCAGTTTTCTACATGACGCCACAATTAATCTGTGTGTCGCAGCCCTCCAGTGGAGTGTGGTGGTACTGCACATGGTCCCTCCTTCTCATCCAGGGTGTCCCACACCTTATGCCCCACACCTCCTGGGGTAGGCTCCAGATTCCCCATGATCTAGTAAAGATAAGTGGTAAAGAAAATGGATGGATGGATAAATCATTATTTAAAGCAAATATAGACTTTTTGAGGAACTGATTGGGTAACATCTTTGATAATCAATGAGAGGCTTTTTTAAAATAGGTGCCCTATTTTCTAAGTCTGTTGTTTTTCACTGTTGTGGCCACAACTCATAAAAGTTTGGGAACCTCTATCATATTTGGGTTGTCACTGACCTTTTGGAGCTCTTTATTTTACAAAAGATATGTTATATTTGCAATTACATAGATTTGCAGTATCTGTGCAGGAATATCTTATCCATGAGACATACTTCAGGCCTCAGTACTTACAACTCATGCCTGAACTATTGGATTGTTAATGGAACTATGTAGTCAGAGATTTGAATCATATCCTGTTGTTCTCTGATGTAACATGTTTCAGGACTTGCCTTTGGAGTGTGAGGGGATTATATTTGATTTTGCTTCAGGGAAAAGAGGGAGTATAATGCAGTAAGAAAATGCTAGGAATGGCAAGAATCCATCCATCCGTTTTCTGTACCACTTATCCTACACAGGGTCACAGGGCCTGGAGCCTATCCCAGGGAACCTGGGCACAAGGTGAGGTACACCCTGCACAGGGTGCCTCCAGAACAGCTTCAGTGTGCCTTGGCAAAGATCCTACAAGTCTCTGGAACTGTGCTGGAGGGAGGAGCCCCATTCTCCACCAAAAGATACTCCCTCAGATGGTGTTTTGATGGATTTGGGTGTTGTAATCCTGGAAGAGACCATTTACATGAGGAAAGAAATTATGAAACAATGAAAATAAATGTTTGACCATATGATGAACATGATCAGTCAGAATAACTTTGTATTGATTTATATTGATTTGGTAACAAGTGGTCCATAACCATGTCACAGCATAAAGGAGCCTCTGTTTTTTCGGTGCGTGTGTGTGTGTAAGCATTTAGGAAGGGCTTAACTGTCAGAGCTTTGGAACTTGGTTAAATTCTTTGTTGTAACTTAACATTGATTTGGCATATACTATATATTTTACTGTTTTTTTCATTAAATCAGATACATTGTAAAAGGATAATTGTTTTGGTTATTTTACCTGATTTCCCAAGTTTCAGTAAAAAGTTAAAGAAACAGTTTGTTTTCCAGCAGTCAATCCACATAAAGTATAACCAGATCAGTCTGGATCACAGTGTTCTAAAATATGCATGTAGGTGTATTCATAGTCAAAAGGTCTCGTATAGCTAATAGCTGAGTGGATGGTTGAGGGGGTGGTACTAATGAAACAATGAAATGTCTGTGTTTGAAGTTGGAATGGCGGGCCCACATAGGGCAACCCTACAGAAATATTCATTACACATTGGATGCCTAGTAAAACAATTGTTTTTTATTTCGTCCAAATACTTGGAAGATTACGTGCTGACGCTTGTACTGAACTGATATGACCTCACATGGTTAGAAAAAAACAGTGAGCTTGACATTTTTAACATTTTTATTGTTCTTTAAATTTTAGAAAATGTACAATATGTTAAAATGTTGAATTTTGAATATATTTAATATTGTGTGTAAAACTACATTTAAAATAAATACATTTACAACCTTTCATTCTAATTTTATAGGTGTTTTTGAACAGTCGTTTAGCTGTGTATATGTGTGTTTATGTGTGTAGCTTTAAAATCTATAAATTTTAAATAAAATAAAATCAATTCATTGTGCTAAAATTCTGAGGTATGGACAAGCTTTTTTTTCTTGGAGGTGACCAACTATGTTAATATAGACCCAATCAGAGAAGTAATTGTCTTTTTTTTTTTTTTCTTTTTAAATAATAATTTCAGGGACAGATATTAGGACTGAGACAGCCCAGTCCAGTGGAGAACTCAAGGGGAAACAGTGGAGAGCTCAAGGATTTGAAGTAAGCCGATTTGGTGAATATCAAATGTTGCATTACAGTTTAAACATAGAAAGAAACTCATTAGACTGTACTATTTAACTATATTATTAAATTGTTAATTAAATACTAAATAATATTAAACACTATTAAAAGGTAAAACTATTAAAAGGTATTAAAACTTTATGTTCATGAAAATGGATAGATATAAAAAGCAAGAACACGACACTGGTAAAAAAAAAATCTGCAAAACAAGACTATTTGTTAAAGGTTTGAAATGTTTGTGTTAGAATTTTCTGTCTTTTAATTTATTTATTCATTTACATGTGATTCATTTTCATGTGATTCATTTACTGATTTGCTTCTCTTTAAATCCAGTTTTACTGTGATATTACAAAGGTCTTTCCAGATTATTACTTGCCACACTGTATGAGATAACCTCAGTAAAATTGCCTGAATTCTATAATATAATATGTTCACCTTGTTAGGTTTAAATCCTCTAAAAACAGATTCGCAATTGAATAACATTACTCTGTTCCAATTCACATCCTTCAAAGCATTGGCATATTTTCTTTACTCTCACAATCCCTCAAACTCCCACACCCAAAGTCTCCATAAAAGAAATGAGACAGCAGTGTATCCTACATTAACCAAAAGTTGTCCACAATGTGAAAACAACTCGGAGAGTAAGCTGAACTAACCAACAAAATTACATTAATACAGAAGTAGATTTAAGAGGAGTAAGTCCACAAAATCTAGGCGAAGTAATACAATGACAATATCTTAAATAAAAATCCGAATACAGAAGCGCTGGAAGGCCGAGTGCAAAAAATAAACATAAAAGAAGAGCAAAAAAGACGCCACTGTGTAGGTGATGCAGTTCACCCCGATATCAAGAGTTTAACATAGTCTCCTGCTTCCTCCAGAATTTTCTATATTATCTGATTTTCAAAAAAGTCCTAACAGTAAATAAAGAGAACCCAATTAAACAAACAAGACAAAACTATTCTATTTGGTAATTTATTTATTGAAGAAAATTATTTAACATTACATACATGTGAGTGGCAAAAGTATGTGAGCCGTTGCTTTTATTATCCTTTTAGTAACCTTTTCTTGGAGGTATTTTATCCCATTCCTCAGTACAGAACATCTTCAACTCTGGGATGTTGGTGCGTTTCCTCACAGGAACTGCTTGCTTCAGGTCTTTCCACAACATTTCTATTGGATGAAGGTCAAAACTTTGACTTTTCCATTCCAAAACCTTAACTTTATTCTCCTTTAACCATTCTTTGGTAGAGCGACTTGTGTGAGTTGTTATCTTGCTGCATGACCCACTTTCTCTTCAGCTTCAGTTTATGGACAGATGTCCTCACATTTTTCTTAATACATTGCTGGTATAATTCAGAATTCATTGTTCCATCAAAGATGACAGGGCATCCTGGCCCAGATGCAGCAAAACAGGCTCAAACCATGGTACTACCACTACAATGTTTCACAGATGGGATAAGGTTCTTATGCTGGAATGCAGTGTTTTCCTTTCTTGAAACATAACCCTTCTCATTTTAACCAAAATTTTTTATTATGGTCTCATCTTTTTACAAAACTTTTTTCCAGCAGCCTTCTGGCTTGTCCATGTGATCTTTAGCAAACTGTAGATGGGCAGCAATATTCTTCTTGGAGAGCAGTAGCTTTCTCTTTGCAACTCTGCCATACACACCATTGTTTCATGTTTTCCTGATGGTGGACTCATGAACATTAGTGAATGTGAGAGAGGCCTTTAGTTGCTTAGAAATTACTGTGCATTCCTTTGTGACCTCATGGACTATTACACGTCTTGCTCATAGGAGTGATCTTTGGTTGGTCAACCACTCCTAGGGAGGGTAACAATGGTCTTGAATTTTGCCTATTACACAATCTGTCTGACTGTGGAGTGGTGGAGTGCAAACTTGTTAGAGATTGTTTTGTAACCTTTTCCTGCCTGATGAGCATCAACAACTCTTTCTTAGGTCCTTAGAAATCTCAGTTGTTCGTGCCATGATGCACTTTCACAAACGCATTGTGAAGATCAGTCTGTGATGTTGAAAACACCTGACGTTAATTTCACCTTCAAATTAACTGTTAATCCTAGAGATTCACATACTTTTGTCAGTCACGGTTACAGTTGTGCTCAAAAGTTTGTGAACCCTTTATAATCTTCTATACATCTGTATAAATATGACTTTCACACAAGTCCTAAAAGATGGTAAAGAGAATCCAATTAAACAAATGAGACAAAAATATTGTCGTCTGTTATTTATTCATTCATTGAGGAAAATGATGCAATATTACATATCTGTGAGTGGCAAAAGTATGTGAAACCCTAGGATTAGCAGTTTAATTTGAAGGTGAAATTGGAGTCAATTGATTTCAATCAATAGGATGACAATAAGGTGCGTGTGAACACCCTGTTTTATTAAGAACAGGGATCTATCAAAGTTTGATATTCACTACACGTGTTTATGGAATTGTATCATGGCATGAACAAAGGAGATTTCTGAGGACTTCAGAAAAAGAGTTATTGATGCTCATCAAGCTGCAAAAAGGTTTCAAAACCAACTCCAAAGAGTTTGGAATCCACCAATCCACAGTCCATTGTGTACAAATGGAAGAAATTCAAGACCACTGTTACCCTCATCTGGAATGAGCAACCCACAAAGATCACACCAAGAGCAAGATGTGTAATAGTCCACGAGGTCACAAAGGAGCCAGGGTTACTTCTAAGCAACGAAAAGGCCTTTGTCATATTGGCTAATGTTAATGAGTCCACCATCAGGAGAACACTGAACAACAGTGATATGCATGGCAGGGTTGCAAGGAGAAAGCCACTGCTCTCCAAAAAGAACTTTGCTGCCCGTCTGAAGTTTGCTAAAGATCATGTGGACAAGCCAGAAGGCTGTTGGAAGAATGTTTTGTGGATGGATGAGAACAAAATAGAATTTTTGGTTTCAATGGGAGAGGCTATGGTTGGAGAAAGGAAAACACTGCATTCCAAAATACGAACCTTATCCCTAAGACCCTAAGCACACAAGTCATCTACCAAAGAATGGTTAAAGAAGAATAAAGTTAATAATGTTTTGGAATGGCCGAGTCAAAGTCCTGATTGTAATTCAATAGAAATGTTGTGGAAGGACCTACAGCAAGCAGTTCATTGAGGAAACCCACCATCATCAGAGTTAAAGCTGTTCTATAATGAGAAATGGGCAAAATTTTCCCATCCGATGTGCAGGACTGATCAACAGTTACCGGAAACATTTAGTTGCAGTTATTGCTGCGCAAGGGGGTCGGTCACATCAGATACCGAAAGCAAAGGTTCATATACTTTTGCCACACTCAGATATGTAATATTGGATCATTTTAGTCAATAAATAAATGACCAAGTATAATATTTTTGTCTGATTTGTTTAATTGGGTTCACTTTGTCTACTTTTAGGACAATGTTCTAGGTCATATTTATGCAGATATCTAGAAACTTTTACACAAACTTTCAAGCACCACTGTAATTCACTGACAATATAATGTAGGTTTGCCTACTGCTAAATAATTAAATCACTGAGAATTTAATTGAACTTGTTTCTAAAATGTGTTATTTTAATTCCCACTTGTGAATTGTAGCACTTAAGGCCATTCACATTGCAGGTAAACTTAAAAGATGAGTTTCTTTGCAAAATGTTACCGCACCACATCTGGCATTTTAGAAAAACTGAAAATAACTCTGGAGCAGTGATCCCATCTAGCGCAAACAAATGTATTCAAATGTTCAACCATTCAAATCATTCATCAATCTTTTTACTTCACTAAGAAAGCTATTGGTAACATAATAGCATTGATATTGTTGATTATTATATACAATAAACTTTAATATATTATACACCTGTATATTTTAATAGAAACACTTGTACACCTGCTCATTTATGCAGTTATGCAATCAGCCAATCATGTTGCAGCAGCGCTATGCATAAAATCATGCAGATACAGGTCAAGACATTCAGTTAATGTTCACATCAAACATCAGAATGAAGAAAAAGTGTGATCTGAATTACTTTAACCATTGCTGTATTGTTGGTACCAGATGGGCTGGTTTGAGTATTTCAGAAACTACTGATCTTGTGGGACTTTCACACAGAATAGTGTCTAGAGCAGTGGTCACCAACCCTTCCAGCAGGTTTCATCTCCAACCAAAATCTAACACACCTGTTTTAGTTGTTCAAGAACATCTTAAGGAAATGATTAGATGGTCAGATGGGCACAATTATAATTGGAGCTAAATTCTTCAGAAAGGTAGATCTCCAGGAGCTGGGTTGCTGACCACTGTTCTAGAGTTTTTGCCACAGGATGGTGTGAACATAAAAAAAAAATGAAGTCTGCGATAGTTCTGTGGTTGGAAACGAAAATGGAAAGTTGAAGACTTTTTTTCTCCTAATCTTCAACTGTCCGGTTTGGATGGGCCTGTGCCCATGATAGCTTCAGATTCCTGATCTTGGCTGACAAGAGTGAAACCCAATGTGGTCTTCTGATGTTGTAGACCATCCACCTCAAGGTTAAAAGTTTTTTGCATGCTGAGATGCTTTTCTACTCACTGTGGTTGTAGAGCAAGATTATTTGAGTTACTCTATCCTTCTTTGCAGCTTGAACCAATTTGTCCATTTTCCTCTGACCTCTCTTATCAACAAGGTGTTTTAGCAGACCCTCTGCAGACTTTCCGCACATAAGATGTTTTTCATTTTTCACCCCATTCTGTGTATACTCTAGAGACTGTTTTTTTTCTGACAGTCAGCAGTTTCTGAAATACTAAAAACCAACCCATCTGGTACCAAAACCATGCCACGGTTAAAGTCACAGAGATCACACTTTTTCCCCATTCTGATGTTTGCTGCCACATGATTGGCTGATTGGATAACTGCAAGAATGATCACGTATATAGGTGTTCAATTATCTATCCATCCATCTTTCCATCTTTCCATCTATCTATCTATCTATCTATCTATCTATACATACACACACAGTAACCATCTAAAGTATTGGAACAGCAAGGCCAATTCCGTCGTTTTTGTTATACATTGAAGACATTTGGGTTTGAGCTCAGATAACTATAGATAAGAATTTCAGTTTTCGTTTCCTCATATTTACATCTAAATGTGTTAACCAACTTAGAACATAGCACCTTTTGTTTGAACCCACCCTTTTTATCAAGTGATTTTTTTTGTTGCTGTCCTGTTAAATAGATTGTTGAACGAATTAATAGTTCTGAATGTCGACTCTTAGTTTGAGCCCTAGGTTTCGCCTGTGAAGACTGCATTTGTTGTTAAAAAGGATAAACCTGCATGAAGACCAGAGAGCTGTCTATGGGAGAAAAGCAAGCCATTTTGAAGCTGAGAAGAGGAAACATCCATCAGAGCCACTGCGCAAGCATTGGGTATAGCCAGTACAAAAATTTGTAATGTCCTGAAAGAGAGAGAAACCACTGATGTACTAACAACCAGACATGGAACAGGTTGGCCAATGAAAACAACAGCAGTTGATGAAAGACACATTGTTATGCACAGAGCTATGAAGAAAAACCCAAAAAAACAAGAGTTAGTGACATCACCAACAACCTTCACAGGACAGAGGTGAAGGTATCACAATCCACTATTTGAAGACTTCAAGTACAGAAATATATAGGCCATACCACAAGATGCAAACCACTCATGAGCAGTAAGAATCAGAGGGCCAAATTGGAAATATTTGGAAGCCACAAATATTCTGGAACCAAGATTAACCTCTTCCAAAGTGACGGAGAAAGAATGGATCTGCTCAAGATCCAAAATATAGAAGCTCCTCAGTCAAGCCTGATGGTGGTAGTGTCATGGCTTGGGCTTGCATTGCAGCTTCTGGAATGGGCTCACTAATCTTTATTGATGATGTAACTCATGATGGTATCCCAGAATGAATTCAGAGGTCTGAAGAAACAATCTGCAATCCAATTCCAATTTACATAGAAATGCATCCAATCTAATTGGGAGGAGCATCAGTATGCAGCACGACAATGACCCAAAAAGAACTGCCAACATAACAAAGGATTTCATCAAGGGGAAAAAGTGGAAGGTTTTAGGCAGTTGAGCATGCATTTCACTTTCTAAACAAACAACAACTGAAAGAAGCTGCAGTACAAACATGGAAAATCAACATAAAAGAAAAATGCAACAGTTTGATGTCAGCAGGTCACTGGCTTGATGCAGTTATTTCAAGCAAGGGATATGCAGCCAAATATTAAGTGTTATTTAATTTACTTCTGACTATCTGTTCCTATACATTTGCTCACCTAACTATTAATTGTATAAGTTGTTTAACATGTGTAGATGTAAATATCAGGAAATGAACACTGAAATCGTGATCTATGATCTTATATTCATCTTTTAATCTCAAACCAAAATGTCTTCAGTGTATAGGGAAAACAATAGAATTGGTCTTGCACAGTATAAAGATGCTTGAATTGATTTTGGATCCATTATTATTCATTATGTATTTGTCATTTATTGTTAAAACCCCAATAAATATCTTTAATACCTTGGGATTATGTTGTTTGCCATGGACATATAGAAGTGTGTTAGCAGTATCTGTGGCCTTACACATATTTGTGCTTAAATAAATTTTATGAATATGATTTGGAATACTTGTCCAGTGGGCCTTTTGTTTAAAGAAAAAACAAACAAAAAAAAAAACCCCACAAAATAAATACTGTTGAATGAAACTCTTCAGTTAAGACACCAGTTTTCTCTGTTCTCTAGTCAGCTAGCTAAGTTACCTAATCTCAATCATATTAGGCTATTTGGGATACAATATTTATTTGTTGTTCGCACCATTCTGTGTAACCTCTATAGAGTGTGTGTGTGTGTGTGTGTGTGTTTGTTTGTGAGAGAGAAAATCCTAGGAGATCAATAGTTTCTGAAATACTCAAGCAGCCCATCTGGTACCAAAAGTCATATATATATTGTGTGTGTGTTTGAGTGTGAGTAAATGATTAATGGGTTTTTGGTATTGGCTTGATTTATGCCAGAATATTGTAGGTTGTCCTTTATGTTAATTAACTTCTTTTCTCCTTTTCAAGATGGCTGACGAAGAAGACACACGAGAAGTGCTCTTCCCTCAGTGGATGGGCCCTGATAAACATGGGCTTACAATAGAGCAAAAGGGTCATGGAGAGATTTTTGTCAAGGAAGTGAAAGAAGAATCTCCTGCTGCTCATACTGGGAGAGTATTTGAAGGTAGATTATTGTATGCTATATAATGCAACCTTGCTTATGCATAACACTTTCATGTTTCCAAATAGAACATGCATATAATGTTATATAATTTGTTTTCTTTTCACAGGTGATCAAATTGTTGGTGCCACAATCTACTTTGAGAATATGAGCTCAGAAGAAACAGCAGATTTATTGAAGACTCTTAACAGACACAAAGTTGGACTAAAACTACAGCACAAGACTGGAGACAAATCACCTTCTCACTCTCCCATGGGCACATTGTCATGGGAACCACGAAGTGGATTTGGAGGTTCTAGTCCTGATATCATCCTGGTATAATTGTATTTTGTTACTTTTGATTTTCAGAAGTCATACTGTGTTATATTGGAAGTTATAATGATAATTCTCATGGTCACTGTTTAAAGCTGCAGGAATTTTTTTTAACCCAATCAGCCTCCTGATTCTTTTTCTACAGAATGTGTCGGTCTGTAGCTACTGTGACAATATATTGTTATTATAGTTATATTTAACTTGTTAATTGAGTTATATCTTATATGGGTTAGGTAGTTACAGCTGTAACTGACTCTTAAACTTTTTAAATAGTAATTACAATTTTAGAAAACCCATAATGTGCTTATAAATCCAGTCAATTACAATTTTCCATCTAAAGACATTAGATTTAACACTGGATGTAACTAATCTGTAAAGAACTTATTACATTTCCAATAATTTCACTGTAGTTATTAAATAATTTTATATAGTTGCTGAATAATAAAGTTGAATAATTGAATAACAAGCCAATCGTTTTTTTGGGTTAATTCATGTAAATAAAAATCAAGATTCATTAAAAACAAGTTGATTTAATGACTAACCTTAATATTCAGTTATTTAGTAAGTGAATCTTTAACATATTTTTTTTGTTGCATAGATAACAGATTAATTAACAAGGAAGTTAGTAATTGATGATAAATCAGTATGTGATTGATTTTGTTTTCATTTAATAAAATATTACATTACATTATTTACCATTATGTCTCTGCAGAGTGGGGATGACGAGGAGTACAGGAGGATCTACACTAAGAAAATTAAGCCCAGACTGAAGTCTGAGGACCTTGCAGAGGGAGTTGATGTACGTACAGAACGTCACAGCAGTACAAGTAGTGATGGCAGCACCATTACAACCATTACCCGCCGTATCACTACGTACACTGTGGACATACCGGGGGGATCTGGCCAGCAACAGATTGATATTTCATGCCCAGAATTCAAAATGAATGTTTCAGAGGGTAGCTCTGCTCAAATTCAATTGCCTCATGGAAACATAAGTAGGGTCAGTGGGCAAGAGGGTTTAGATCTTGAAGAAGGTAGATTAAGAGATCCAGAGGGCTCCTCTGAGAAGCACTGGAGTACAGCACATGTCAAAACATCAATTACAACAAAAGGAACAGAGGGAAGTGTGAGTGATTTGAGATTTAATATATATGACACTGGACTGTCAGCAGTAAAAACACATGGGGGAGAAGGGTCTTCTGAATGGATTCAACATGATAATAGCGTAAGAGACAAAGGCTCACTCACATCAGACACAAACACAGGTTATGCCGATCTCTCAGTTACACTTGGCATAGGGGCAGATAAGGATCAGGTAAGCAATAGTGATAAAATGTTGAAAATGAAACGTGAAGTTACTATTGCAGGGACAGAAGCTGAAAAGGATATCAAAGCACCCAAAGTGGACATTATAGGTCCAGAGGGATCAGAAGGAGGAGTTAAGATGTCAAAAATAAAAGTGTCATCAATTGAAATTAAGGGTCAAAAGGCTGACAAGAGTGATGCAGACATAGGTATTCCCAAAAGTGAGGTTGACATCAAAGCAGCAAAAATAGAAATCAAGGCTCCTGGTGTTATAGACTCAAAGCTGAATTTGACATCCGTTTCAGGTTCAGAAATGGCAAAAATGGATATTAATATTAAGGGCCCTAAGGTAAAAAGGGAAGTTGATGTTTCGGTGCCAAAAGTTGAAGGCGATGTCAAAGCACCTAAAGTGGACATCAAAGGTCCAGATGTTGATATTGAGGGCCCTGAAGGTGGATACAAAATGCCAAAAATCAAAATGCCATCATTTGGATTGAAGGGTCCGAAGCTTGAAGGCCCTGATGTTGATGGTAGTCTTCCTAAAGGAGACGTTGATATAAAAGGACCATCAGTAGATATCAAGGCACCAGAAATTGATATTGAGGGACCTGAAGGAAAAGTGAAGGGTCAAAAATTCAAGATGCCATCCATCTCTGGTCCAAAGATCTCTATGCCAGATGTGGATTTCAACCTTAAAGGCCCTAAGGTGAAAGGGGAAGTTGAAGCATCAGTGCCAAAGCTTGAAGGGGACATCAAAGCACCTAAATTGGACATCAAAGGTCCAGATGTTGATATTGAGGGCCCTGAAGGTGGATTCAAAATGCCAAAAGTCAAAATGCCATCATTTGGAATTAAGGGTCCGAAGCTTGAAGGTCCTGACGTTGATTTAAATCTCCCAAAAGCTGAAGTTGACATAAAAGGACCATCAGTAGATATCAAGGCACCAGATCTTGACATTGAGGGACCTGAGGGCAAAGTGAAAGATCCAAAATTCAAGATGCCATCAATTTCTGGTCCAAAGATCTCCATGCCAGATGTGGATTTCAACCTTAAGGGTCCTAAGGTGAAAGGGGAAGTTGATGTCTCAGTGCCAAAAGTTGAAGGGGACATCAAAGCACCTAAAGTGGACATCAAAGGTCCAGATGTTGATATTGAGGGAACTGAAGGCGGATTCAAAATGCCAAAAATCAAAATGCCATCATTTGGAATGAAGGGTCCGAAGCTTGAAGGTCCTGACGTTGATTTAAATCTCCCAAAAGCTGAAGTTGACATAAAAGGACCATCAGTAGATATCAAGGCACCAGATCTTGACATTGAGGGACCTGAGGGCAAAGTGAAAGGTCCAAAATTCAAGATGCCATCAATTTCTGGTCCAAAGATCTCCATGCCTGATGTGGATTTCAACCTTAAGGGTCCTAAGGTGAAAGGAGAAGTTGAAGCATCAGTGCCAAAGCTTCAAGGAGACATCAAAGCACCTAAATTGGACATCAAAGGTCCAAACGTTGATATTGAGGGCCCTGAAGGTGGATTCAAAATGCCAAAAGTCAAAATGCCATCATTTGGAATGAAGGGTCCGAAGCTTGAAGGCCCTGATGTTGATGTTAGTCTTTCCAAAGGAGTCGTTGATATTAAAGGACCATCACTGGATATCACGGCACCAAACGTTGATATTGAGGGACCTGATGGAAAAGTGAAAGGTCCAAAAATCAAGATGCCATCAATTTCTGGTCCCACGATCTCCATGCCAGATGTGGATTTCAACCTTAAGGGTCCTAAGCTGAAAGGAGAAGTTGATGTTTCAGTGCCAAAAGTTGAAGGGGACATCAAAGCACCTAAAATGGACATCAAAGGTCCAGATGTTGATATTGAGGGCCCTGAAGGCGGATTCAAAATGCCAAAAATCAAAATGCCATCATTTGGAATTAAGGGGCCGAAGCTTGAAGGTCCTGACGTTGATTTAAATCTACCAAAAGCTGAAGTTGACATAAAAGGACCATCAGTAGATATCAAGGCACCAGATCTTGACATTGAGGGACCTGAGGGCAAAGTGAAAGGTCCAAAATTCAAGATGCCATCAATTTCTGGTCCAAAGATCTCCATGCCAGATGTGGATTTCAACCTTAAGGGTCCTAAGGTGAAAGGAGAAGTTGAAGCATCAGTGCCAAAGCTTCAAGGGGACATCAAAGCACCTAAATTGGACATCAAAGGTCCAAACGTTGATATTGAGGGCCCTGAAGGTGGATTCAAAATGCCAAAAGTCAAAATGCCATCATTTGGAATGAAGGGTCCGAAGCTTGAAGGCCCTGATGTTGATGTTAGTCTTTCCAAAGGAGTCGTTGATATTAAAGGACCATCACTGGATATCACGGCACCAGACGTTGATATTGAGGGACCTGATGGAAAAGTGAAAGGTCCAAAAATCAAGATGCCATCAATTTCTGGTCCCACGATCTCCATGCCAGATGTGGATTTCAACCTTAAGGGTCCTAAGCTGAAAGGAGAAGTTGATGTTTCAGTGCCAAAAGTTGAAGGGGACATCAACGCACCTAAAATGGACATCAAAGGTCCACATGTTGATATTGAGGGAACTGAAGGCGGATTCAAAATGCCAAAAATCAGTATGCCATCATTTGGAATTAAGGGTCCGAAGCTTGAAGGTCCTGACGTTGATTTAAATCTACCAAAAGCTGAAGTTGACATAAAAGGACCATCAGTAGATATCAAGGCACCAGATCTTGACATTGAGGGACCTGAGGGCAAAGTGAAAGGTCCAAAATTCAAGATGCCATCAATTTCTGGTCCAAAGATCTCCATGCCAGATGTGGATTTCAACCTTAAGGGTCCTAAGGTGAAAGGAGAAGTTGATGTCTCAGTGCCAAAAGTTGAAGGGGACATCAAAGCACCTAAAGTGGAGCTCAAAGGTCCAGATGTTGATATTGAGGGCCCTGAAGGCGGATTCAAAATGCCAAAAATCAAAATGCCATCATTTGGAATTAAGGGGCCGAAGCTTGAAGGTCCTGACGTTGATTTAAATCTCCCAAAAGCTGAAGTTGACATAAAAGGACCATCAGTAGATATCAAGGCACCAGATCTTCACATTGAGGGACCTGAGGGCAAAGTGAAAGGTCCAAAATTCAAGATGCCATCAATTTCTGGTCCAAAGATCTCCATGCCTGATGTGGATTTCAACCTTAAGGGTCCTAAGGTGAAAGGGGAAGTTGATGTCTCAGTGCCAAAAGTTGAAGGGGACATCAAAGCACCTAAAGTGGACATCAAAGGTCCAGATGTTGATATTGAGGGAACTGAAGGCGGATTCAAAATGCCAAAAATCAAAATGCCATCATTTGGAATTAAGGGTCCGAAGCTTGAAGGTCCTGACGTTGATTTAAATCTCCCAAAAGCTGAAGTTGACATAAAAGGACCATCAGTAGATATCAAGGCACCAGATCTTGACATTGAGGGACCTGAGGGCAAAGTGAAAGGTTCAAAATTCAAGATGCCATCAATTTCTGGTCCAAAGATCTCCATGCCAGATGTGGATTTCAACCTTAAGGGTCCTAAGGTGAAAGGAGAAGTTGATGTCTCAGTGCCAAAAGTTGAAGGGGACATCAAAGGTCCAGATGTTGATATTGAGGGAACTGAAGGCGGATTCAAAATGCCAAAAATCAAAATGCCATCATTTGGAATTAAGGGGCCGAAGCTTGAAGGTCCTGACGTTGATTTAAATCTCCCAAAAGCTGAAGTTGACATAAAAGGACCATCATTAGATATCAAGGCACCAGATCTTGACATTGAGGGACCTGAGGGCAAAGTGAAAGATCCAAAATTCAAGATGCCATCAATTTCTGGTCCAAAGATCTCCATGCCTGATGTGGATTTCAACCTTAAGGGTCCTAAGGTGAAAGGAGAAGTTGATGTTTCAGTGCCAAAGCTTGAAGGGGACATCAAAGCACCTAAAGTGGCCATCAAAGGTCCAGATGTTGATATTGAGGGCCCTGAAGGCGGATTCAAAATGCCAAAAATCAAAATGCCATCATTTGGAATTAAGGGTCCGAAGCTTGAAGGTCCTGACGTTGATTTAAATCTCCCAAAAGCTGAAGTTGACATAAAAGGACCATCAGTAGATATCAAGGCACCAGATCTTGACATTGAGGGACCTGAGGGCAAAGTGAAAGATCCAAAATTCAAGATGCCATCAATTTCTGGTCCAAAGATCTCCATGCCAGATGTGGATTTCAACCTTAAGGGTCCTAAGGTGAAAGGGGAAGTTGATGTCTCAGTGCCAAAAGTTGAAGGGGACATCAAAGCACCTAAAGTGGACATCAAAGGTCCAGATGTTGATATTGAGGGAACTGAAGGCGGATTCAAAATGCCAAAAATCAAAATGCCATCATTTGGAATTAAGGGTCCGAAGCTTGAAGGTCCTGACGTTGATTTAAATCTCCCAAAAGCTGAAGTTGACATAAAAGGACCATCAGTAGATATCAAGGCACCAGATCTTGACATTGAGGGACCTGAGGGCAAAGTGAAAGGTCCAAAATTGAAGATGCCATCAATTTCTGGTCCAAAGATCTCCATGCCAGATGTGGATTTCAACCTTAAGGGTCCTAAGGTGAAAGGGGAAGTTGATGTCTCAGTACCAAAAGTTGAAGGGGACATCAAAGGTCCAGATGCTGATATTGAGGGAACTGAAGGCGGATTCAAAATGCCAAAAATCAAAATGCCATCATTTGGAATGAAGGGTCCGAAGCTTGAAGGTCCTGACGTTGATTTAAATCTCCCAAAAGCTGAAGTTGACATAAAAGGACCATCATTAGATATCAAGGCACCAGATCTTGACATTGAGGGACCTGAGGGCAAAGTGAAAGGTCCAAAATTCAAGATGCCATCAATTTCTGGTCCAAAGATCTCCATGCCTGATGTGGATTTCAACCTTAAGGGTCCTAAGGTGAAAGGAGAAGTTGATGTCTCAGTGCCAAAGCTTGAAGGGGACATCAAAGCACCTAAAGTGGACCTCAAAGGTCCAGATGTTGATATTGAGGGCCCTGAAGGCGGATTCAAAATGCCAAAAATCAAAATGCCATCATTTGGAATTAAGGGGCCGAAGCTTGAAGGTCCTGACGTTGATTTAAATCTACCAAAAGCTGAAGTTGACATAAAAGGACCATCAGTAGATATCAAGGCACCAGATCTTGACATTGAGGGACCTGAGGGCAAAGTGAAAGGTCCAAAATTCAAGATGCCATCAATTTCTGGTCCAAAGATCTCCATGCCTGATGTGGATTTCAACCTTAAGGGTCCTAAGGTGAAAGGAGAAGTTGATGTCTCAGTGCCAAAGCTTGAAGGGGACATCAAAGCACCTAAAGTGGACCTCAAAGGTCCAGATGTTGATATTGAGGGCCCTGAAGGCGGATTCAAAATGCCAAAAATCAAAATGCCATCATTTGGAATTAAGGGGCCGAAGCTTGAAGGTCCTGACGTTGATTTAAATCTACCAAAAGCTGAAGTTGACATAAAAGGACCATCAGTAGATATCAAGGCACCAGATCTTGACATTGAGGGACCTGAGGGCAAAGTGAAAGGTTCAAAATTCAAAATGCCATCAATTTCTGGTCCAAAGATCTCCATGCCTGATGTGGATTTCAACCTTAAGGGTCCTAAGGTGAAAGGAGAAGTTGATGTCTCAGTGCCAAAGCTTGAAGGGGACATCAAAGGTCCAGACGTAGATATTGAGGGCCCTGAAGGTGGACTCAAAATGCCAAAAATCAAAATGCCATCATTTGGACTTAAGGGCCCGAAGCTTGAAGGTCCTGATGTTGATGTTAGTCTTCCAAAAACTGGAGTTGATATTAAAGGACCATCAGTAGATATCAAGGCACCAGATCTTGACATTGAGGGATATGAGGGAAAAGTGAAAGGTCCAAAATTCAAGATGCCATCAATTTCTGGTCCAAAGATCTCCATGCCTGATGTGGATTTCAACCTTAAGGGCCCTAAGGTGAAAGGAGAAGTTGATGTTTCAGTGCCAAAGCTTGAAGGTGACATCAAAGCACCTAAAGTGGACCTCAAAGGTCCAGATGTTGATATTGAGGGCCCTGAAGGAGGACTCAAAATGCCAAAAATCAAAATGCCATCATTTGGACTTAAGGGTCCAAAGGTTGAAGGTCCTGACGTTGATCTAAATCTTCCAAAAGCTGAAGTTGACATAAAAGGACCATCAGTAGATATCAAGGCACCTGATCTTGACATTGAAGGACCTGAGGGCAAAGTGAAAGGTCCAAAATTCAAGATGCCATCAATTTCTGGTCCAAAGATCTCCATGCCAGATGTGGATTTCAACCTTAAGGGTCCTAAGGTGAAAGGAGAAGTTGATGTTTCAATGCCAAAGCTTGAAGGGGACATCAAAGCACCTAAAGTGGACATCAAAGGTCCAGATGTTGATATTGAGGGCCCTGAAGGAGGACTCAAAATGCCAAAAATCAAAATGCCATCATTTGGACTTAAGGGTCCAAAGGTTGAAGGTCCTGATGTTGATCTAAATCTTCCAAAAGCTGAAGTTGACATAAAAGGACCATCAGTAGATATCAAGGCACCAGATCTTGACATTGAAGGACCTGAGGGCAAAGTGAAAGGTCCAAAATTCAAGATGCCATCAATTTCTGGTCCAAAGATCTCCATGCCAGATGTGGATTTCAATCTTAAGGGTCCTAAGGTGAAAGGAGAAGTTGATGTCTCAGTGCCAAAGCTTGAAGGGGACATCAAAGCACCTAAAGTGGACATCAGAGGTCCAGATGTTGATATTGAGGGCCCTGAAGGAGGACTCAAAATGCCAAAAATCAAAATGCCATCATTTGGACTTAAGGGTCCAAAGGTTGAAGGTCCTGATGTTGATCTAAATCTTCCAAAAGCTGAAGTTGACATAAAAGGACCATCAGTAGATATCAAGGCACCTGATCTTGACATTGAAGGACTTGAGGGCAAAGTGAAAGGTCCAAAATTCAAGATGCCATCAATTTCTGGTCCAAAGATCTCCATGCCAGATGTGGATTTCAACCTTAAGGGCCCTAAGGTGAAAGGAGAAGTTGATGTTTCAGTTCCAGAGCTTGAAGGAGATATACAAGCACCAAAAGTAGACATTGAAGGCCCAAATGTTGACATTGAAGGCCATGAAGGAGGATTTAAAATGCCAAAAATTAAAATGCCATCATTTGGAATTAAAGGTCCAAAGGTTGAAGGGCCTGATGTAGATGTAAGTCTTCCTAAAGGTGAACTGGATATGAAAGGCCCATCACTAGATATCAAGGCACCAGAAGTAGATATTGAGGGACCTGACGGAAAAGTGAAAGGTCCAAAATTCAAGATGCCATCAATTTCTGGTCCAAAGATCTCCATGCCAGATGTGGATTTCAATCTTAAGAGCCCTAAATTGAAAGCTGATGTTGATGTTTCATTACCAAAAGTTGAAGGGGACATCAAAGCACCTAAAGTGGACATAAAAGGTCCAGATGTTGATTTTGAGGTTTCAGGGGGAAAAGTCAAGACTCCTAAAGTTGAAATGGAAGGGACCAAAATCGACCTTGATGCTTCAGGAGCTTCAGTCAAGAAATCTAAGTTTAAAATGCCAAGATTTGGATTGAAAGGTCCCAAAATGGAAGGGCCAGATACTGATGTTAAAGTTCCAAAAGGTGATGTCACTGTAGAAGCCAAAAGTCCAGAGGGTGGATTTAAGATGCCAAAATTCAAAATGCCAAAATTTGGATTCAAATCGTCTAAAGCTGATATGCCAAGTATGGATGAGTCAGATGTAAATGTCAACATTAAAAGTCCATCTGTTGACATAGAGGTTCCAGAAGGAAAAATCAAAGGTCCTAAAATCAATATGCCATCTGTCTCAGGGCCAAATATTAATTTGCCTGATCTGGATTTTAATCTTAAAGGCCCGAAATTAAAAGGGGATGTGGATATCTCGGTTCCCAAAATTGAAGGTGACCTCAAATCACCGAAAGTTGAAATTGAAGGCCCAGATGTGGATGTTGAAGGACCAGAGGGTTTGAAGATGCCAAAATTCAAAATGCCATCATTTGGGGTCAAAGGGCCAAAAGTTGAGGGCCCCGATATTGACTTAAACCTACCAAAAGGAGATATTGATGTCAAAGGCCCGAAGATTGATATTAAAAGCCCAGATATTGATGTTGAAGGACCAGAAGGGAAAATCAAAGGTCCAAAATTCAAAATGCCAACTTTATCGGGTCCAAAGCTCTCAATGCCTGATGTGGACATTAATATAAAGGGCCCTAAATTAAAGGGGGATATGGAGATCTCGGTTCCCAAGATTGAAGGTGACATCAGAGCACCAAAAGTTGAAATTGAAGGCCCAGATGTGGATGTTGAAGGACCTGGGGCTAGTTTGAAGATGCCAAAAATCAAAATGCCATCATTTGGCCTCAAAGGTCCAAAGGTTCAGGGTACCGATATTGATGTAAATCTACCAAAGACAGATATTGATGTCAAAGGCCCTAAGATTGACATTCAAAGCCCAGACATCGACATTGAAGGGCCAGAAGGAAAAATCAAAGGTCCTAAATTCAAAATGCCAACCATTTCAGGTCCAAAGATCTCAATGCCTGATGTGGACTTTAATCTTAAAGGACCTAAATTAAAGGGTGATATGGATGTGTCTGTTCCCAAGATTGAAGGTGACCTTAAAGCACCGAAAGTTGAAATTGAAGGCCAAGATTTGGATGTTGAAGGAGTAGAGGGTGGTTTGAAAATGCCAAAATTCAAAATGCCATCATTTGGGCTCAAAGGTCCAAAAGTTGAGGGCCCTGATATTGATGTAAATCTACCAAAAGGAGATATTGATGTGAAAGGACCCAAGATTGACATCCAGAGCCCCGATATTGACATTGAAGGGCCAGAAGGGAAAATCAAAGGTCCCAAATTCAAAATGCCAACTATATCTGGTCCAAAGATCTCAATGCCTGATATGGATTTCAATCTGAAAGGACCTAAAATAAAGGGTGATATGGATGTGTCTGTTCCCAAGATTGAAGGTGATATTAAAGCACCAAAAGTAGACATTGAAGGTCCAGATTTTGATGTAGAAGGCACAGGAGGCTTGAAGATGCCAAAATTCAAAATGCCATCATTTGGGGTGAAAGGGCCAAAAGTTGAAGGCCCCGATATTGACTTAAACCTACCAAAAGGAGATATTGATGTCAAAGGCCCTAAGATTGATATCAAAAGCCCAGATATTGATGTTGAAGGACCAGAAGGAAAAATCAAAGGTCCCAAATTCAAAATGCCAACCATATCTGGTCCAAAGATCTCAATGCCTGATGTGGACTTTAATCTTAAAGGTCCTAAATTAAAGGGGGATGTGGATATCTCAGTTCCCAAGATTGAAGGTGACCTTAAAGCACCGAAAGTGGACATTGAAGTCCCAGATGTGGATATTGAAGGAGTAGAGGGTGGTTTGAAAATGCCAAAATTCAAAATGCCATCATTTGGGCTCAAAGGTCCAAAAGTTGAGGGCCCTGATATTGATGTAAATCTACCAAAGACAGACGTTGATGTGAAAGGACCCAAGATTGACATCCAAAGCCCCGAGTTTGACATTGAAGGGCCAGAAGGGAAAATCAAAGGTCCCAAATTCAAAATGCCAACTATATCTGGTCCAAAGATGTCAATGCCTGATGTGGATTTCAATCTGAAAGGACCTAAAATAAAGGGTGATATGGATGTGTCCGTTCCCAAGATTGAAGGTGATATTAAAGCACCAAAAGTAGACATTGAAGGTCCAGATTTTGATGTAGAAGGCACAGGAGGAGGCTTCAAGATGCCAAAATTCAAAATGCCATCATTTGGGGTGAAAGGGCCAAAAGTTGAGGGCCCCGATATTGACTTAAACCTACCAAAAGGAGATATTGATGTCAAAGGCCCTAAAATTGATATCAAAAGCCCAGATATTGATGTTGAAGGACCAGAAGGGAAAATCAAAGGTCCCAAATTCAAAATGCCAACCATATCTGGTCCAAAGATCTCAATGCCTGATGTGGACTTTAATCTTAAAGGCCCTAAATTAAAGGGGGATGTGGATATCTCAGTTCCCAAGATTGAAGGTGACCTTAAAGCACCGAAAGTGGACATTGAAGGCCCAGATGTGGATGTTGAAGGAGTAGAGGGTGGTTTGAAAATGCCAAAATTCAAAATGCCATCATTTGGGCTCAGAGGTCCAAAAGTTGAGGGCCCTGATATTGATGTAAATCTACCAAAGACAGATATTGATGTGAAAGGACCCAAGATTGACATCCAGAGGCCCGATATTGACATTGAAGGGCCAGAAGGGAAAATCAAAGGTCCCAAATTCAAAATGCCAAATATATCTGGTCCAAAGATCTCAATGCCTGACATGGATTTCAATCTGAAAGGACCTAAAATAAAGGGTGATATGGATGTCTCTGTTCCCAAGATTGAAGGTGATATTAAAGCACCAAAAGTAGACGTTGAAGGTCCAGATTTTGATGTAGAAGGCACAGGAGGAGGCTTCAAGATGCCAAAATTCAAAATGCCATCATTTGGGGTGAAAGGGCCAAAAGTTGAGGGCCCCGATATTGACTTAAACCTACCAAAAGGAGATATTGATGTCAAAGGCCCTAAAATTGATATCAAAAGCCCAGATATTGATGTTGAAGGACCAGAAGGGAAAATCAAAGGTCCCAAATTCAAAATGCCAACCATATCTGGTCCAAAGATCTCAATGCCTGATGTGGACTTTAATCTTAAAGGTCCTAAATTAAAGGGGGATGTGGATGTCTCAGTTCCCAAGATTGAAGGTGACCTTAAAGCACCGAAAGTGGACATTGAAGTCCCAGATGTGGATGTTGAAGGAGTAGAGGGTGGTTTGAAAATGCCAAAATTCAAAATGCCATCATTTGGGCTCAGAGGTCCAAAAGTTGAGGGCCCTGATATTGATGTAAATCTACCAAAGACAGACGTTGATGTGAAAGGACCCAAGATTGACATCCAAAGCCCCGATATTGACATTGAAGGACCAGAAGGGAAAATCAAAGGTCCCAAATTCAAAATGCCAACCATATCTGGTCCAAAGATCTCAATGCCTGATGTGGACTTTAATCTTAAAGGTCCTAAATTAAAGGGGGATGTGGATATCTCAGTTCCCAAGATTGAAGGTGACCTTAAAGCACCGAAAGTAGAAATTGAAGTCCCAGATGTGGATTTTGAAGGAGTAGAGGGTGGTTTGAAAATGCCAAAATTCAAAATGCCATCATTTGGGCTCAAAGGTCCAAAAGTTGAGGGCCCTGATATTGATGTAAATCTACCAAAGACAGACGTTGATGTGAAAGGACCCAAGATTGACATCCAAAGCCCCGAGTTTGACATTGAAGGGCCAGAAGGGAAAATCAAAGGTCCCAAATTCAAAATGCCAACTATATCTGGTCCAAAGATGTCAATGCCTGATGTGGATTTCAATCTGAAAGGACCTAAAATAAAGGGTGATATGGATGTGTCTGTTCCCAAGATTGAAGGTGATATTAAAGCACCAAAAGTAGACATTGAAGGTCCAGATTTTGATGTAGAAGGCACAGGAGGAGGCTTCAAGATGCCAAAATTCAAAATGCCATCATTTGGGGTGAAAGGGCCAAAAGTTGAGGGCCCCGATATTGACTTAAACCTACCAAAAGGAGATATTGATGTCAAAGGCCCTAAAATTGATATTAAAAGCCCAGATATTGATGTTGAAGGACCAGAAGGGAAAATCAAAGGTCCCAAATTCAAAATGCCAACCATATCTGGTCCAAAGATCTCAATGCCTGATGTGGACTTTAATCTTAAAGGTCCTAAATTAAAGGGGGATGTGGATATCTCAGTTCCCAAGATTGAAGGTGACCTTAAAGCACCGAAAGTGGACATTGAAGGCCCAGATGTGGATGTTGAAGGAGTAGAGGGTGGTTTGAAAATGCCAAAATTCAAAATGCCATCATTTGGGCTCAAAGGTCCAAAAGTTGAGGGCCCTGATATTGATGTAAATCTACCAAAGACAGACGTTGATGTGAAAGGACCCAAGATTGACATCCAAAGCCCCGATATTGACATTGAAGGGCCAGAAGGGAAAATTAAAGGTCCCAAATTCAAAATGCCAACTATATCTGGTCCAAAGATGTCAATGCCTGATGTGGATTTCAATCTGAAAGGACCTAAATTAAAGGGTGATATGGATGTCTCTGTTCCCAAGATTGAAGGTGATATTAAAGCACCAAAAGTAGACATTGAAGGTCCAGATTTTGATGTAGAAGGCACAGGAGGAGGCTTCAAGATGCCAAAATTCAAAATGCCATCATTTGGGGTGAAAGGGCCAAAAGTTGAGGGCCCCGATATTGACTTAAACCTACCAAAAGGAGATATTGATGTCAAAGGCCCTAAGATTGATATTAAAAGCCCAGATATTGATGTTGAAGGACCAGAAGGGAAAATCAAAGGTCCCAAATTCAAAATGCCAACCATATCTGGTCCAAAGATCTCAATGCCTGATGTGGACTTTAATCTTAAAGGTCCTAAATTAAAGGGGGATGTGGATATCTCAGTTCCCAAGATTGAAGGTGACCTTAAAGCACCGAAAGTGGACATTGAAGGCCCAGATGTGGATGTTGAAGGAGTAGAGGGTGGTTTGAAAATGCCAAAATTCAAAATGCCATCATTTGGGCTCAAAGGTCCAAAAGTTGAGGGCCCTGATATTGATGTAAATCTACCAAAGACAGACGTTGATGTGAAAGGACCCAAGATTGACATCCAAAGCCCCGATATTGACATTGAAGGGCCGGAAGGGAAAATCAAAGGTCCCAAATTCAAAATGCCAACTATATCTGGTCCAAAGATCTCAATGCCTGATGTGGATTTCAATCTGAAAGGACCTAAATTAAAGGGTGATATGGATGTGTCTGTTCCCAAAATTGAAGGTGATATTAAAGCACCAAAAGTAGACATTGAAGGTCCAGATTTTGATGTAGAAGGCACAGGAGGAGGCTTCAAGATGCCAAAATTCAAAATGCCATCATTTGGGGTGAAAGGGCCAAAAGTTGAGGGCCCCGATATTGACCTAAACCTACCAAAAGGAGATATTGATGTCAAAGGCCCTAAGATTGATATTAAAAGCCCAGATATTGATGTTGAAGGACCAGAAGGAAAAATCAAAGGTCCCAAATTCAAAATGCCAACCATATCTGGTCCAAAGATCTCAATGCCTGATGTGGACTTTAATCTTAAAGGTCCTAAATTAAAGGGGGATGTGGATATCTCAGTTCCCAAGATTGAAGGTGACCTTAAAGCACCGAAAGTGGACATTGAAGGCCCAGATGTGGATGTTGAAGGAGTAGAGGGTGGTTTGAAAATGCCAAAATTCAAAATGCCATCATTTGGGCTCAAAGGTCCAAAAGTTGAGGGCCCTGATATTGATGTAAATCTACCAAAGACAGACGTTGATGTGAAAGGACCCAAGATTGACATCCAAAGCCCCGATATTGACATTGAAGGGCCAGAAGGGAAAATCAAAGGTCCCAAATTCAAAATGCCAACTATATCTGGTCCAAAGATGTCAATGCCTGATGTGGATTTCAATCTGAAAGGACCTAAATTAAAGGGTGATATGGATGTGTCTGTTCCCAAGATTGAAGGTGATATTAAAGCACCAAAAGTAGACATTGAAGGTCCAGATTTTGATGTAGAAGGCACAGGAGGAGGCTTCAAGATGCCAAAATTCAAAATGCCATCATTTGGGGTGAAAGGGCCAAAAGTTGAGGGCCCCGATATTGACTTAAACCTACCAAAAGGAGATATTGATGTCAAAGGCCCTAAGATTGATATTAAAAGCCCAGATATTGATGTTGAAGGACCAGAAGGGAAAATCAAAGGTCCCAAATTCAAAATGCCAACCATATCTGGTCCAAAGATCTCAATGCCTGATGTGGACTTTAATCTTAAAGGTCCTAAATTAAAGGGGGATGTGGATATCTCAGTTCCCAAGATTGAAGGTGACCTTAAAGCACCGAAAGTGGACATTGAAGGCCCAGATATGGATGTTGAAGGAGTAGAGGGTGGTTTGAAAATGCCAAAATTCAAAATGCCATCATTTGGGCTCAAAGGTCCAAAAGTTGAGGGCCCTGATATTGATGTAAATCTACCAAAGACAGACGTTGATGTGAAAGGACCCAAGATTGACATCCAAAGCCCCGATATTGACATTGAAGGGCCAGAAGGGAAAATTAAAGGTCCCAAATTCAAAATGCCAACTATATCTGGTCCAAAGATGTCAATGCCTGATGTGGATTTCAATCTGAAAGGACCTAAATTAAAGGGTGATATGGATGTGTCTGTTCCCAAGATTGAAGGTGATATTAAAGCACCAAAAGTAGACATTGAAGGTCCAGATTTTGATGTAGAAGGCACAGGAGGAGGCTTCAAGATGCCAAAATTCAAAATGCCATCATTTGGGGTGAAAGGGCCAAAAGTTGAGGGCCCCGATATTGACTTAAACCTACCAAAAGGAGATATTGATGTCAAAGGCCCTAAGATTGATATTAAAAGCCCAGATATTGATGTTGAAGGACCAGAAGGGAAAATCAAAGGTCCCAAATTCAAAATGCCAACCATATCTGGTCCAAAGATGTCAATGCCTGATGTGGATTTCAATCTGAAAGGACCTAAATTAAAGGGTGATATGGATGTGTCTGTTCCCAAGATTGAAGGTGATATTAAAGCACCAAAAGTAGACATTGAAGGTCCAGATTTTGATGTAGAAGGCACAGGAGGAGGCTTCAAGATGCCAAAATTCAAAATGCCATCATTTGGGGTGAAAGGGCCAAAAGTTGAGGGCCCCGATATTGACTTAAACCTACCAAAAGGAGATATTGATGTCAAAGGCCCTAAGATTGATATTAAAAGCCCAGATATTGATGTTGAAGGACCAGAAGGGAAAATCAAAGGTCCCAAATTCAAAATGCCAACCATATCTGGTCCAAAGATCTCAATGCCTGATGTGGACTTTAATCTTAAAGGTCCTAAATTAAAGGGGGATGTGGATATCTCAGTTCCCAAGATTGAAGGTGACCTTAAAGCACCGAAAGTGGACATTGAAGGCCCAGATATGGATGTTGAAGGAGTAGAGGGTGGTTTGAAAATGCCAAAATTCAAAATGCCATCATTTGGGCTCAAAGGTCCAAAAGTTGAGGGCCCTGATATTGATGTAAATCTACCAAAGACAGACGTTGATGTGAAAGGACCCAAGATTGACATCCAAAGCCCCGATATTGACATTGAAGGGCCAGAAGGGAAAATCAAAGGTCCCAAATTCAAAATGCCAACTATATCTGGTCCAAAGATCTCAATGCCTGATGTGGATATCAATCTGAAAGGACCTAAATTAAAGGGTGATATGGATGTGTCTGTTCCCAAGATTGAAGGTGATATTAAAGCACCAAAAGTAGACATTGAAGGTCCAGATTTTGATGTAGAAGGCACAGGAGGAGGCTTCAAGATGCCAAAATTCAAAATGCCATCATTTGGGGTGAAAGGGCCAAAAGTTGAGGGCCCCGATATTGACTTAAACCTACCAAAAGGAGATATTGATGTCAAAGGCCCTAAGATTGATATTAAAAGCCCAGATATTGATGTTGAAGGACCAGAAGGGAAAATCAAAGGTCCCAAATTCAAAATGCCAACCATATCTGGTCCAAAGATCTCAATGCCTGATGTGGACTTTAATCTTAAAGGTCCTAAATTAAAGGGGGATGTGGATATCTCAGTTCCCAAGATTGAAGGTGACCTTAAAGCACCGAAAGTGGACATTGAAGTCCCAGATGTGGATGTTGAAGGAGTAGAGGGTGGTTTGAAAATGCCAAAATTCAAAATGCCATCATTTGGGCTCAAAGGTCCAAAAGTTGAGGGCCCTGATATTGATGTAAATCTACCAAAGACAGACGTTGATGTGAAAGGACCCAAGATTGACATCCAAAGCCCCGATATTGACATTGAAGGGCCAGAAGGGAAAATCAAAGGTCCCAAATTCAAAATGCCAACTATATCTGGTCCAAAGATCTCAATGCCTGATGTGGATTTCAATCTGAAAGGACCTAAATTAAAGGGTGATATGGATGTCTCTGTTCCCAAGATTGAAGGTGATATTAAAGCACCAAAAGTAGACATTGAAGGTCCAGATTTTGATGTAGAAGGCACAGGAGGAGGCTTCAAGATGCCAAAATTCAAAATGCCATCATTTGGGGTGAAAGGGCCAAAAGTTGAGGGCCCCGATATTGACTTAAACCTACCAAAAGGAGATATTGATGTCAGAGGCCCTAAAATTGATATCAAAAGCCCAGATATTGATGTTGAAGGACCAGAAGGAAAAATCAAAGGTCCCAAATTCAAAATGCCAACCATATCTGGTCCAAAGATCTCAATGCCTGATGTGGACTTTAATCTTAAAGGTCCTAAATTAAAGGGGGATGTGGATATCTCAGTTCCCAAGATTGAAGGTGACCTTAAAGCACCGAAAGTGGACATTGAAGGCCCAGATGTGGATGTTGAAGGAGTAGAGGGTGGTTTGAAAATGCCAAAATTCAAAATGCCATCATTTGGGCTCAAAGGTCCAAAAGTTGAGGGCCCTGATATTGATGTAAATCTACCAAAGACAGACGTTGATGTGAAAGGACCCAAGATTGACATCCAAAGCCCCAATATTGACATTGAAGGGCCAGAAGGGAAAATCAAAGGTCCCAAATTCAAAATGCCAACTATATCTGGTCCAAAGATCTCAATGCCTGATGTGGATTTCAATCTGAAAGGACCTAAATTAAAGGGTGATATGGATGTGTCTGTTCCCAAGATTGAAGGTGATATTAAAGCACCAAAAGTAGACATTGAAGGTCCAGATTTTGATGTAGAAGGCACAGGAGGAGGCTTCAAGATGCCAAAATTCAAAATGCCATCATTTGGGGTGAAAGGGCCAAAAGTTGAGGGCCCCGATATTGACTTAAACCTACCAAAAGGAGATATTGATGTCAAAGGCCCTAAAATTGATATCAAAAGCCCAGATATTGATGTTGAAGGACCAGAAGGAAAAATCAAAGGTCCCAAATTCAAAATGCCAACCATATCTGGTCCAAAGATCTCAATGCCTGATGTGGACTTTAATCTTAAAGGTCCTAAATTAAAGGGGGATGTGGATATCTCAGTTCCCAAGATTGAAGGTGACCTTAAAGCACCGAAAGTGGACATTGAAGGCCCAGATGTGGATGTTGAAGGAGTAGAGGGTGGTTTGAAAATGCCAAAATTCAAAATGCCATCATTTGGGCTCAAAGGTCCAAAAGTTGAGGGCCCTGATATTGATATAAATCTACCAAAGACAGACGTTGATGTGAAAGGACCCAAGATTGACATCCAGAGCCCCGATATTGACATTGAAGGGCCAGAAGGGAAAATCAAAGGTCCCAAATTCAAAATGCCAACTATATCTGGTCCAAAGATCTCAATGCCTGATGTGGATTTCAATCTGAAAGGCCCTAAATTAAAGGGTGATATGGATGTCTCTGTTCCCAAGATTGAAGGTGATATTAAAGCACCGAAAGTAGACATTGAAGGTCCAGATTTTGATGTAGAAGGCACAGGAGGAGGCATCAAAATGCCAAAATTCAAAATGCCATCATTTGGGGTGAAAGGGCCAAAAGTTGAGGGCCCCGATATTGACTTAAACCTACCAAAAGGAGATATTGATGTCAAAGGCAATAAAAAAATTGATATTAAAAGCCCAGATATTGATGTTGAAGGACCAGAAGGAAAAATCAAAGGTCCCAAATTCAAAATGCCAACTATATCTGGTCCAAAGGTCTCAATGCCTGATGTGGATTTAAATCTGAAAGGACCTAAAATAAAGGGTGATATGGATGTGTCTGTTCCCAAGATTGAAGGTGATATTAAAGCACCAAAAATAGACATTGAAGGTCCAGATTTTGATGTAGAAGGCACAGGAGGAGGCATCAAAATGCCAAAAATCAAAATGCCATCATTGGGCCTCAAAGGTCCAAAAGGTGAAGGCCCTGATATTGATATAAATCTGCCAAAGGGAGATATTGATGTGAAAGGCCCTAATATCGATATCAAAAGCCCAGATATTGACATTGAAGGACCAGAAAGCAATATCAGAGGTCCCAAATTCAAAATGCCAACTATATCCGGTCCAAAGATCGCAATGCCTGACATGGATTTCAATCTTAAAGGCCCTAAAATAAAGGGGGATGTTGATTTGTCTATTCCCAAGATTGAAGGTGACATTAAGGCACCCAAAATTGACATTGAAGGACCTAATATCAATATGGAGGGAGCAGAGTTTAATATCCCCAAAATCAAAGTGCCATCCTTTGGAATTAAGGGGCCAGTAGTGGATTCTGATGCTGAAGTAAATGTTCCCAAAGTTAAAGCTGATATAAAAGGACCAGTCGTGGATATCAAAGGGCCGAAGATTGGCAAGGGTCTCGAAGACCCTGATGTGGACATCCATTTGAAGGGAAAGAAAGGTAAATTGAAAGTGCCCAAGGTGAAAGGAAAGATGAAGACTGATCTTAATGTTGATTCTAAAACTGGCAATGTTGAGCTATCTGCAGACTCACCTGACTTGCATCTCAAAGGACCTAAGGTTAAGAAGCCATTGTTTGGAAAGTTACATTTTCCTGATGTGGAATTTGACATCAAATCCCCAAAGGTTAAAGGAGGTGGTTCAGTGTCTGGAAATTCAAAATCAGTTGAATTTGGTTCATCACCTGGGAGTCTTAAAGCAGATATACCAGGAGTTGATATTCAGTCACCAAATGTTAGCTTGGAGGGCCCAGACATCAAAGCTAAAAAATCCAAAATCAAAATGCCAAAGTTAATGTCAGGTACCAAGGTCAAATCTGCTGATGTTGATGTCAATATTCCGAAGCTACAATCACCTGAAATGAGTATGAACCTGGGTGCTTCTGATGCTAGGTTAGAAGGGCAAGGCATAAAAGTTAAGGGCAGTTTGACAGACCCTGAGATAAAAGGGACCTTTGAAGGTAGAGTGAAGGGGCACACAGATACAGAAGGCTTTAAAGCAGAAGGATTTCAAGGTGTCGAGCTGAATATGCCAACTGCAAAGTTTAAAGTACCCCATGTAAGTTCTTCAGATAAGAAAACAGGAGAAATAGGCATGCATACAGATGTTGCAGACTCAAGTACAATAGAGTATACGGAGGGTAATGTAACCTTTCCTAAGATTAAAGTGCCAAAATTTGGAATAGCTTTGCCTCAGATAGAAGGAAGGGAGATGGGTGTGGATGTAGGGTCAGGAGAATTAACCGCTAGTGGTAATGTTAGTTCAAATCTGGAGGTGCCATGTCCAGATTTAAAAATCAGTGGTGGGAAAGTCAAAGTCAAAAAGCCACGATTCTTTGGCAAGTCTAAAGCTAAGGGTGGAAGTGCAGCTGATCTTACCTTTCAGGGACCTGAAGTTGAAGGTACAGTAGAGGGGGGTGCCAAAGTGTCTAAAGGATTAAGTGCAAGTTCTGGGGAGCTTATAGGTGGAAAAATGGTAGAGGGGAGTTCTGGTTTAAAAATTTCACCTAAGAGTAAATCTGCTTCACTTGATCTTTACAAGAAATCAAAGCACCGTTCTTCATCACTCAGTGATGAAGGAGAACTTGCTTCCCCTTCTTCTGTAGAAGGGCATTTACAGACAGAAGGCGGTAACATTTCAATGGATGTTGGAGGGGCTAAAGTGAAAGGCAAAAAAGGAGTGCTGAAGTTTGGCACATTTGGTGGGTTTGGCTCAAAATCCAAGGGTTCATATGAAGTGACACTTGGAGAAGATAGTGAAGCAAGGATTGAAGGAGCTGGAGTTGTTTCCCCTTCCAAGAAGTCTAGAGTGTCATCATCATCTAGCAGTGATAGTGTTTCAAAGGGTGGTTTTCGCTTCCCAAGGGTTGAAATTGCTGTTTCACCAAAGAAATAATGTTATAAGAAATAATAATAAGTTGTGATATGATTAAAAGGCACTATTGTTTTGCCTTTCTATATGCTATGAATTCACATACACTCTAATGCTTTATACTAGACAGCTACTTTATAAGCCTCATCTAACTACAGTGCACTGTCATAAATGTAGACATTTTGTCTAGTTTTCCTTTTAGCATTCCAAATAATAGTCCTTTCATTTTGCTGGGGTACATGTCATGTCTTTTAACTGTAAATAAGAGAAATCTGTAATTTTCATTATCACTTGTAAATAGGAAAAAAAAGTCTACCATCACATTTTCTATCCACTACCACAGAAATGTTGAAATGGCATATTTGCATCTGGTTTTTAACACTTTTTTGTGATATGATAATTATATTTTTGTATTTGTTCATCTTTAGGGGAAATGGTTTAGCAAGCATCTGTCAAATATTATCTCTGTTGTTATTTTACTGTTAACAGGATGTATGTGCCTTTCATATATTGTTTCATCAAAACAAACCCAGAACATTTATTGTGTGAGATTTTATAATTTTGAAATCAATTCTGTATAATACTTAAGTGACAGTTCATCCAAATGACATTTTATATTTTAGATCTGTAAAAATGTAAATAAACTGCTGATACACTTTAATAAATTGGGAATTATCCTTTTAGCACCAAAAAAACCAATAAGCCAAAATCTATACAAACATTTTTAAAGAATTTATATCTGATGAGGCTGTGAACTTCCACAAATCAGTAAACCAAAACAGCTTATCAGCCATTACTCTTTTAATGTACACTTGCTGTCCCCCAGTGCACCATATCACCCCCACCTCTTCCCTCTTTATCTCTCTCTCTCTTAGTCTCCTTTGTTCCTGTGAATGGCTGTGCTGGAATGTGTTCATTTTTGATTCACTGTCATCTGCAAAATCAAATAAAGTATTCAGTTATCAGTGTGTATATGTATTGAATATTTACAAATATATATAGCTCACTCATTATATTGAGGAAAGGAAAATGTTGTAAATCAGAACTTACAACTGATCTTAAAAACAAACATCCTAACTCACTTATGAAATGTTACGTAAGCCAAGGAAACGGGAAATGATGCTAGGTTTCCTGATTGCCTGGACTCGACCAATAAGACCAGTGTGGAGGGAAGAACCCAGTTTCTACCGGGAGGGAAATGCTTTCTAGTCTGTGTTACCACAGAGGGATATAAAGAAGAAAGATTTACTTAAATTGAAGAAAAGTTTATTTTCATTAGATAGATAGACATGGTGTACTGTTAATAAAAATATAGGCATATGTATAGGCTACTTACTGACAGATACATTTTCTTGTTACATTTGGAAGGTAAGACCCCTTTCCTTTTTAATAGTATCTTACTGTGTAATATGAATGACAACACATTAAGTGATTAGTAATTTATCACATGAATAAATGAAACTTCAATGATTGATATAATTGTCATGTTTCTGAAAACATTCAATAATGTGAAATAAAATTAATAAATTTTTTAGTGTTATTTAAAAAAAAAAAATCAGTGTGAAAAACATAATATCCAGGACTTGGTTCACACTTAGTTTATTCTGGAAGATAATATAAAGTATTTTGGAAAACAGTATAAAATGCATCTCTTCATTTGCGAAACATGTCCGCCACCTATTTCCAATAATCACAGAGCTGTCTTTGTCTGGCGGCAGTTCAGTAACAAAAAGCAATAGCATTTACAGATTATATAGCATTGCTCACATAAATATTTATTACATTGAATGTATTGAATCTATTAAATAATAGGCAATATATTATAGATATTTTACAATATGAGTTCTGCTGCTTTTCATATGAGTATTATATAGATAACTATTTTGACCTAAATTTAAAATATTCAAGACCTATTACAGATAGATTGAATACTACAATGAATATGGAATACATAATTTTATTTAAATCATACAATTGTGCCTAAATATTTTTCTAATGTAATGTGTACATTAGATGGTGTACATAGGACAGCATTTATTTGTGAAACACTGGTGTATCAGAAATGAACAGTTGCATTTCACTGCTCCTTACTTTCACTGTGCTTTCAGAACATAAATCATACTGTAGCATTATACAGTAGTGGTAAAAATGCCATACCTTGCTCGTATATATATATATATATATATATATATAATATATATATATATATATATATATATATATATATATATATATATATATATATATAAAAGTATGATTTAAAAAAGGCTTCAAAGATGTCTCTTTCTCTGGAACAGTATTTTTGTCTGTTCTAGTTAGCAGTAGTAAGCTATGTCATTGCAGGTAACTTAAATTCAGTGTGACACTGATTACTTTGAGAATAGAAGTCCTGAACTAAGGATATGTTTTTATGTACTACCGTGCCATATACAATACATAATATGTTAATATATTGAGGGGCGCATATATTAGTAGCTTCTCTCTGCTAGCACATATCACACAAAAAGTGATGTCCCCAACAACTAATTAGCTAGCACAACATATAATATACAATACAATATAGCAAAAATGTTTTTATAAAGTTGTTATTAACATCCAAAAGTTCTGACCAATCATAACAATGCACAACTAGTTCACAGAAAGGTTTTTTATTTTCACACCATGAAATATCAGCAAATTGATCATCATAGCACTCAGAGCATATTGTTCTGTGCTCTTGCTCTGTAAAAGTGAGTAATATTAATTGCTTTCTGTAATTTGTGCTTTGGAATATGTCAGTCAAGAACAGATCTTTTCCATCACCACAATAGTCTTACTATCTTGCAATGAGGCAAATATGTCTTTGAGTTTGACACAATTTACTAAAAAATGTCAAATCCTTGCTTGTTTTAGCAATTTTAATTTGCATTTCCTGCTGATAATTTTGTCTAAGCTTTGCACAATATATGTACTTCAGAGTTGTTTTGCTTACCTATTGTAGACTAATTTTAAATAAACCATTCTTTTTTTGTTATAACATCCCACATGCAATTTAGTGCTAAATATGTCCTTGAACTAGCTCATGAAAAAAAAAATCTTAGCTGTGAACATTTGATGTGAACAATAACTGAAGTGCTTGACCTGAATCTATATGTTTTTATATGCATTGCATTGCTGCTACCTTATTGGCTGATTAGATAAGTGCATGAATGTGTGGGGGTGTTCCTGTTAAAGTGGACGGTGAGTGTATACCTCTGATTTGACTTGCAGCAAACACTATATCACAGCAATGCAGAAAATTAAACACCTTCTGACCAATCATACTCGAGAATTCCATAACATTATTGTCTAAGTAAGGAATAAGATAGGATGGTCTGTACTGTTTTAAAATAAAAATAATTGTGAGATGCAGCATGGACAGCCTTTAACACCCTAAAGTTAACTGTGTTCCTATAACAATGTATCTCAAATTGTTTTACTCTTAACACAACAATGTGTCAACATTGTGTCAACAACAGAGTGTCTTCCCTCATTACCTATATTACAGGTTTATAAAATATTATACACACACACACACACATACATATGTGTGTGTGTGTGTGTGTGTGTGTGTGTGTACGTATATAAAATTTTATTCAAGTAACAGTAAAATAATGTTAAAAAATCACTTGAGTAAGAGTGATCTATCCAATAGTGTATCTAATGAGAAAACTACTCAAGTAGCAATTTTCTAGTTACTTCGGATATGATTAAAATGAACGGAAAATCCTGAATCTCAGACTACATGGAGAAATGGAGAACTGTAAGTCACACCTCTCCTTGAAAGTCTGTCTATATTATATAAAACCTGGGTTCAAGATGAAGCAGCATATGCCAGTCCTTTAATGGGTACAATAATAAAAAATATAGAACCTAAATATGACCAAAATACCCATCCTATCTATCTATCTATCTATCTATCTATCTATCTATCTATCTATCTATCTATATATATATATATATATATATATATATATATATATATATATATATATATATATATAAAACAAATTAAACATTAGGTATAATTATATAAAACCTGTATATACCTTTCAGCATTGATGGTGTCTTTCCAGATGTGCAAGCTGCCCATTTCAAAGGAATTAACACACCCCCATACCATCAGAGATGTAGGCTTTTGAACTGAGCACTGATTAAAAAGTTGGATGGTCCCTCTCCTCTTTAGTCCTCTTTAGTTTGGAGGAGACAGCATCCATGGTTTCAAAAAAGAATTTCAAATTTAGATTCGTCTGACCACAGAACAGTTATCCACTTTGCCTCAGTCCGTTTTTAAATGAGCTTTGGCCCAGAGAAGGCAGCGGCGTTTCTGGATCATGTTCACATATGGCTTCTTCTTTGCATGATAGAGCTTTAAGCAGCATTTGTGGATGGCATGGTGAACTGTGTTCAGACAATGACTTCTGGAGGTGTTTCTGAGCCCATGCAGTGATTTCCATTACAGACTCATGCCTGTATTTAATGCAGTGCCACCTGAGGGCCCGAAGATCAAGGGCACGCAATACTGATTTTCACCCTTGTCCCTTGCGCACAGAGATTTCTCCAGATTCTCAGAATCTTTTGATGATTATATGTACTGTAGATGATGAGATATTCGATTTTACATTGAGGAACATTATTCTGAAATTGTTCCACAAATTGTAAACACAGTTTTTCGCAGATTGGTGAACCTCTGCCCATCTTTACCTCTGAAAGACTCTGGCTCTCTTTTTATACCCAATCATGTTACTGACCTGTTGTCAATTATTAACCTCCAGCTATTTCTTTTTAGTAACTCTTACTTTTCCAGCCTTTTGTTGCCCCGTCACAACGTTTTTGAGACGTGTCACGGCCATCAAATTCAAAATGACCTCATATTTTTAAAAATATTTTTTATAAATAGTACATTTACTCAGTTTAAACATTTGATATGCTTTCTATGTTCTGTTGTGAATAACATTGGTTTATGAGATTTATAAATCATTGCATTCTGTTTTTATTTACATTTCTTTACATTTAACACTGCATCCTAACTAATACATTTTAAACGCACACATTTATTTATTTATTTATTTATTTATTTATTTATTTATTTATTAGGGATGGACATTTTGGTCGTTTTGCCTAGGTAATTACTTAGGAGAACTACATTGTTGTCTATGTTCATATACTGTATGTAACATGGACGTCCTTTGCTTCTGCAAAGCATCATATCCACCATTTTCCTGAACGTGGAAGTCTTGCCTAGCTCACGCCGGAAGCCTGTTTTACATTTCTGGTCTCCGGTATTTACAGCCAAATTAGCATATGTTATTAGCTAATAATGTGATGTTAAACGTGTGAAAATGGCTAAAAAATGCATAGTGCTGACACTTTACAGTGTCATGATAGCCATCTTTTGACAGTGCCTCACCTGTAAAAGTTTAACTGGGTAGGTTAGCTACGTTGATATAATTAACTACTTCGGTTTCTCTGATGGCATTGATAGTAACTAGCTTTCTGACTGAGTAACTAGCTTTTGCCACTTGGTAACAGGTGGGCCTTCATATCCTAGATACAGTTCCAGACCGGGTGAAGCTCAGAGGGCTTTTTGTCCACAAAATAATAAGAGCACACAAACCTCCTTTGGGGGGTATTATAACTTCAATATTTTAAAAAAACATGCTCTTTTCCTCTCACCAATATTTGGCATAGAATGCAAGGCATATGGTGCCAGACACAGACATTCTTTTTTGGGTTTGCTGGTGCTCAAAACAAGTATTTTCCAAGAATCCCTAAAGTTTATTGCTGCTGAGGTGTGTCATGTTAACAGGGTTGGAGATGGATGCAAGTGCAGTTAAAGCTTTTAATGAGATGCAGGCAGATGAATCCAAAACGTGAGGCAATAGCAATATGCAGAATAAACTAGGCTAGGCAAGGAGCAAAATGAGAAACAAGGAACAGGATCAAAAACCATGAGACGAGAAACAAAGGACAGAATGACTCAGTAGAGTACTGGTGGCAAAACACAGAAACAATATTTCACATGGAAAAGACACACAGAGTTTAAATATACAATGAAATCAAAGGGCACACCACGAAAAAGCTGAGACATTAGGAAAGAACCAATAACATAACAGAAGTGGAGACAGGATAGAAACCAAAACAAAACACACGTGTCAAAAGTAAACACAGTTAATGACAACCTGGAAGTGTGTGCTGTCGCAGAGGGGAAATCCTGAAAAACACTCCCCTCCGGCAGTCCTGGCCCTCTGAGCATAAATGTCCACACAGAACTCATAAATCTGAGGCAGGCATTGTCTTAGCAATGGGGCATACAGGTTGAAAGCAGGTGGTGAGTTGGTGACAAGCTCACCAGGGTCAGATGGCTGTAATGGGACATGATCGCCTTAGTCCTTAGGCGTGAACCAGGCGCGGGAGGCCTTGGTAGGCTGTCTTGTTGGCCTCTGACTGGAACATGGCTTGGTGGGCTGTCTCATCGGCCTCTGACTGGAACATGTCTGGAGATGAGGTCGCCACGTTGACCTCTGGCTGGAGCTCTGCAGGGGAGACCACCTCCTGTGTCTCAGGCTGGAGCTCAGGTGCTCCGGCACTCGGTGCGAGGGGAAATCCGTGACATTGTGGCAGTCAATGACAGCACAGCTTGACACTTACTAACATTCAAAGTTTCTGTCTAAGTAATTCAGTCGCTCTTTTTAAACAGTTTTAATAAGGATTCTTATAGAGACCGGAACAGAAAAACAGTACAACTGAAATTGTAATCCATCATGGTGGCACTCATTGGTTTCTCAGGAAAAAAGTGGATATTGTCATCATGTGAAGACCCGCTGGCCAAAATCAGTAAATTATTGCAGAGAAAGCACGTCTCTCTGCTTTTTCCCCGTTCACCGTAATGATAGTTGTATGCTGTTTTTGTAGTATGTAATATGTTTAATGTAGTATGTAATTATTATACTACTACTGTTTGCATGGCTGAAAACTTGCCAAAACAAAAGCAGAAACATGGAGAAACAAAACCGCACAATCATCGTTTTAACGATCAATCATTGATGTCTCTCTTCCGAGTACTCGTACCAATGTGTGTGTGTGTGTGGTATGTGTGATCAAGACTTCCATTTTTAAAATAGAAATATAATCACAGTCTTGCCAGTGGCTCAAAGTCCCACTATCCCCCTCAAGATAAGAATAGGTGAAACGCTTCACCATGGGCAGTGTTATTCAGCATGAAAATATGAAAAAGTAAACTGTTTTCATATTTGTAGACCTCACAGTAAGAGTCCACTTTGTCACAGCACATAGTAAATTAATCATTTACTATGAATCTGTATCAGTGGTCAATACCTTTATACCTGTATGTATACTGTATCTCTCTCTCTCTCTTTCTTTACCTAACAGGCTGCATGTAATAAACAATATCTCCTCAGAAGAATAAGGATTGGAGAAAATAAATGTTCAGTTGTGGGAAAATGACTTCAGTGAAGTACCTCATGTATGACACATTACATTCATAACCTTTCATTTGTATAGGCAGACAATTAATATAGTATTGACCCTGCAATGTAGGGATTTTAACTGCAAAGAAATTGTATTTTTTGGACTCATGTTTGAAATAAAAACACCAGCCCACAAATATTCTGCTTTGCTCCAAAATTTACTTTATCTTATTCACTAACTCAGTGAGGATGCCTGTCTCAGCCCATGTGAATTACAATATTTAATTAAAGTAGTGTATCGTGATGAGCACAGCCTCTGGCATTACATTGCTCTACTGCTTTAAAGCTACATGTTGCAATTTGTCTCTTACTCAGTATGAACATCCATGATGTTCATCCATCCAACATCCAAAATACATCCATGGACCTTATGTTTAAAAAAAGGTATCATATAACCTCTGCACTTAATGTTTAACTGTCGCTGAGGTTTGGGGTTCACAGAATAATCATATATTTTTTCTGGATGTTTTCCTTGTGATGAGAGATTGAGCCTCTGTCCCATGAGACCTCATCAGATGAAAAGACTGTACTGTGTGTGTGTGTGTGTGTGTGTGTGTGTGTGTGTGTGTGTGAGAGAGAGAGAGAGAGAGAGAGAGAGAGAGGGGAGAAACAAGTGTACGTGTGCATGTGTGTGAGCATAAAATAGACCTGCAGAGTGCAAGCTAGAGGAAAAGAGGATCTTCCTTGTGGAGGATGATAGCGCTGCTGCCTGTCCTTCCCATGCTAAATGATTTACTTCAGTAGGATCTGACCTCTGTGTTCTGTCATTTGGTACTGTTTCTGTTCGACATCATTAGCTGTTGGAAACTGGGCTGGGCTTTTGGAAGTGCTTCTCATTTTGGTTTATTTCCTCTATGTCTGTTCATGGGTGTATGCAGAAAGGCACAGAACAGCAGAGGAGAGGGAAAAAAGGCGATAGACAGAGAGTCTATCATGTGTGTGCTATAACTGAACAGCAGGAGCAGCAGACAGAGTTGGAAGGGGGGGTTTCAGACAAAAGCTGCAGACACTGTTCGCTCACCGAACACAACGAGCAACCAAAGACAAAAGAAGAAGGAGAATCTACTGAACGTAAGACTCAGGCTCTTTGCCTCCTTATTGTCAGGATTCCATGAGCCACTGACACCACATTGAGGGCATATAGGATGTCTGTGTCAGGGAAGAAGGAATTTGATGTAAAACAAATCCTTAGACTTCGCTGGCGCTGGTTCAGTCATTCCACTCAGACATCAGCAGGAAATGTGGGGTACATTCAGCAAGAGGGATTTGAGCATGGGGGGACACCAATCCAGAGCCGCCTAAAGAGTCACTCACGGGATAGAGGAGGACTTCGTAAAAGCAACAGCCCAGTGCACAGCATTCTGTCAACTACCCCTGGTTCAACACCTGTCTATGTCAGGACGGGCAGTCAATCATGGCACCAGCAGAACATCATCCAGCACCTCCAGGCCAGCGAGGAATCTCCGAAAAACAGTTCTCCGTCTAATGCCAGTAAAGAGAATGGCAAGATCAGCCAGGAGAATTTGAAGAGCAACCCAGAGGAGTGCCCTGAGGAGGAAGCCACTGACAGGTAAAAAAAAATAATAACCTCAAACGCAGAAATAGAAACTGAGAGGCAGACCTGTGAAGATATGCTTGCAGCTGTTAAGTGCCCTCTTTGGTGCTAGTTATGTTACACCCGGAGACACTTTCCTCTGTATTTATTGCATGGTGCAATGAATTACTCAGCCTACTGGCAAAGTTGAATGGCAGAGCTAATGTTCTGGCAGTGGGTGAATTTACAGTAAGCAGTACAGAGTGTCAGCCATGAGTGGTTTAACCACCATTATGTAGAGACTACTGTATTTAACCACCACTTCAGTCAAGATGAATATGCCAGTCACATGAACTCAATAATGGCAGGGTTTGTGTTATTGTCATTTACTGTGTTTACTACTCAGCATAGTAATATGTTGGCTCCTCAGAGGATATCATTTTCCAATCAACTCCACCATGCAGCTGCCATCACTGTTCACCTGGGGATAGTTCATTCACATTGCACATGGGGTGCAGAAACATAGCTCTTTGCAATATCTGTAGATAAATTATTCATTAGGCCGACATCTTGCTGGCAACAGCTGAGGCAATCCAGGCTTGTGCTTTTATCATACATACAGCACATATTGAAAGATACAGCAATATGTGCAGGGGTTTTTGCCATTTTGTATCTAATGTATCTGTAATTTCATATTTCAGTGCATGCTAGTTCAGTCCTGTTCAGAATTTTAAATGTTACAGCAGGGATACTACTGCAGTAGAGAGCATGGGAGCAAGTGTTATAAAACTGGGAAGGACAAAACTATGAATTAGTTGTAGACAGAAGGGGACAGACGTTTCAGTGTAGTTCTGTTAAAGGGTAATACATTTGTTTAATGGAATAACTGAAATAAATTTCCACAGCTGCTCTTATTCATGCCTTGTGTACCTTGGCATCAAGGGAAAATGCCTATTTATTTATCTTCTTACAGGTGACTCTAGCTGAGTCTGTCTACATTAGTGTAATGACATCTTACATTATGGCAGGATTCAAACCCATTTTCTTAGAGAAGAAAGAGGTGCCACCGGAGACACATTTTGGGTCTTTTCTCTGTCTCATGGAGTCTGATCTAAGAGGGAACACTTTAAAATGCATCATTTGATACAATATAATGTCATGTCAGGGAATATACAATATGGATATACAACCTCAATTCTGAAAAAGTTGGGACAGTATGGTAAATGCTAATAAAAACAAAGAGGAGAGAGAGTGATTTGTAAATGTACTTTGACTTGTATTTAAAGAAACAAAATATATAATGACAAGGTATTTGATGTTTTACCTAATCAACTGCATAGTTTTTTGAAGGTAAACATTTATTTTGAAATTGATACATGCAACACGTTCCAAAAAAGTGACAGGGGCAATTTAGGACTAATAGTGATGTGACAAGTTGAAATAAGAAGGTGATGTGAAACAGGTAGAGGCAATTGTCTAATCATAGTATATAAGAAGCCTCCAAAAAAGGTATAGTCTTTCAAGAGCAAGGCATGGGTTGAGGCTCACCAATCTGGTAACAGATGCATCAGCTAATAATCCAACACTTTGAGAAGAACATTCCCCAAAGACAAATCGGTAGGATTTTGGGCATTTCACCTTCTACAGTGCACAATATAATTAAAAGATTCAAGGAATCCGGTCAAATCTCAGTGCATAAAGTGGTAAAAACCACCTCTGAATGTTTGTGATCTCTGATCCCTCAAACGTCACTGTCTTAAAAACCGTCATGAGTCTGTAATGGTTATCCTGACATGGGCTGGGGAATACTTTGGTAAAATTTTGTCAGCCAACACCATTCACCGCTGCATCCACAGATGTGAGTTAAGAATTTACAATGCAAAGCAGAACCCATACATTAACACCAGTCCTGACCTTTCTCAGATTGAGAATGTGTGGTGCATTATGAAGCACAAATAAGGCAACGAAAACCCCGTACAGTTGCACAGCTGAAGAAATGCATAATGGATGAATGGGGGAAAATTCTGCTTGTAAAACTTAACCAACTGTCTTCAGTGCCCAAACACTTAATAAGTGTTATTAAAAGAAAAGGTGATGTTACACAATGGTAAACAGTCAACAAACAGAGTTTGTTTCAGTCATCAGATTTGAAATGAGTGTATATTTTCAAAATAAATTAAACTCACAAAGTAAAACATCAAATAATGTGTTAATAATATGTTTTCAATATAGTACAGGATGAATTGAATTTTCAATTGACACCTTTTTTTTTTTCATTTTCAGTACTGTCCCAACTTTTTTGGAGTTGTATGAATGTAACATATGTAAGCAGATCATCAACAGCAGCTTTATCATATCTGTTTTAATGCATCTGTTTACATTTAACTGTAGTTTGGTGGTTGAAGCTACTTCTACTAGCACCCAAGCAAACACAAACATGGCAACATTAGTATAATATTTTGTTAAATAACCAGCCTATAATAATAAATCCCATGGTTGCAGACTCATTCAGGTATATGGATTGATAAAATATTGAATGAGCCATTCAGTTTTATATTCATGTGCAAGAAATTATCTAAGCGACTACTATCATTTGACACTTTAAAAGCACATGGAAATTCCTACAGTGGCCTCAAAGCATACATAGTGTTAATGGCCTTGACTGTTGATTGATATTGCTCGTGAGCCTCACTGCAGGAAATGCCATTATATTACTTTTATTAAAACAGGGAGTCTTTGTCAGTACTGGGCACACTTAAAGATGTGAAAATCTCATTAACTGTAATATTACGTATAATATTGTTCTATAAATCATGTAAGTACTGTATATCCATTTACAAAAACATATTATATAATTGTATATATTCTACATAGTCTATATACTTAGGTAATTATGCAATAAACTTATATTCAATGTTATCTCTTTCACATAGCACTAGTAAATAAAGAACTACATTTTCTTGTAGGCACATTGAGGCCACAAAGGCTACTTAACATGTCTCCAGCATACATACTGTAGATAGCTATGCACCTAAGTGTAGGATTTATGTATGACCATCAGGTCCTGCACAGGCTGAAAATAACATGCTACTGAGAGTGTGCTGAAATAAGCAAGCTGCAAAATGCACTTTATTATTCCCTCATGCCATTAGTTACTCAGATGTGAAAGGTAATTTTGAAGGTGGCTTAAGTGCACTGATAAATCTTTACACTGGAGGTAAATAAGGCACATTCTTTAAGATTACATGAAAACAAATCTTGACAGTGAGACAGTTTCATGTTACACCCTGTTTGAATCCCCACCTATTTCTCAATTTGATTGAAATATATGAAAGATATAAAGAATATTTGTTCAAACTACAATTTTTTTTATGGCTCTATAAGGCTTACTGCTTTGTTCTAACTATAATGTCAATTATACATTTAGAGAACTTAGACAATTTAATATTTTATCATTTAAAATAAAAAAAAATTAGAACATTTGTAATAATTACATTTTTGTGAAATAATATAATCTGCATTATATCCATTAAAGCACTGGCAATTTATAAAATGTGCTGAGGGCTATGTTTAGTATGTTTCTGTTGATCATCTATAATAATTCTGGCTGGGTTGAGACCTCATCCTCATGAATTTTTCAATATGAGCTCCTCACACAGATGGAGGCAGAGGGAAAAGGGTAAATGCACAGTATGCTAATACAGCAGTTCCAAGAGGGAGTGTGATTGCTCATCTAAGAGGCAAAATGTTGTAGTGGTGGATGTTCAGCTTCTATATCTCATCTATAGGGACTGATTCCTGTTGATGAATTGCATATTGCAAGCACCAAATCTGAAATTCATAAATTAAGTATTGGTTTTTGCCAGTGCCATCACTCTTTTCACAGAATAACACATAGACTGATAAATCTGCAGTTCACTTGTAATAGGGACAGCTGATATAGAGAGGTTTATGGGATGCACAATCATCTTTTTATCCTGAATGACTCTATCCTGTATAAACAGAGCTCAGGACAGTAGCTTATGATGCATCTTTAGATACATATTCCATCTTTGCTTAGCAGATGTGGTCTTGAAAAATTCACACTAATTTGCTCTGACAGCTGGGTTTTTCCATTAAATTTCACATCATAAACTGAAGATGCATAATTTGTCATAATTCAGCATGCCAGTCTCAGTAGGAGACATGATACATTTCCTTTCTAGCCATGCTGATGAGAGTATCTCTCTCTGTCTCTCTCTTTCTCTCAAAATGGCCCCATAATACCCTAAGGGTGGACCTTCTAAAGCACTGCTTAGCAGGGCAGAGATGAACTGAGGATTGTTTTCCAGCCGTGTCATATCCTGTTTGTGGTTGGAGTCTCACAGGAAAGGACAAAAGCATCTGTCTTTCCTCCTTTTGATGTGACAAGCGTTTCCTATCCTGATGCAGTTTAGTTGTATACAGCGATGATTATTATTACACCCATGATAATATCTGACACAATTGCCCCAGAGACAGGTTTTTTACATAATCGGACCTCTTGATACAACTTCATGAGAAAAAATATTTACTCCATTTTGATACACCCTCTAGCTCACAATGATATATGGGTTTCCCAATCACCTCTGTTGTGTGTGTTGTCATTTGTTTTAATGGACTGTCAGGCTGACAGCAGTGGTTCAGGCAATCAGTCATTAAGGCATGAGATTGTGAGTTCATATTAGCACTGTCATGGCTGTTGCTGTTGGGCCCAAGGCTTTGCCTTGTATGTCACTTTGGATAAAAGTGTCTACCAAAAAAGTGTAAATGTAAAAAATAAAACAACAAACAAAATACCCAAAGAAAATGTGCAGTGAAAGGCACATGTTTTTTGACTGTTCTTGTGGAATTATTTGATTGACTAGTCTGAATAATTTTAAATAATTAGGTCTATAAGTGAATTGGAATTTTACAATAAAAGAGAAATCATGAAACAAAGGGGATTTTTGTTCTCTAGTTGAAACTGAATGTACTATGGTTTTGTGGCTCAAAGGACAAAGAACAGGAAGAAGTGGAGTCAAAGTGTGACATGCTCCCTGGAGCAGAAAAGTGGATGGAAGAACCACACTAAAAGAAATACCACATACTGAGTATACAACTGAGGGAGGTTTACAAGAAAATAATAAAAAACAATATGGCCTACATTAAGGTGACACTGTGGTGCAGTGGGTAGCATGGCTGCCTCACAGCTCCAGAGTCCCTGGTTTGATCTTGAACTGTATGTTCTCTCATGTCCATATGGGTTTCCTCTGGGCCCTTCAGTTTCCTTTCACCTCCCAAAAGAAAGCATGTCTAAAGGAGGAAGGAGGAGGCATGGTCGGTAGAAGTCATTTTCATTCACAAATACCAACAAATATCAATTTACATTATATAACTTTATACAACTCCTGAACCAAACAACATTCTGGACAGCTTTTGTCTAACAACAGTGTGTTTTCTAATTCAAGAAACTGTTATTTAGGCTACAATTCACAACAACAGACATCTAATAATATTTTATTTGATTTACTTTATTTTTTTTGTTTTGTTACATTCAGGAAAGATCAGAAGCGTTCACTGGGATGCATTTGCAGTGTTGCTGCAAGTTATATAGGATGGATCCTTTAAGCAACATGTCATTATAATACCTGTATGAATTTTTGAGTACAATTTATTTTCCTAATGCACTATTACCACACAAGTTATATATATATATATATATATATATATATATATATATAAATATATATATATATATATATATATATATATATATATATATATATATATATATATATATATATATAAACATTAATTAAATTATTATTTTTGTGGAAAGCCTCAAAAAGAATTTTTTTAGAGAGTTTTATTTTGGAGCTTAGTGTGGCAGTGTGGCTAAAGCCGAATCTCTTAATAGTGTCATGTTATTGATATTTGTAAAAAACAAAACAAAAAAACAAACAAAAAAAAAAACCCAAAAAAGGTCCTTGATCAGGGTTGCCAGGATCTGCATATAATATCTACGAATTTTAGATACATACTGCAAGTCCAAAATGCTTTCCTTTAAGACTCATTAGCTGTTCAATGTTCAGTTACACCTCTAGTGTGCATGGTGCCCTGTGACAGACTGGTGTATCATCAAGGGTGTATTCTCACCTTATGCCCAGTTTCATCATGACTCTGACTGGGATTAAGAACTAGTTCTAACTAACAAATTTTCTCACTGTTTGCTGTAAATTAAGTTAATGTTTCAGTTAATTATTTTTTAATAATTAACTGGTTAGATGTAACCAGATTTTTGCTGAACTGTCAAATTAAGAATTATTTTAACTAATCCATATATTATAGTAAGATCAGGGCACAGTTTTAGCCTTTTTAAGTTCATGACATTATATTCAGTGTCCTCCACTGAACTGCCCTTTTGATGAAGCCCAGGGTGTGTGAGGGATTTTGACACTGTAATAAGGGAAAAGTAAAGGCTTGAGTCAGCAGGTGTTATTTTGAAGGATACTTCAATTCCCTCTCAATTGCCCTGGAAAATAATGACACTATCTTGGTCGAGCAGGAGCAGTAAGTCATGTGTTTCTCTGGGCTTCATCTCAAGTACAGATTCATCATGTATCCATAAAATGTTGATACCTTGAATGTCATTGTCCAAGTTCAATGAAGTAAAATATTCTAGGAGAGGTGTACAACATTTTTCAATCATAGTATGATGCCTCTATAGCAAGTGCCACAACAGTGATTTAAAATGTTGCTGTACTGCATAGTAACTACTCTGTCATGGAGCAAAATATTCAGAAAATCAACTTCAGTTATGCCTGAGAATGAGCTTTAACCTGGTTTGGTTTAATTAAGAAATTATAACTGTTGTTGTGATATATCAATCTGGCTGCTTGAATAAATACAGAAACCTACAATTAATTTGTAGAAGGACTGAGATGAGAGAAGGTTTTTTTCTTCTTTTTTTTGTACTGTTTTCCTGATAAAACACTTTGGTTCTGTGGTTCACTGTATGAATAATCATATAGGTAAGATTTGATTGCAATGAGTAATCTTAAATAAGGCGCCATAAAGCATGAAAAGCAATGGAATGAAGACATATGTTATGAGTAAAAGTGTTGTGCTCTTTTTAAAAGCTAATGTTTAGCTGGGTTCAAATGTATGTCACTTTTTCCCTTTGGATAGTTATTGTTGTGAATAAGGCTCATCTAAAGTAGATATGCCTGTGCTTTCATTCAGAGCTAATATTGCAAACTATGGACGCTATATACCACTCCAAACGTCCCACATAGCTGTGTATATTAGTCACTATGAATTGCACTTCATAGGGATTTTTTTTTTTAACTTACATGCAATTTTCTTATTTTTCACAGGAGGTGTATATAGATCTTTACTCTAATGTAGTATACACAATTGTCATAGTTTTCATAAGAAGTACCTATAATGTCCCATGTTCAGTATATCTAAATTGTGCATACTGCATGTGCATATTTATGTACACGTTTTAATTTAAAACCTTAACTTTAAAACCCTTTAAACCCTAGTCACTTGCAATGCAGCTGCTACACAAATTACTGATGCATCAGGACTTCTTGTCATTTGAATTTAATATGCTAATCCCAAAACAATAAATCCTGCTGCAGTCATGGCTCCATGTTAAATCAATTTAGAAATTTTTTCCACATGTCCGTTAGCCTCGACCTAATAGGCAGCTGCTTAGACTGTAATATCAGAAAGACATAACATGCACATGTATTAGACAGCTGACTTCATTTTGGTTTAGCGAATATATGAGGACATTAAAACTCCTTATTTAACTTGATTGTATATTGGAAATCTTTCAGCCATGAGAATATTTTTTTCCAATTTGTACATATTCAGCAGTTACATAGAGGCATGGACACATAATTTATCAATATAAATAAATAAAATAAAATAAAATAAAATAAAAACCTCTAGATGTGAAACATAAGAGAATTACAGGTTTTACAGTTGAAAAAAGCAATGAACTGCCTTAGAGACAGGCTCAGTAGATGGATACCTTGAAAAATCCTTTCATCTTTTTACCCATCTGGCATGGGGTACTGCCTGAGGTTGTTTTCAAAACATGCACTCTGCAGTGCAGATGTAGACTACTCACCACCAGTAGTATCTTTTTTTGCTTCTCAAAGTATTATACAAATTATTATTAGTTATATACATAGCAATTTTATATTACATAGTAATTTTGTATATAACTAAATTGAAGCAACTGACATTTTCTAAACAGTAGTTCGTATCCACAATTTCAAGTAATGAATTGTCAGTAAAGAAACATGTTAATTATGGAGGTTTTACTCAACTTGACTTGGACTCTTTAGACACTTGTCTAGTTACCAATTCTACACCTGCAAATTCTGGTCACAGGACTGTGGAACTGGGGTATGCATTTTACATAAGCGCATCTTTTCTAAAAAGCCATTTGTAAAAACAGCAGCTTCAGTACACTGATATAGCACCCTCAGTGTAATGTCAAGGTCTATAGAGTCTTTATTTGTCTGTAAGAACAGACAACAAAAGAGCAGAAAAGAGTCTGATTGTATAGAACCAGCAGACCTTGACAATATCATTACTGCATAATTTTACCTTTTTTAATCTCCTTATACAAACGCAATTTTCCAAAATGTGACAAGAAACTAAATTTGAGTGAAAATCCAACTTTAGAAGAAGGATGCAAATTTAAAACAAAGATACTTTTGAACTATTATTCATCCAAGGCACAAATTATGGTTATATGACCTATATATAGCTAGGATGTATGCTGAGACGATGTTATTTTATTACTATAGCAGAGGCAATTTTCATGTTGTCTTGGGCATAAAGGAATCCACATTGGTTTCTATAGCTTGATACAGTCATAATCCTGTACTACAAAAAATATGGGTAAAAAATATAGGCAATATCCAAGGATGAGTTTGTCCAGGATCAGATATAATGGGCATACTCTATACATCTAACACTGTAGCTCATTTGATTGTGATCACAGTAAATCAGCTAATCAAAAAAAAAAAAAAAAAAGATTAAAATCAAAAATAGGACAGATACTAGGCTATATTGATATGTATGTGAAAATGCATTCTGAGAATCATAACTCCCCTGGAATGGCATTTTATGGCAGCATTCAATTCACTTTCATCAAACAAGACAGAATCTTTTTATTTCAGCCCATACTGACAGACAAAAGATAATGAAAAAATGCCTCCTGGAACACAGAGCTTTCTTTGAATGCTGATGAATAGAATTATCTCTACAACATGCTATCTGATCTGAATGAAAATAATTCTTTGAGCATAAATCCTAGGGATTCTATAAATACTGATTTCATCTAAAAGAGAGCTTGAGCCCTTCTGTACACAACACATCTGGCTTTAAAGCACAGCAGGAAAATGATCTGGAGGAATATGCACCCAGTCTGGGTGATAAAGATTTTCTGTAACACACTGCCGTGAGGTGCTGCAGATAGGTATAATCCTCTTATAAAAGTAGCCTATGTTCATCATCTTCTAGGTTCTCTATTTTTACTATATATTTTTGAACTTGTGATTTGTCTTTCAGGCAGACAAGATAGTTTATTGAGTTCCACTTTATTCATAATCTAATCATACACCTTTTGTGTTTCATTTATCTCTTCATGTTAGTAATAAGCAATAGTGTAGACTTTACTGACATAAACATAAAACCCCTTGTGTTGTGACAGTATGGAAAATGCAAAAAACAAACAAAAAGAGTAAATTGAAAATTCAATTCACCCTGTACTATATTGAAAACAAATTATTAACACATTATTTGATGTTTTACTTTGTGAATTTAATTTATTTTTGAAAATATACACTCATTTCAAATCTGATGATTGCAACACAATAGTTGGATTATTTACCATTGTGTAACAACACCTTTTCTTTTAGTAACACTTATTAAGCATTTGGGCACTGAAGACACCAGGTCATTACGTTTAGCAAGCTGAGTTTTCCCCCATTCATCCATTATGCATTTCTTCAGCTGCACAGCTGTACGGGGCCTTTGTTGCTTTATTTTGCGCTTCATAATGCACCACACATTCTCAGTCTGAGACAGGTCAGGACTGCAGGCAGGCCATACTAGCACCCACACTCTCTGCTTATGCAATCATGCGCTTGTAATCTGGGCAGAATGTGGTTTGGCGTTGCCCTGCTCTGGGTGGCAGAATATGTTGCTCCAAAATGTGTCTATATATATTTCTGCATTAACGGTGCCCTCACAAATGTGCAAGTTACCCATGCCATGGGCACTGACACACCCCCATATCATGACAGATGCTAGCTTTTGGACCTGACACTGATAACAGCTTGGATGGTCCTTTTCCTCTATGGCCCGGAGAACACGACGGCTGTTTTGTCCAAAAAGTATTTGAAATTTTGACTCGTCGGACCTACTGTCCATCTCAGATGAGACCGAGTCCAGAGAAGTCGGCGGCGTTTCTGGACCGTGTTGATGTATTGTATGGCTTCTGCTTTGCATAGTAAAGACTTAACTTGCATCTGTGGATGCAGCGGTGAATGATGTTGACTGACAAAGATTAGCCAAAGTATTCCTGAGCCCATATCAGGATATCCATCACAGACTCATGATGGTTTTTAAGACAGTGACGTCTGAGGGATCAGAGATCACGAGCATTCAGAAGTGGTTTTCGGCCTTGCCCTTTACTCACCGAGATTTGACCAGATTCCTTGAATCTTTTAACTATATTGTGCACTGTAGAAGGTGAAATGCCCAAAATCCTACCGATTTGTCTTTGGGGAATGTTCTTCTCAAAGTGTTGGATTATTAGTTGACACATCTGTTGGCAGATTGGCGGGCCAACCTGATGTTTAAACCCATTGATGTTTAAAAATAAAGTTTACCTTCACAAAACCGTGCAGTTGATTAGGTAAAACATGAAATACCTAAAAAATATATCTAAAAAATTCATACATTTTTTAAAAATACAAGTCAAAGTACATTTACAAATCACTTCTCTTTGTTTTTATTAGCATTTTCAATACTGTCTCAACTTTTTTGGAATTGGGGTTGTACATTTTTTTTTTTTTTACTAGTATGCCCAATCTGTGGTCTTAATAATAATACTTGCAAGCATTCTGACTTCTGACAAAACTGGTATGTACCTTTGAAAGTAGAGCATGCTTAAAAACATATGCCAAAGGCATGTTTTTGATATTATGAGAAGTAATATCAGTATGGGGCTATTTTCAGTATTTGACTAACATGCAAGTGGCAATTTCTGAAGGCTCAAACTAATCTATGTTTAAAGCAGAAGACTGCACTGAAAACAGTCTTATGAAAAGATACAAAAGTTAAGGCTAGTGTTTGAGCAGGGTTAGCATTCATACCGTTTCTTAAGTATGAAATAAAATGAAACCCAACCACATTACTTTTATTCATATACTTTTATTCATATTGTACTAGTGTACAAATTTGTACTTGTTCTCATGCAAAATTCCCATGCACTACTAAAGGAAATTTGTAAAATGAACATGCTTTAAAATAATTAAGCGAAACCTGAACAGTTATTGAACAGTAATCTAGGGAAGTATTTTGCAAACAATTTTCAAATCTGCAATTGCATTTCCTAATTGTGGATGCATGAATTGTGACATAATGCAAATGAAAATGCAAATTGTGTATTACCGTTTGTGTTTTCATTTACACGAACGTACAGTGTCTGCCAAATTTCAAATGGAAACGCAAAGTCCATTTGCAATTGCACTTCCCATGTCTTACGAATTATGGTCCTGTCATATCAAAATAGCAATAGCAATTAACCCGTTTGCTATTTCACTTCCTTGGAATCGCATACGGAGTCTGCCAAAATTCAAATGGAATATCAAATGATGCCTTGCACAGAAACCTGTCAATCAGTGTTGGGGGTGGGAGTATACTATGGGGTGTTTTTGCATGTGGAAGTGACGTCAGTCACAGTCAATCACATTTTAGAGTGCCTTGGGGTTGTACATGGTCATAATAAAGCATCTGTGGTTTAAAGTTTTTTGCTGGGATGTAATTTTAACTGTAACAAATTGCCCATAAAACTAGCCAGTTTCGACAAGCAAGCATTACAGCAAAAATAGACTCGGCGCCGAAATGATAGTGGCACTCCTGCTTCTGCTACGCGCTGCCTGCCGTCTTGGTGTGCAGTGTGAATGCTCTAACCTTTTAGCATGGGTGCTGAAAACACGCTGCTTCTTCTCTGCTCACGCATCCAGTGTGGAACAGGCCTTAGGCTCATGGAAGTTGACTTTTAAACAACTTTTCTTTCATATTGTGTAGAATAAGCAGCATGTTTTTCATAGATACAGGACCTTACTTAACAAAAAATATGGTGACAAGAATATAATTTTCATTTAAAATTTTATTGAGGATTCACTTGGTTACAAAAAATTACCAGGGATATTACTGCTATAGTGTGCCTTTTCTACACTAAATTAATGCCATAGTGTGCCTTTTCTACACCAAATTATTACCATAATGTGCCTTTTCTACACCACATAATTGTCATAGTGTGCCTTTTCTACACTAAATTACTACCGTAATGTGCCTTTTCTATACTAAATTAATGCCATAGTGTACCTTTACTACACTAAATTACTACGATACTGTGCCTTTTCTACACTAAATTACAACCATAGTGTGCCTTTTGTACACCACATTATTGCCATAGTGTGCCTTTTCTACACCACATTATTGTCATAGTGTGCCTTTTCTACACTAAATTAATGCCATAGTGTACCTTTACTACACTAAATTACTACCATAGTGTGCCTTTTCTATGCTAAATTATTACCATAGTGTGCCTTTTCTACACTAAGTTACTACCATAGTGTGCCTTTTCTATGCTAAATTATTGCCATAGTGTGCCTTTTCTACACTAAATTACTACCATAGTGTGCCTTTTCTATACTAAATTACTACCGTAATGTACCTTTTCTACACTAAATTAATGCCATAGTGTACCTTTACAACACTGAATTACTACCATAGTGTGCCTGTTCTACACCACATTATTGTCATAGTGTGCCTTTTCTACACTAAATTACTACCTTAATGTGCCTTTTCTACACTAAATTACTACCATAGTGTGCCTTTCTATGCTAAATTATTGCCATAGTGTGACTTTTCTACAACACATTATTGCCATAGTGTGTCTTTTCTACACTGCATTATTGCCATAGTTTGCCTTTTCTACACTAAATTACTACTATAGTGTGCCTTTTCTACACTAGATTACTACCATAGTGTGCCTTTTCTATACTAAATTATTGTCATAGTGTGCCTTTTCTACACTAAATTAATGCCATAGTGTACCTTTACTACACTAAATTACTACCAGTGTGCCTTTTCTACACTAAATTACTACCATAGTGTGCCTTTTCTACACCACATTATTGCCATAGTGTGACTTTCTACACCACATTATTGCCATATTGTACCTTTTCTACACTAAATTATTGCCATTGTGTGCCTTTTCTATACTAAATTATTGCCATAGTGTGACTTTTCTACACCAAATTATTGACATAATGTGCCTTTTCTACACCACATAAATGTCAATGTGCCTTTTCTACACTAAATTACTACCGTAATGTGCCTTTTCTACACTAAATTAATGCCATAGTGTACCTTTACTGCACTAAATTACTACGATACGTTGCCTTTTCTACACTAAATTACTACCATAGTGTGCCTTTTCTATACTAAATTATTGCCATAGTGTGCCTTTTCTACACTACATTATTGCCATAGTGTGCCTTTTCTATACTCAATTACTACCATAATGTGCCTTTTCTATACTAAATTAATGCCATAGTGTACCTTTACTACACTAAATTACTACGATACTGTGCCTTTTCTACACTAAATTACTACCATAGTGTGCCTTTTCTACACCACATTATTGCCATAGTGTGCCTTTTCTATACTAAATTATTGCCATAGTGTACCTTTACTTCACTAAATTATTACGATAGTGGGCCTTTTCTACACTAAATTACTACTGTAATGTGCCTTTTCTACACTAAATTAATGCCATAGTGTACCTTTATAACACTGAATTACTACCATAGTGTGCCTTTTCTACACCACATTATTGCCATAGTGTGCCTTTTCTACACTAAATTACTACCTTAATGTGCCTTTTCTACACTAAATTAATGCCATAGTGTGCCTTTTCTTCATTAAATTATTGCCATGGTGTGCCTTTTGTTTTCTTTTTAAACTAAATTAATGTCATAGTGTATATTTTCTATCCTACATTAGTACCAGGGTGTCTCTTCTGCTCTACATTAGTACCTTAGTGTAAATTTTCTGCTCTACATTCGTACCATAATTTTCCTTTTCTGTTCTACATTAATACCGTTGTACCTTTTCAACTCTTATTAAAACTATAGTGTAAATTTTCTGCTACACATTAATGCCATAGTGTGCCTTTTCTGTTCTACACTAATGCCAGGTTGTACCTTTTATGTTCTACATTAATACCAGTCTGCTTTCTCTGCTCTACATTAATACCATAGTGTACCTTTTCTATTCACACCCACATTTCCTTAGCATATAAAAGAAAAAGACTTTTACATATTACTTTAGTTTCATCAACTATGCTGTGCATATGCTGGCATTAATATTTCAGTTTGTATGTTATGACACACTAGAGAGCAGTGTGTTATGAGTCTAATATTACCTGTAAACCAGGGTAATTAAGTAATATTTGCTTGCTAGCTTTATTTAAAAGCATGTGGAAATAAACTGAGCTACATAATTAATTTTGAAATTAAACTAATGGATCTATCCATTTATTCGTTTTGTGACATATATATATATAACTAGAACTTGTATAGGATAAAATTCGAATTTAAGCCAAGTAAATATTCTAGAGGTTCATAACTGTCTCATATTGTATGACATATTAACCAAGAGTGTTCGAAGGACATGGATAATATGTTTGTTAAACATTGTTACCCGAACTTGATCCACTTTTGTTGCAATGGGATGCACTGTCCTTCATAAAGTAAAGCCTAGGGAGAACGTAAATGTTTCCCGCAAATTTATGGTCTCTGAGAGATTAATACAAAAGCAATTGTGTTCCCAGATAGTGGGAGACATAAAAAAGTCCTTTTTGCGTTCCTTGAAGCTGGCAATAAAGAAATGCATATCTCTTGTTTACAACCACCACCTTATACCACCTTATTTTTTATTCAGCAAACACAGCATTATTCCAGTGATAACAGCAGGACAATAAATTACCCATATATTTAATGTAACAAGAAATAACTCAGTTAAGTGCATATTAAGGTATATCAGAATGGCATACATTACAAGATGTTTCAGTATTGGAGGAATCTTCTGAAAAACTGATGTTACTCTTCTGTGTGTGATATTAAATACAGAGCAAGTGAACAGAGCAGCAAAAATTACATTCAGTCTAAGCAGTTCTGAAATGTCCTTTGTACCTAAGCAAATGTTATACGTTACCTTTGCTTAAGGTGAAAGGGAATTGCTCACTATGAAATTATTAAATGTTTAGTCAAGCAGCTATGTGATATGTGATATGAATGATGATCACTTTAACTAAAACAGCAGTTAAATCCTTTTCAGCACAAGGAGACCAGATCACAGGGAGTAATTGTTTCCGCTAAAAATACAGAGGGTGTGAACTCTGTAATCAAGCTAATTTGAGCTGCAATGTGCTTGAGGTAAAAAATAAATAAAAAAATTAAATAAAAAAAAGCTGAATTATGATGGCAGTACACATGTGCCCTTTAAGGCTAGGACACTGCTTCAAGTACCAGCTCTCTAGTTAAGAGTCATAGTTCGTAAGGTCATTGATTCCACAAAACAGCCTTCAGTGAGATTTATTATGTAATTACATCTTTAGTACCAGAATATAATATAGGGACCATGTTCTTATGTTTTACTGGGGTGGTTCATATTTCTTTTTGGGTAGTGTAGCAGTATAATGTTGATAAAAGTAACACATTAGACATGGAATTACTTAACATAACCACACAATATTGGTATAACAATAGGGATTAGATTTTATAGACCATCCTTATTATTACTGTTTAGTCAATCAAAACAAAACAATAAGTAGATAATCCAAGAGTGCTCTTTGACATCAGTTTTGCAGTCCAAAAGACATTTAATTAAGGAATAAAACATGCCATGGCATGCAGTTGTATGAAAATATTCAACGACTGAGTGATATGATGCCATTACCATCCTGAAGTTGATGTAATGTTGTGGAATGTCCACGAGATACATTAGTTTGTGTTATCATTTAAGCCTTGACACATATAAACAGTCATTCCCTCACAAGCCTCTTTTTTTTCTCTATCTTGAATTAAATAAGACAAAAAGTGCTTGGTAGCATGTCACTGTCTTAAAGACCTTCCTGTGTTAAAAATCTCATAGAAAGGTTTATAATAATAATAATAATAATAATAATAATAATAATAATAATAATAAACTTTATTTTTATCATATCAATAATTGCACACATTTTAACCCATTTACATGGAGCATCTACCACACATGTCCCTGTTTAAATTGCTACTATATAAACAACAACGTATTACAACAAACACATTAATATAAACCTTGCTGTCGGCACTACTGTCTGAGCTGTGATGTTAAAAAATTAATAAACACTATCTGACAAATCAGAATCCAGCATTCAACAGCTCTGTGTTATAAATATTTTTACCATACTTTTTCCAGGCAACAGGCCTTTAGAAAGAAGACCATACTTTGGACTAGTTAAATGTCAGTGATGGATTTGCTCCATGAAGGGCACCAAAATAACAGTTTAGGATTGTTTGCCATGGGTCTGAAGGATTACTGAGATGCTCCACAGTAGCATGTAATCTACCGGTCTGCAGGGAGAGTAGCTCAGAATTAACATGATCACAGTGCTGGGAAGAAGCCAGATTCCATGCTGGGCCCATGTCTATCCACAAGAAGAATGTTTTTAATTTTTTTTTTTTTTATGGTAAGCTGCCCCCTTGGTATATTATGCTTCTCAATCCACTTATTTACAGAGTTCATCTCTAATGGTTTTAATTTAAAGTGTGAAGGACAAGTGGGATGTTCTAAGTGGGATGTGCTAAGGAAAAAAAAAAATGCATTTACCTGCTTGGCACTGACTACACATGTACAACATCCCTTTGTTAAACACCACACTTTAGGTGTGTGCACAATACACAAATCCCACACTTAAAATTCATTATCCACGCTTCACTTGCAAGTACAGAGATCCATAACTGTTATAGATTACACATCAAGGTGTGCAATAATAATTCTTAGCAATAATAATTCTTAAATAAGTCTTAGCCACCTTTTGTTTAGTACAAACTTTGTTATAGAGGTTTATTTTATGACTTCTACATTATCGGGTCAGAACAAAAATATTTTAGATTTCCAAACATTAGTTCTCCAGTACAAAATTAAATGTTACAGAAAAAAATATATTTGTATGTCAGTAAAGAAAACAGCATATTATGTAAGAGACGACGTTTCAGACAAAAAAAAAAAAAAAAACATAATGAAGGCTGCTTGGTTTTTTATGCAAAAATAAGAAGCAATTGCAAAATTAAAATTCTCCAGAAGAACTGTGGCTGGTTCTACAATATGATCAGTAAAACATACCAGCTAATTTCCTTATAAAATTGCACAAATAGTCCCTGAGACTACTATCTTTTAAAGCAAAGGGTCATCACACCAGATATTGACTTTGTTTCATTTATCACTGTTTACTGCTCTTTACAATATATATATATATATATATATATATATATATATATATATATATATTACATTTAATTTTATTATTTTTGATGGCATCTTTGCTCTAGACTTTTCACAGTACTGTATATTACTAGATTCACTGTGTGTCCTCTTATGACCTGGGACTGAACCTCTCATCTTCTGGTTCTTCACAGGTTGACTCTGAGTAGTTACTCTAGGATGAGCTCCAATTGTTCAGATGAGTTTTTCCAGGCCACGAACCACGCGGAACAGACCTTCCGGAAGATGGAGACTTACCTGCAGCACAAGCAGCTGTGTGATGTGCTTTTGATAGCTGGCGATCACAAGATCCCTGCACATAGGTAAATACTCTCCCAGCCAAATTGAAACTCCCACACATGATTGAAAGAGGTCTGTAAAAGAGATATAATACTGAATGTCACATTTGCCCTGAGAATTTTTTAATGGCATTTGGCCAATGGTTTTTTATGCCTATAACATACTTTGTCACCTCAATTTTAAGAGACCATGAATACATTTCACCAAAATGATTTGGAAATATTTTTTATGTAATTTTAATAATGCCTAGGTTATCTATGTTGGGTAAGGAGCCAGTTTAACAAAGTCTGTGGTGAAAACAGTCAGTCTAAAGATTTAACTTGCTAATTAAGTGTAATTTCCTCAAACAGTGAATATCACTCTTTGATCAAGTCATAGCAAAACAAACAGAACCATATTCAAAGTTTGTAATCAGATACAATTTTCAAAATGTCTACAATGCACCTGTGGCACAATCAGGATGAAATCTTTAAAAGCAATTTTTTCCATTTTCACTTTTTTGGAGTAATCAGACATTAAAATGCTAGAACTTCTTCAACTACATCTGGTTGAAGTTCATGCATAAGAAAAATTTTTCAGCCACACATAAATACAGGTGGCTTAGTGGTTAGCATGTTCGCCTTACACCTCCAGGGTCCGGGGTTCGTGTCCCGCTGGGGCCATGCGTGTGCGGAGTTTGCATGTTCTCCCCCATGTTACTCCGGTTTCCTCCCCCAGTCCAAAAACATGCATGGTAGGCTGATTGGTGTGTCTAAAGTGTCTGTAGTGTATGAATGAGTGTCTATGTGATGTGATGGTTGTACCCAGGGTGTACCCAACCTTGTGCCTGATGCTGCCTGGCTCCAGGTTCCCTGTGACCCTGAAAAGGAGTAAGTGGTAGAGGATGGATGGATAATTATCTGCTTATAAATGTTTCCCTTGCATACACATAGTGCCTGTTTTCTGATGTACACAGTAGGAAAATACATTTAGGCTCGCCCAGTGACTGAATGTGTCAATGAACTCAATCAAGGTATTGCCAGCTCTGCATGGCATAAGCTGGTTAAACAAAAAACCTAACAAACATATAGTGTGTGATTAATGTCTCCCTCAAAGAGCAAGATACAGAGAAGTAGTAATTTTATGTGGACAGCTACAGAGAGAGAAAAAAAACTGGACATTAATTTAATATGTGGTTTTGTATTCTTTTCTTAATGACAGGCTTGTTTTAAGTGCAGTTTCAGACTACTTTGCTGCCATGTTCACCAACAATGTGCGGGAGGCAAAACAGGATGAGATCAAAATGGAAGGTGTTGATCCGGATGCACTGAGATCATTAGTTCATTTTGCATACACTGGTTAGTATGTAGTATCTGTTATATATATATATATATATATATATATATATATATATATATATATATATATATATATATATATATATATACACACAGTATCTCACAAAAGTGAGTACACCCCTTGCTACAATGTAAAGTAGTGAGTGTACAGCTTGTGTAACAGTGTAAATTTGCTGTCCCCTCAAAATAACTCAACACACAGCCATTAATGTCTAAACTGCTGGCAACAAAAACAAGATAAACAAGATAAACTTATTTGGTTCAGTGTTGTCACATGAAAAGACATAATCAAATATTTACAAAAATGTGAGGGGTGGACTCACTTTTGTGAGATACTGTATATAATAAACAACTTATACTGTATTATACATTATTTAGATTTATTTTACCTCTATAAAGCAGTGTACTTAAAAATTTCAAAGCCACCTTTTTTTTTACCTTGTGGTTGCATCCTCTCCCACAAAGCTTCTAGCATTATGTGAGTCAAAAAAATCCTCAGTTGAAAGGATTTCTGAGATTTTTTCCTTCAACTTTATAGGTGTACTTGAGCTAAAGGAAGAGACAATTGAGAGCCTATTAGCCGCAGCATGTCTTCTCCAGCTCTCGCAAGTTATTGAGGTCTGCTGCAATTTTTTAATGAAACAACTTCACCCATCCAACTGCCTGGGGATCCGCTCATTTGCTGATGCTCAAGGATGCATGGATCTGCTGAATGTGGCACACAACTACACCATGGTAGGACTGGCACTATTGTTGAAATACCTAAAAGGCTATTTAAAGGACGTGAAATGTACATATCTTTTTAAAACAAAAAGTTAAATGCTAGCCTATTGTTGTTTTATTCTACAATTTAATTTTTAACATTTTCCATGCTAGGTAACTTGTGCATAAACAAACTTTTTTAAGCTCATGTATTTAATGCTTTAAAAGCATAATCATTATTTTTCCATAATTTACTTTTCCACTAAGTTGGGATGGTATAGTATGTGTATGCAGGCCTCCTGATGTTTTCAAATATAGAACAAAGCTACTTTGTTCAAAAACAAGCAAACAGCAACAACAAAAAAACAACCCCTACATAACACATTTAGTATTCTCCCGGGCTTCAGGACCCACCACACACATTTGTCTGATGGCATACCACTACCAAAGTGCGGAAACAACTTAGGAGGATGACTGTTATCTCCTGAAGGACATCTGCACAGGCCGTTTACACAGTGCTTCCGAGATCAGTGAGGTTAATCTAATCAGAGAGCACAAGCAGGGAAACTTCCTTTTCAATCACTTCCCTAATGGACAGGGGGCGAACAGAGCTTCCTGCTTCATCATCCTTTGTGTTCAGATTAAAAAAGTTCTATTTTGATGAGCTTGTTTTTATCCTTTCCCTGTGCAATCCTGACATCCTGTTTCTTTGTGTAACACTGTCAGTGTGTCAGTAACCTAAGCACTATGCGACTCTGTGGCTCGATGAGAGCTGTCATTGGCATTTAGTTGTCTCAGACCAGGCAGAAAAGTGTCAGTATGTTTGCTGTGTGCATGAAAATAATAGAAATATTTAATGGCCACTTATTGATGATAGGAAATGTCTAATTTCACACAATCAAGTCAATGCCTCATTAGGTAATTTTCCTAATAGTATAATTATAGTTATACCACTCTTAATTCTTGGTAATTACTGAATAACATGTATTAAGATAAACAACTGTATAATAAGCCCGGAAATATGAGGTTAACCAACCATACCACACATGTGTCAACAGCTTTTGTACCAGATTAATCTGTTTTTAACTCAATGTTGCAAACACTTACAGTACATCTACCAGTATTAATATGTTCAACTGTCTGTGATTATTATCTCGCTTTGGAGATGAAAAACAAACACCAACAGAAGTAGGACCATATGAAGGAATGGCTAAAAAAATCAAAAGCTCTAAAAGCCCACCAATTGTTCTCCATTACACATAAAAAAAAATCACAACAGATGCACATTTAATGCAATTTTTCAAAATAGTTTTATCGGACATTCAAAGCAACAATCAGGCAAAGCATTAAATATCAGGCCATTAGACTCACATTAAACCAGTTGTTAGCGCTGAAGGAGATCCTTACAGATTATGAGCAGATAAACAGTAGGGCTCCTACATCATACAGTAGAACAATATGAATGTAATGGAAAACAGTTGAGGATAAATCATGACTTAGTGAGGTTCGGTGCAAGATACAGTATATTTACAAGGCATTTGATTTTTAATTGGACAGTACTGCTACAGTGCACGGATCTTTTCTAATTAGACCACATTAATCTTTCAGGAACACTTTTTAGAAGTCATTCAGAACCAGGAGTTTCTCTTACTTCCTACAACGGAAATAGTCAAGCTACTGTCCAGTGATGACATCAATGTTCCAGACGAAGAGACCATTTTCCAGGCACTGATGATGTGGGTGCGCTATGATGTGCAGCGTCGGCAAAAAGATCTAGGATTATTACTCGCCTACATACGCCTACCCCTTCTGCCGCCTCAGGTTTGCTTATGACACACCATCAGACCCTGTGATCTGTGGAGCAGCACTTGATTTAATGCAATCACTTAGTATTATGAAAAAAATTTTTTGTTGAAAATGTTTTGGAATCAAAATTAATTTAAGTGCTTGTAATGTTACAAAATCACTTGCTGGGATTATTTTGACAGGGACGGCTGAAATAAATGTGCTTGTAGGGCCAAGATTAAAAGACATCAATATAAAATTTCATTTTTGTCATCCACATCACATTATTCACTGTTAACAAGTACCTTAACACAGATCATTTTGGCTTATTTTATGGCTCAACCAATGGTCATAACAAAAATACACAGAATGGTATGAAGTGAGGCTGATTTCTTTCTAACCAACACTGTAGAATCACACAGCCTATCAGTGACAGTCATGTCAGGTGATTACACAGAATGAACCATTCCATAGATTTGATCTCCATTTGGGCTTTGCTTAACAAATCCGTCATCAGCATATGTGAGAAGGTGCATGTGAAATACAGTTGCAGGTGTGGATGATTCACTCTAGCATCCTTTGTTGGATCATAAATTGGATTATTTACTCTATCATCATTTTCCCCCCAAACTGCCATTGGATGAGAAAATAAAAGTAGACTATATGGCCATAGGTTTGTGGACACCTGACCATCACACTCAGGTGACTTGTGCTTTTTGAACATCCCATTCCAGATTTAGTCCCCCCTTTGCTATTATAATAACCTCCACTCTTCTAGGAAGGCTTTCCACTAGATTTTGGAGCGTGGCTATGGGGCTTTTCTCATTTAGCCACAAGAGCATTAGTGAGGGTGGGCACTGATGTTGGGTGAAAAGGCCTGGTAGGCAGTTGGCGTTCCAATTCATCCCAAAGATGTTCAGTGGGGTTGAGGTCAGGGCTCTGTGCAGGCCACTTGATTTTTTCCATTCCAACATTGGCAAACCATGTCTTCATGGACCTTGCTTTGTGCACTAGGGCATTGCTATGCTGGAACATGTTTAGGCTAGCTTTCTTACCACACATTGTCCAATCAACCTACAAATTACACAAAAAGACACAAAGTATTTTAGTTTGAATGAAAGGGTTACAACTTTTGTGTTAGAAATCATGAATGAAGCTGTGTGTAATAGTTCGCTTAACATCATTGTTATTAGGTCAACAATCAGACTTTGTAATATAATGCATTGCTCAACACTAATAATTTTACTGATAAACTAGTGATAAATATTAGATTTTAGTCCTATCATCTAATATAATAAGCAGATGTCTCTGTATTTAGAAATTATAATATGAAGAAAAAAATGTTAATGGCTTATATAACCATATTTTTTTTAATGTTGAGAGATATACCATTATGCATGTTATGTTGTAGCTTCTTGCTGACTTGGAAAACAATAAGATGTTTTCTGAAGATCTGGAATGTCAAAAGCTACTGATGGAGGCCATGAAGTACCATTTGTTGCCAGAGCGTCGGCCGATGCTACAGAGTCCCAGGACCAAACCACGCAAGTCCACTGTAGGGGCACTCTATGCAGTAGGAGGCATGGATGCTACAAAAGGTAGAAAATCAGTTTTTTATTGTTCATACAGTGATGTACTGTTAAAGACCATATGGCAGGAAATCTTGCAAGATTGTGAGATCAATAAAGCCTTTAAATTAATTTATATATCTTTATAGATGCATTTATGCATCTGTAGGACTAAAAGTCATAAAATTAAAATGTTTCTTTTTTTCACTTGAATTTTGCTGGTTGCTGTATCACAAAGTTGGAAAAAGATCTAACATAACATTTATCTTGGTTTCAATGTTTACATTACAAATTAACAAAGGTGTGTAGACCTTTCATATACACTGTATTTACCTTTTATATGCACTGTATTTATTTATTTTTTTTAGGAAAATAGAACTGAATTTTACACTAACTTTATGTTGAAAATTAATTGCGGCAAACAATTACTAATACTGAAATACTGATTCTGCTTGGAATTAATATTACATTTCATTTTTACATGAATTTTATTCCTTTTTTAGTTCTACAGATGCAGCTTTACTAGAGAACCTGATTTATATGCTGTTAGTCTATAAAGGTTTCATTTAGACCTCTTTACCTGCTGCTAATGAAGAAAAAACACTTGAATTTGAAAAGTATAATATTTGAGAGTCAAATACAAAAATCTATTTATAAATTATTTTAGAAATCCACGATTATGGTACTTAACTAAGAAACTGTGCTTTTAGGTTCTACAACAATAGAGAAGTATGATCTTCGCACTAATACATGGATCCAGGTTGGCATAATGAATGGTCGGAGGCTTCAATTCGGTGTAGCAGTCATCGATAACAAGCTCTATGTGGTAGGGGGAAGGGATGGCCTCAAGACATCCAATACGGTGGAGTGCTATGATCCACTCACTAAAGTGTGGTCCAACATGCCTCCTATGTCAACCCACAGACATGGACTAGGTACATCCTCTTTCTCTAATGTTTTCTTCCTATCATTTAATTACAATTTCACACATATTTTGACATCAGTTGTGTGATGGGAAATGGATTTGCTGTACTCAATAAAAGGCCTTGCAATCCAATTATTGAGCTTGTACAACATTTCTGTGGGCAGGGAACATAGTTTCTTCCTTATTTTCCAGCACCATGTATCTTCCTCAAATTTAAGTATGTGACAGCCTGGAAAAGCCTTTCACATTCTCAAATTCTGACATATTCTATTACGTATATTTCTGAAAATTACAACTGACAGCTGGTGTCTGATTGCAAACTGAACTGATTAGCCTTATGCTCCTTTCACTATGTCACATAACAACATGATCAAAGCATTACATTTATTACATTTTTAGGCAGACTGACTGCATTTACGGCTACATTTGGCAAACTGGCCCCTTGTCTGATGTCATCTCTGTAGGAAGACAGCAAGGACAAGGTTTGAAAGTAACCAAAATAAAAACTTTTTTTTTTTTTTCTTCAAATAAAGATGTCAAAGTACAGTATATTATTGGCAGGTAAACTCTATTTTGGTCAAAGTCCAATTTTTCATTTTTGGCTGTTCTCTAGAATTCATTTAAAGTGATATACAATGGGCTTTCTTAAGCCACCTCACAAGTGTCTTCCTATATGTTTACTCAATGTTGTCTATAAAACATAACCACCGATGGTTAACATAAAAATTTGTTGATGAACAGACAAATAGCCCCAAAAGGTGTGAAATCTTGAAAATAAGTGATTTATAATTTTAGGCCTCTCTGCTGCTTATGAGACAAATTGTAATTACAGTGAAACCACTGGCATGCTTTCTGACTGTTCCAACTGACATCCTCTGTTCAAACTGGTGTGGCTCATGAGCTGTCGAGCTTAGCAGCTGTGTCCCACCTGGGGTGGAGCTAATTTCCGGACCAGAATAATGTAAACAGAAGCCGGAAATTTATAAACAAGCCAAATCCATTACATAATACTATTGTGAATAGAATTTTAAGGTATGTTAAATTTTGCGATTGTTTTAGGCCTCGAAAGACATTTAAACACTACAAACACACTTACATAAAAATCTAATAATTCTAACAGCCTAGAGAAGACCAGGGAAAATTGTGTAACATGTCACAATATCAGTGAACAAATAAGTATATATTAATATATGAATAATGTATTAAGCTCTATGTGTATTTACAACATAACTAACAAAATAACATATGGTTCAATATATAGTACAGACTGGATGGACCAGTGGATCAATAGAATAATCTGACAGATTCTGACTAATAAACACATTTTAATCTCAAGATAACTTGTGCAGAGTAAGGAAATGAACACAGGAGATGCAACCTTTTTAAGAGACCACATCAATTTTCATAATGGCACTAGAGGCACATGATTAAGACCACTCCATTTGCTTGTCTGTGTACATAAATCTGGTGAATGTACAATTTACTACCAGTATATACTAATACACTCACACTAGTAAACAAATCCAATAAGGGTACACATCTAACGTACCTGACACAAATCAGCTGATGCCAACATAGTGAACAGCTGACAAGAAAATATTCGTCAAAAACATGGCAGGCAATTTTGTAAGAAAATTGACTGCAGTGTTCTTCAGTGGAATTTACAGCACTTGCATAAAACAGGTGGTCTTCACTACAGTGCAATATTACAGCCAATTCAAAATGGAGGTCAAAGGACATCTTATATGCCAAGAGCCAAAAAGCAACAGCTGGAGATTTATTACAGAAGCACGAGGGACCTTTCTGCAGTGGAGGCGGCAAGATGCTGCATGAATACTTAATGGTGCTCCTCAGGGCCAGCCACTGGGCAATCTATTCAGCTCCTGGTGCTTTGTTTAAGAGAGAACCTTTTGATTCTTATCTCAATTAATGCAATGGCGGTCTCATTTAAATGTTGCCATTTTTGTAGCTCTGCTTATAATAAATGGGATCTGCTGAGAGATAATATTAAGGTGATACATACTATTAGAGGAAACAAAATAACATGCTCTTTCTTTCTTTCATTTGAAAAGGGATCGCTGTCCTGGAAGGGCCTATGTATGCGGTGGGAGGGCATGATGGATGGAGCTATCTGAACACAGTTGAGAGGTGGGACCCCCAAGCAAGACAGTGGAATTATGTGGCCAGTATGTCCACTCCTCGCAGCACAGTAGGAGTCACTGCTCTCAACGGAAAGTAAGCCATTTTCTCTTTAATCTTCCTTTTGCAGATCCACAATATTTTTTGCAAATATTTCACATGTAATGTTACAACTTAACACTTGCACAGATTTAAGATTTGTTGACTGGCAGATTATTTGAATAAATGTTTCAGGAAAGATGCATAGTTCCACAGTTCAGGGATGCAACCTAATATGAATACATTATTTGAAAGGAACAGACAATGTGTTTTAAAAATATACAATTACGGATAAGAATAGGAAGCACACTATTATTTAAAAAAAATTTTTTTTTTAGAAAGCTTCCCAGAAAGGTTTACAAGAGCTGTGCACTGCGACTTGGATCCCCTGGGATGCAACAAAAGTGTCAAGCGAGCAGGAAGTGACAGTGCTCACATTTTTATCTCTAGGTTCATATGCAATAAAAAAAAAAAATGTTTAGACCACACCCACTTTAAATCCAAATATACATACAAATACAAATATTTGGAGTGCATATACAGACACAGAGTGGCACTGTATTACAGCCTAGCATTTATTATCCACTATATTGTGAGCATGATTACAAGTTATGATTAACAGTACAAGTACATTTTGCCACTTACGGACAGAATACACTATTAAAATGCCCTACTGTGCTAAACACCTGCTTTGTATGAACATGTTCACTAAAACACTAATCTATTTAATGTAACACATCTTTATGTTACAGTATAAGAACAGAAAATATAAGGGTACCCATGATTTTCTACAGAGCATTGCTTGATTTATTAGTGCCATCTGAACCCTCTCATAATGACAAAACCTACTATAGCTATCAATAACAATATTCAATGTATTCAATGCTCTGGAATGTCTCACCACCATAATAAGCTCTGAGACCAGAGAGTCTCCAGTGCCTTTTACATTAGAGTCACTTTCAATGTTCAGCTCAAAAAGAACTCCAAGAAAACAAACAAAAAAAATGGAGGTCAGACTGGTATTTGTCCTTGTGGAGGAAAACAGCTGCACATCTTACAGAGAACACTGACTGACAAAACCTAGGGCATTTTTGAATTCAGGGGGAAAACCCAACCCTGAAGCTACCATTTCAGTCTTGTGGCCTACATTTCAAAATGATTCATTATGTGCTCTTTCTAATACTGAATTGTTAAAAACATGACATATGACAGTTGTTATGAAATGGCTTTGTATTTTAAGCATAAATTAACCCCTTAAACTCTTAGGTTATGATTAAGTTAATCATATTAAAGCTGATTATACACAAATTACTGTAAATTACCCTCTAGCTACAGTGACACTAATAAATAAGGCATGTAGTGATAAGCATGAAGAATGTAAATCTGAACCCAGCACTGGGCATATTTGTGATGTGCTTTAAAGTTGTGGAACATCGCCATTAATAAGACAAAAATGCAGTGTGTCAGTGTTACACAGAGACAGAAAAATGCAGAGATAGGTACACATATTTGTAATGCAATTCATATACTTAAAGTCAGATAAATATAAATTTAATATACCACCACATTTGCCATAGTTAAGAATCTATCTTTTTTTGTCACTGAGATATAGAGTATGCAAACAGATTATTTACACCCATTTAATTAAATAAAGAGATCACTCACCATTAGTTGAGTTCTGATGTTTTCACATATCCATATTATTGGTGCTTATTCTTTGCTCACTTCTGACACATATTTTACTAAATGTTTACAATCCTTATCCTGTGGCAGCAGATTTCACGTTAAGTACTCTGCAGGTGCTTAGCTACCCTCTGTCAAACATTAGCTCTAATCCTTTTATTTATTTTACTTGGTAAATTGAACACATTTATACCATGTGTACCTCCGGAGAGGGATTACAATAAGGACTAAAGCCACTGCAAACCATGTATGGTAGTCCAGTTCACTCACCTAGTCTTGGCCTACTTCTAAGCTAGGCTCCTAACGGAAAAGTCCACCTTGAAAAAATAAATAAATAAACAAACTATGTTTATAGTGAAATATTTGTGATGTGCTTAGATATTCTGATACTAATTTGTTGGTTGGTGCTGTATTTTCATTATTCCCCTAAATTACTTGTTGTGTGCCACACTGATGTCACAAATGGTCCATTGTTTAGCAGGTTCAGTGGTGTTTAATAGGAGGAAATAACGTCGACAATCTAAAACATAGGGTAGAATGGTCAGGTTTTTCTGTAACTCCTAAAACCAAAACAACAACAATTTCTATTCTGACTCACCATGTCAAATTAGAAGAATGTCACATGTCACTTAGAAGTATTGGAGACAGCAAACTTTGGACTCAAAGTTCCAAGAATGCAATGCAGGTATACAATGCAGTTGTGCTGACTTAGTCACTTACGAGATGACAAGCATGGTGTTGATGGCAGTATTAGCATGAAGGTTTTGAGCTGGACAGACTACAGGACTAAAGCACTGCTGCATCACTCTCTTTAGGTAGCAATGAAGCAGTTGTTAAATCCCACTGGCACCACTCTCAGCTGGTAGCCGAATGTCATTGTGGGTAATGTTAACCATTAATCAAAGAAAATAGATCAACATGTCTAGGAAAGAGGCTTAAACTAAAAAAAAAAGGTCCACTGAATACCACTGTAGATTGATCACCTGCCACTGTAGATCACACATTCAGAGTGGAGACTGTCAGGACTCTGCTTATATTCATATAGTGGACTATCCTGCAATTAAAGCCACAGCTGAATTGAAAATTAACATCAAATCAGCCTTTGTGTTTAGAACAGTTCAATTTAAATTACCAGCTGTTTTTCGTATAAACTTTAAGCAAAATTCTCCCAAACTCTTTTGGTGGCAGGTTGAGGCTTGAGGTTGTCACTTGGTAAAGCCACCTTTGAGGCTGGCCAGACCTGTCATTACAGTGTATTATACTGTGAAGTGTGTACTCTATATTTAATATGTAATAATCGATTCATGGAGTATATTAATATTCCGTTTTGGCATAAAGCTTTAGCCATTGTAATGATTTTGAATCTCTTATCTCAACTCCATTGTTTTAGGCTGTTTGCGGTGGGTGGACGTGACGGCAGCTCGTGCCTCCGCTCCATGGAATGTTTTGATCCCCACACTAACAAATGGAGCACGTGCGCACCAATGGCGAAGCGGAGAGGAGGAGTGGGCGTGGCCACCTACAACGGCTTTCTGTACGCTGTCGGCGGCCATGACGCACCAGCTTCAAACCACTGCTCTCGCCTCTCTGACTGTGTGGAGAGGTAAAAAGTAGTAGCAAAACAGCAGTTACCTTACCGCCGTGGAATGGGACGCTTGGAGATCTGATAAACTGACTCCATCCTCCCCCTGCTGGTCATACAGAGGAACTGCACGACTGAAGTTAGGTTTAGGTTTAGGTGCAGGCATAGCATTAGTTAGCTGCTTTAATAATCATTATTATTATACCAATTATTATAAGCATTATGATAGGTTCTCATAGGGATAGTCAAATAAATTTGTTTCTTAATATGAACTGTTTACATTATCACTGCCAACTAATCGTTTTCTTGTTTTGGAGTGTGGGGCATGTTCAAACACTTATGCTGAGTGGACTGCGCATGTCTGGGCTGGACGTGCGTTTGTGTGTGCACATTATTAACTTAAAGGCCATTATTACTTTATTAATATTTATTATTATTATTATTATTATTATTATTATTATTATTATTATTATTATTATTGACTCCCTGATCATTATTAGAATAAATATTCACATTATATAATATTTTTATTTATAAATAGTGACTAAAAACAAACTATTATGAATGCAATTGTTATATAATATTTTGAAATCAAAATATTTATTGCTATAATTAATAATGAATATCTGATCATCATCAAGAATTTTTAATAATAACGATATGCTAATATCAACAAACTTCCATGTTATCTAAATATTTATTTATACTTTTATCCATAACTAATAATTAATAACACACTATTATGATTGTTATTCTTATGCTTCTATGTAAGGTAACTTTGAAGAACTATAACTCTGAAAGTATTTACTAGAAGGGGTACAAAAATTTTGGTGGTGCTTTCTATAATGCTGCTTGTCTCAAAGTCGCACAGACATAAATCTGTGAGTAAGGAATAAAAATGGAAAAAAAAAATTTTTGCTTTCAAGTTGGATTTCAAAATCTTTCTTTGCTGTTGTGGTAGGTATGACCAAAAAACAGACACGTGGACCATGGTGTCGTCCCTCAGTGTTCCACGTGACGCAGTGGGAGTGTGTTTGCTTGGTGACAAGCTATATGCAGTAGGTGGATACGATGGCCAATCCTATCTAAACAGCGTAGAGTCCTATGATGCACAGAATAACGAATGGACCGAGGTAATTTTGATCGATGCTACATTGTATACTGTTTTGGCTTTTAGCACATATCTGGCCTAATTCAATTTTGTTTTATTTATTTTATAGGGTGTGTTAATTTCACACCTTATTTTTTAAAAAGAAGCCTCTTTAATATAATGTTGTTGGTACTTGAACCCCCTTGAAAAGTATACTCTGGATGTTCTCGCAGCAGTCAGATGACCAACAGGCACTGAGAGGAAGTGAAAGGCTTTCCTTTTATTGAGTACTTTTTTCCATCATGCCTCAATAGCAGTGAACAAACTCTGACTTAACCCTTCAGTCATTCATCGAGAATGTGTTAACCTCTCATTCACCCAGTGAGCATGTGTTATGCCTCAACACTTAGACACATTGTCCGTCTAAGAAAGACCTGCAGTAGAAAGGGATAATGCAAGTGGAAGCAAGGTGGAAGGGTGCATTCAGTACAGTCACACTTGTGGATATTGGCCATTAACCTCTGTCTCTTTTGCTGTTTTAGGAGGTGCCGTTGAACATTGGCAGAGCTGGGGCCTGTGTGGTGGTGGTGAAATTACCTTGAGCATTCAGGCAATGGTCTTACAGGAGACACACCAGCAGTGAAAAACAAACAACTTATGGAATTTTTAATTTTAGTGGGTTTTTTTTTGCTTGGGTAACAATAATGTGAAGGGCCTCCTTGTTGGGTATTGCCTAATAGCTGAGTATTGCAATAGTAGACACTAAAAATAAATGTGAATGTATCAAATCTCTGCATATAACACTTTACACTTTGAATTTAGAAATTAGAATTTCTTTCTTTTCCTTCTTCTTCTTTTTTTTTCCTTTTTTTTTTTTTTTACATATCTAAACCAATACATTCAAGAAAAGTATGATGTTTACCAGATTTGTTTTCATGTATACATTTTGTGTCATTATGTATTGATAACTTTCAGCAACCCAAAGTGAAATGCAGTTACAGAATAAGATAAATTGCAGATTTCTTTATTTAATTTCTGTGTTATAAGAAAAATAAATATTTTGACTCTTCGACAATGCTTTTAAAAACACTGTGAATACGTCTAGTTGTGAGCTTGCATCCAGTTGTGAGTTATTACACTCAAAAAAGGTTAGGAGATCATTCACACAAATGTTATACACTTTTTATGTAAGGCTAGACATAGCATGAAACTACTCAACAGACATTTTTAAAGAAGCTTTCAATAAAGTAGCTGCAAAGCACCAAAGTATCATGTGATAGTAGTCATTTTTAACTTTTAATGTTTACAAAATAGTGAATATACAAATATATCATATTGATATTTCACATTAATGTATAGTTTTTGTAATTATGTCATGTATATATTTCCTGAATCAGTGTTATAAATGTATTTTATGATCATCTTTTTTTTTTTTTTTTTTTCTGGCATGCTGCTTGGGTATATTTGAATGCCACACTATAATGCTTTCATATGTTATCACATCCATTTCCAGAGGTCAACACTACTGTGTTTGGATTAAGGCAGTGTTTATATGTTTTGACCTCTTTCCATTGCCATGTAGGTGAATATTTCACAAGTGATACTGACGTAAAATTTCTGAATTAGAATTTAAACATACCCATAAAATGAGTTCTTGAAAATAATTTTTATTTGTACTTAGTGATTTGCTATTTGTAACCATCAAGATTTCCAGATACATGTATTTTACTTTTCATCATTTTATATAGCATGTAATCATGAATAAAATCTTTTCTCCCTCTTTATCTACATTTCTTCCTCTCTGATAATTTCAGTGACCGTCTGCACATTCTGCTGTGTCCAAGACCTCACAAAACATGCTTTTGACACATGCCACAGCAGCATATCATTACACTATATGTCCATGAGTCTAAAAGCGGGGTCCATGAATCATAGTTAGGTTGTCTGTGATAGTTTTTTGTTACAAAATTTTGTTACAGTGGAAATCATAACCCACCATTATCACGGTTATTATATTTATTATTGAGGTTCTATAGTTATTAACCTATTTGACTAGACTCTTGAATTGAATGTTTTTATCTAAACTTCAACAAGTAAAAAAACAATGAATATAATGACAATTTAAATAAAATATGTCTAAGCAGGCTACAGATTTATTGTTATTATTATTATTATTATTATTATTATTATTATTATTATTATTAATAATAATAATAATAATAATAATAATAATAGTAGTAGTAGCTAAAGGGGTTTCTATATGTGAACCCTATTGTGATGCTTGTGATCTTTGAATCAGATCATTCTGATCTGAACAGTCTACTTCAGTCTACTTAGACACAGTAGCAAACAGAAATTTTGCTAAATACTGTCCTCTAATGGAAACATGTTGTAAAACAGGTTCGGAGACTTGGAGACTAAAAACCGAATGTAGCATTAGAATACCCAAAAGAAACTACACCAGTTACAATAATGTAGCAAAGTGCATAATTGATCTGATGTTATAGTATTGACTGTGTGCTCAAATGCCATTGGGTTGTAATTAAGACTAAATCCATATTCAATTACAGTATTTTTGATCAGTCATTGTTATTGTGGATCACTCATACACATAGGCCACTTTAAATATGTAAATATTATAGCTAGTGCAATGCAGGACTATTAACAATGCATTCAAGATATTGGCCATTTGGTAGTTCCTAATAATCCTAATCCATCTCTCTTAGGCTGAGTTTTATTGGCCCTGTGAGAAACTTGTGGAACAAAACAAGCACAATAAGCCACTGTCCCTTAACCTTTAAAAAGTTTTATGATTTATTTGTTGATATTTTCAAATGTCAGCAGATGAAACTGATGTGACTGACCTGCCGAAGGAGCCAGTGAGATGGCCAACATGCAAAGACAGCTTGTGGTAAAATGGCTAGATTGCAGTTGCAGGCTTTGTTCTTCACAGATGACAAGAGGAAATGGACTGGATGTTTCAAAGGGATTAAAATGGACTATAAAAGAAGAGTGATGGCTGCACCGCATCAAAAGGGAACCATAAGAGTGCAGGTGTTGTTTTGGATCTGGTGTCTGCTGCAGATAGTATTGTTTGAAAGATGCTCTGAAGACACCTGCCCTCTAATTCCTGACCTCATGGAGAGCTACATCTAGTCTGGATGTTCTCCACCTGTGGTTTAAAATCCTTACCAAGCCAACATGAACTAGGCTATAAATAAATGAGCACCTGGACTTTTCAAAGCTGAATGATCACAGTCAGAACTTTTGATAGTGAGATAAAAATTAATTTTCAAAGCAAATCATGATATATTCTGAATTTTTCAGAGTAGAGAGTGATTAAACTAACCCTAACCCTAGAGAAACTGCAGCATAGAATTTATGATACACTGTACTTAAGACTAAAATATTTATAATATGTTTACTCATAAGTTTGGATGAGGAGTATATACAATTAACAACATTCAGCAACCATGAGAGCAAATTTTCCACAAGTACAGACTTGTTGCTTATACTATAACATCCTGCACAGTCTATAGCAAAAATTTATGGAGACTTTTTTCAAAGTGTCTTTTTTAAACAATGAATTCTTTGTTAAAAGTAAGAAGTTCACTGGTACCTGTGAGCAATGTGGGCCTGGAATGCTGATGGCATTGTGCGGCTAATTGCTCATTCTGAACTCTGGAAGCATGGATAGTGACACTCTGCAAAAAGTTATTTTACTCCCTTTAACCAAACTAGCTCATTCCTTCTTCATTTTAGAAATATACACTCACTAACTTTGAGTAACTGCTTTATCCTAGTTAGGGTCGTGGTGAATCTGCAGCCTGGACATGCGGAGAACATGCACAGAAACTCTACACAGAAAACCAAAGCTCAGGATCGAACCAGGGACCCTGCACTCTCAGAAAGGATGTGTTAATATCCTACACTTCTTCTGTGTTATTATTATTGCAACACATGTTGTATTAAATTATCCAAGAAATGTGTTAAAAAAAGAAAAAGTTCACACGCGTGAACAACGATACGTGTTAAATTATTGTCCAATCACATTGCAGGCTGCGCTGCTGGAGTCATCATCCAACTCTGAACTTGCCTCAAAGTGAATGTTCATTGCTTTGACTTTTGATAGTGACCGCGGAGTCTGAGTCCTGAGGCGAGGAAGTGAAATGACCACTGGTAAGTTAGCGTTCCTCCCTTTCTAGTGTTAATGCTGCTGAAAATGCCTGGTTGAGTTTGTGATATTTAGGCAGGGAGCTCTTGAAAATGTATTCACTTGTAAACAGTAACTCAGTGAGTGATAATTAACTTTACCTATTGCGACGGCTTCAAAAGTGAATATCATGTAGTGCTCCCTCAGTGTTGGTGTTACACTACTAGTGTCATGTGTTCGTGTTGGCTATGAAATATGGACTTAGGTTATTCTATAATTCTCTGGGTCTTAGTTAGGGTTAGTTACCTGGATGTTGTCACCAATCACAGTATGGATGAGTGATGATAACACAGATGGTCACCTGAGGTAATAACATTACTTTAGCATACAGCTGGCAGTAATGTTAGACATTCCCATTACCTTTTTGAGAGTTAACGATAACCTAACATTACAGCTATCCACCATGAGGCAAAACAAAGAGTGGGTTAATGTTAATTACATTTAGCAAGTGTTTTGGACAGGGCAGGCTTAGTAATTAGTATTAGGAGGATAGGTTAGGGTTGTGTTTCTTCATGTATACAGTGAATGTTAATGCTAGTTAACAGGTGCAGACAGTCAGTGGCTAATGGAACTTACGTAGCTCAGTAATGTTAATAAAGTATTATCTTATATTATCTAATGTTGAGGCCAATATGGAAGTTCTTCACAAGTTTAACATGACAAAAGAGAGGATGGGGTTTAAAGTTCTAATGCTTTCCAATATCTCTGTAATGTTGGTTGATTTAATCACGTTGTGCAAAAAATAAATGGCGGTGAGGTGCTAAAGGCAGGAAAAAAAAAAAAAACATTCACAAGGTAGCTAGATTTTCTTGGTGAGGCTACAGCACCATTCTGTTCATTAGGAGAATGGAGGTCACATTTCCAAAATGACCCAACTTGGGATTCTGTAACAATTTCTCAGTTAAAGCCCAAAGGCATTTGTTCATATTTTGTAAATAACAACCAACCAACACTCTTTTTGCTCTTTGACAGCTTTTCAAATGGAAGGGAATGGTACTCTTATCTTTCTAGATAGCAGATAGATTTGTAAGCAGATGCATCAACTCCAATTCTTACATCGGTCAAATGTTTTAATGATTTAAATAATTGTCACCTGAATTTCATGCAATTGCTTGTTTATTTTGTGAGCATTTTAGAATTTTAGCATACAGTACAAACAAATTGCTTTTTAGGATAATTGTAGGGAAAAAACTATTAACACATCTGTTTATTTTTTATTTATTTTTGTTTAAAAATAAAAATAAATAAATTTTATTTAAAAACCCTAACCCTAACACATCTTTATGTGGAAATGTACAAACACACAGCATGTGTTGAAAGCAACACAAAATGTGTTGTCCTTAACTAGGCACAGGTGTGTTACAAATGTAACATGTAAAATAGCATTATGTGTTAAATATTTTCACACAAAGATGTGTTAAAATAACACACAGCATGTGTTAAATGTATTAAGACACTGTGTTGAAAACAACTCAAAATGTGTTGCCCTTAACTGGACAGGCAGGTATGTTAAAAATTAACATATGATGTGTTATTTTTAACTAATCTGTTTTAAGAGCGTGGTACTCTGAGGCAGCAATACCACCATGCCACCATAGAGGGAGACACTGAAAGCCAAATAAATATACTTCAAGGTTACAATTTACAATTATACTAATTTTCTATTATACCCGACACATTATATGTCAATATGTTTTAACAAATTAATATAACTAATTATTATTGTGCTAATAGTATGTAATTTGAAAATAATCCATGGTTTTCTAGAGATCTGGAGAACCATGAGACCTATATTATGTCAAACAGGATGTCTTGGATTCCATTAGCTTATTTAGAAGTTGCTAATGGTTGGTTCAATTACATTGCTTTGCTTTGTTTGAAGTTATTCATTTCTAACATTGCTACACTGCTACCTGCTGTGCCTCCAAGCCACACTACAATATGGCTTAGACCATAATATAAAACAAGTTAAATAGATCCTAAATAAAAATGAATGCAAATAATTTACTTAAGTGCTAAAGTAGATACATTACTACAATGTGTAGGTAGATTTTATTTTTTCGAATGCTAACTTCGAAAAAACAACAACAACCCTATCTTAATTTTCAAAAATGGTAAGATTTTCCCTCAGAGATTTGAGAACAGAAAGCACTGTTGTACTGCAGCAAATAGGAAATAGGAAGTAATAGCATGCAGAGAACCTCCCCTGCTGACATCTAAGTGGAGGTACGCAACAAGCTAAAAAGCATCTGATCAAAATGCCTCAGCAAGCCGCAACTGATCCTGCTCAGAATAGGGCAACATTTGACAGACATAATGCTCATGCAAAGCTTAACACTGTTAAGCAGACAAAAAGCTGCTCTTAGGGCACTGGAATAGGAGTGCTTTAGCATCAGTAAAATGAAGTCTGAGTGCCTGCAGTGAAGTCTGTTAAACAAACTTAAATGGTGGTACACGATGAGGAGAAAGCCTGAGTTAATGTATACCATTAAATGAATAGTCTAGCACCTTGAACATCAAGACTTTAAAGTCTTGAACCTGGGTGCTTGCCACATTTCTCCAGCACACATAACATATTCAAATATTGGTGCCCTCACCCAAGTAGTATGTGCTACTTATCGTAACCAGAAGGGAGCATTGAAAATTGAATTGTTAAAAAGAAGTGAGGTTAACAGAGTGAAGATGGTGCATTGTCAGTTTAGAGACCACAGAGCACTCCTACACTTTGCCTTAGAGGTAATGTTGACTTTGATATTTTTGCAGAGCTTTTTGGCAAAATTAGTCTGCTTTGAATCTGGTTATGCAGCACTATTGCACTAAAAAGAATAAAAAAATATTCCTGCTGTCTGCTTACAAATGAAAAATAAGGAAGAGAAGAGCATTTATATTAGAATTTTGCTAAAATTTTTATTACCAGCACATTATAAAATTGTTATTAAAACCTGATTTCCAGCAGGATTCACATCTGAAAAGATAATCTATTCTTTTACCTAACATGCCACTAGGGGTCACTCTGATTAATGTGTTGGATTAGGCTCACTTTGGGGCCTCTGGGGAAGGGATGAAGTGGGTGAGTGTCCGAGAAATCGATGAGCAAAAGAATTGATCTCACAATATCAGACAGACCAGAAGGAACTAAAACGGTACTTCACTAGACTGCTACTCTTAAAACACTTGGCATGAAAGATTAAGATACTTCGATTGCAACCACAAAGTGGCATGTCTCAAAAGAGAAAATTGTTTTCTACCACTTCCTTCTCTGTTCCCTATAAACAAAAAAAAGAAAAAAGAAAAAGGTCAGAGACTGTTCAAAATTAGGACATGTTGGTCATGGTGAATGCATAAGACCACATGTGGCACAAAGCATTTCAGAGAAATAGTATAGCAGAGAAATTCTAGGGATGATGCTGAGACTCCATGCATTGTATATATTTATTGAAGTACCTAATTTTAATGCACACCTTACAAGGCAGTAAGTACAATTACTTTTTGGGGGGGAGGGATTTTATTTTACCCTGTTTTCTCCAAATTCCTACCCACTAGCTAGTTCTTCCATATCACATGACAGCTACCAATCAAGGGTAACATATGCATCCTCTAAGACATATCTAGCCAGCCCATCATTTTGGACTGCTGCTGGTCTTGCTATCTCAAAGTTCTTGTTACCCACTCTGATGAAAAGTGGTAACTGCTTCCTTCATGCCGAGTGACTGTTTTCAAATTGGAATAATACAGATCCATTGTGGAAATTAGTCAAAAAAAGCCATAACAAACAAAACAAACAAACACCTTTTAGGACTACCACCATAGGTAGAAGTCTAATTTAGAAACCAACCCCTTTAGGAACATGAAAGAGTGAAAGAATACCAAAATTTGTTAAATCTGGTATAACAACTGATTTTGGATTGATATTTTGTTTTTGTCAACACATGTGGTAGGAAACCATGTTAACTAACTAACTGGTTAAGTTCAGAAAACATATCTAGTTTGTGGTACTAAATTTTGTAGCTGTAGAAATCTACTATTGACTGATTACAATTTATATACATGTGCAATCAGTGCTGAGTCCATTGTATTTTAGTGCTCCAATTTAGAAATGAACCCTTTGCCCAACAAGTAGCTTATGGTCAGGATTGCCCATGGCAACTTTGAGTTGCAGGCAATATACAGTATATGTGGCAGTGATTGTTTCACCTTGCCACACTTCCCATTTCTGGAGCAAGACCTAGTTGGCAACAGCTAGTGCAGGCAAGCCCTGAGTGATAATTGTTGGAGGAAAACTTTTGGGGTATGAGCAGATTCAGGTGTAATATACAGAGCACAGGGCTCTACTACACGTTTGATGATTTGGCTGGCAGGCTGAGTGCAACTAAAGTTCAGTAATGGTAGCAGCAATATTGGCCAGTTTTTATGGCCCAGTCTAGGTTAGGCCACACAGAGTAACCAGCTCAGGAGACAATGGAATTGACCTTTAAAAATGAAGGAGCCAGTAATAACATCACAAACAGGGTTGTTCAAAAGTTGTGGTACAGTGAGGGAAAAAAGTATTTGATCCCCTGCTGATTTTGTACGTTTGCCCACTGACAAAGAAATGATCAGTCTATAATTTTAATGGTAGTTGTATTTGAACAGTGAGAGACAGAATAACAACAAGAAAATCCAGAAAAATGCATGTCAAAAATTTTATAAATTAATTTGCATTTTAATGAGGGAAAAAAGTATTTGACCCCCTCTCAATCAGAAAGATTTCTGGCTCCCAGGTGTCTTTTATACAGGTAACGAGCTGAGATTAGGAGCACACTCTTAAAGGGAGTGCTCCTAATATCAGTTTGTTACCTGTATAAAAGACACCTGTCCACTGAAGCAATCAATCAGATTCCAAACTCTCCACCATGGCCAAGACCAAAGAGCTCTCCAAGGATGTCAGGGACAAGACTGTAGACGTACACAAGTCTGGAATGGGCTACAAGACCATTGCCAAGCAGCTTGGTGAGAAGGGGACAACAGTTGGTGTGATTATTCGCAAATGGAAGAAGCACAAAAGAACTGTCAATCTCCCTCGCCCTGGGGCTCCATGCAAGATCTCACCTCGTGGAGTTGCATTGATCATGAGAACAGAGAGGAATCAGCCCAGAACTACACGGGAGGATCTTGTCAATGATCTCAAGGCAGCTGGGACCATAGTCACCAAGAAAACAATTGGTAACACACTACGCCGTGAAGGACTGAAATCCTGCAGCGCGCGCAAGGTCCGCTGCTCAAGAAAGCGCATATACATGCCTGTCTGAAGTTTGCCAATGAACATCTGAATGATTCAGAGGACAACTGGGTGAAAGTGTTGAGGTCAGATGAGACCAAAATGGAGCTCTTTGGCATCAACTCAACTCGCCGTGTTTGGAGGAGGAGGAATGCTGCCTATGACCCCTGGAAAATTTGCACTCACAGGTTCTGAAACTACTTCAGGTAAGGAATATACTTTATTTCCAGCTATATCATTCCCTAGAATGACTGAAACCCCACTGACTGGCAAAGCTGGACAAACAGCCACCTTCACCAGACCTGAGAAACCCTTGGTTTCCAAATATACCGTGTGCAGGGGCACACGAATCACAGCCAGTTCAATACCTTGGATTAACACGTCACTGCCTGCGTAAGAAGCTTCAGGGAAGGGTAGCTACTTTTCCTGCACAAACGACTGAGCAGCCCTAGTGTCTCTCAGCACACGCACAGGCTTCTTTAGCTCGTTAGGACCCAAGGACACATATCCCGAATATACAAAAGGTTCAAATTCTGAGTCAATTTGACAAAGACCTTCAGAAACTTTCTGTGAAGCCGTGGCTGCATTAACCTTTTTAACCACAGTTTGCTGCCTCGCTTGCTCATGACAATAAAAACATTCATAAGACAAAGCTGAGAGTTTAGAAAAAGGTACAGGTTTTACTCGTAGGCTTTGATGAACATGCTGATGAATCTTTCCAAGACAGAACTGAACACAACTTTATGGGTCAAGACAAACTCATCTGCAAAAATAACAGCTTTGGACAGTGTAGTAATTCTCTGCTCGTTCAAATGCACCACCAGTGATTCTGGCAAACATGACTTAAATTCCTCTAACAATATCAGTTCCCTAAACTGATAAAAATTCCTCACACAACTAGCTGAACACCATTTGTCACATAACACGGCTTTCTCATGGGCGAATTCCACATAGGTTTGGTGCACAGACTGAACAATGTTCCTAAAATTTTGCTGGTAAGGTTCTGGCACGCGCTCATGTGCTCGGAGAACTGTAGACTTAACAGTATCATACTCCAAACTCTGTTCTAGGGTGAGGGCAGAACATGCATCTTGTGCTTTACCAGATGGCTTACACTGCAATAACATCCACAAACCTTTTGGCTAACTTAATGCTGTGGCTATTCTCTTGAACACAGCAAAAATCAGCATCTACTTCCTCTTCTCAAAATACAGGCACTAGCCCAATGTGTCGGCTAACATCAAAGTCAGGTGGACTCACAGATGAGGACGGCACTGGAGTAGGCTGCCAGCTGGAGTGCTCCGTGTCAACGGAATAAAGGGAGGTTTCTCTTGGGGAGTTAAGCTTCCGTGGCAGCAGCACCGGCTTCCGCAGCAGAGCTGCCAGGTCAAGCCTTTTCTTCATCGTCCAGCTCCTGCTCCCAAACTCGCGGTAGCTGCGTCAGGTACTCTTGCCGCTTAATCTCCAACTCAAGCTCTTTTAGCGCTAGTTGCCAACTGGGGTCCACTGTGCCGACCTTAGGCCGTTTATGACCTGCAATAACCTTATCCTCTGGCTCAGTCACAGCCTTCACCCTGCTGGTAACCAGAAGAGGCTGCATGGCGACACCTGGAAGTGCTTCGTGCTCAGGTAGGACCTGTTGAGCCACGAGTGCCCCATACAACGCCGCTTTAACCACCTTTTTCTAGCTGTACAGGGAAGTGCCACATGAAAAAGTTTCCAATAAGGAGCAGATCATCCTTCCTACACCTATCAAAGTCCTCTAACAAAGGACACAACATAAACATAATCAAATCAAAAGCCACAATTACAAAAGACACAATATACCAACATAATCTGACTCACCACACAAAACACAAATAAATAAAGAATCAATCCCAGATAAGCCCCCAAATCTGTTACAACCCAGTCTAGGTTAGGCCACACAGAGTAACCAGCTCAGGATTCAATGGAATTGACCTTTTAAAAATGTAGGAGCCAAGAATAACAGCACAAACAGGGTTGTTCAAAAGTTGTGGTATATTGGAACACAGTTATATACATACAACTATACAAAGAACCAAACACCAGACATAACTTCAGGGGGGCCAAGGCCAAAATAATAAACAAAAGGATTCTTTTGCTAGGTAGCTAGTTTACCTAAAAGGGAAATAACAAAGAAAATACAAATGCTTCCCTGACAACCTAAGCCAAAAATCAGAGACAAAAGGACCCTCTCCCAAAAGAAATGGCAGCCATACCGCTACTGCCGCTGAACCAAGTGAATATATACAATGGTGAAGAGAATACACAACCAAACTCAATGTCAAAAACCAGGCAAGAGTCAACAGCAGTCAGAATACAGAATTTGATAGTCAAAAGGGCGAGCAACACAGACCAAACAATCTCCTAACAACAAATCACACATAGCCACCTCCAACATCCCACCCCATTCTCACTCCTCTACCTCTTTATCCTGGGAGGAGGGAGCAAGGCAGGCTAGGGCAGGCTGGAAACTCTGGGAGGGAGTTCAGACCGGCACACAAAATATGGCACAGCATACACACAAAAAAACTTCTCATCCCAAAGATAGCGGGTTGTAACACTAGATTATTTCTCAATTTTATTCCCCTTGTTTATATTGTTAGGGATAATTGATACTGATTATACAGACTGATGTTATGCTATGGAGGGCATTTTGCTGGCATGGTTTAGGTCCACCTGAACCAGGTGTGGGCAGTCTTATCCGGAAAGGGCTGGTGTGGGTGCAGGTTTTCATTCCAACCAAGCAGGAGGCACACCTGATTCCACCTGTTTAATCAGTTGATCTTGGATTTCAATAGATTCAGGAGTGGCTTCTGCTTTGTTGGAATGAAAACCTGCACCCACACCGGCCCTTTCTGGATAAGATTGCCCTCCCCTGAACCCTTAGGGACGTGTCAGTAAAATCAGTACAAAGTTATTCTTATGGATCAACTATATTCCACACTGAAACATCTCTATCCTAATGGGAGTGATCTCTTCCAGGATGAAAATGTCCCCATGCACTGGGTACAAGGGCTCACTGAAAGGTTTTATGAGTATGAAAATAATGTAAATTATAGCTATGGTCACCAGAGCTAAACTTAATTGAACACCTATGGGTGATTTTGAACACAGCACTCTCTACAACCATCATTAAAACCAGTGGGGTTTGGCAGGTGGAGGGGTGGTCGGTAGGTCGGGTTGTTAGACTCTGGCTAGTCATTCTGTTCAACCGCATTAAGGGGTCCGACCTGAAATTTTTTATTATTTTTTTGGTGTGTGTGTGGCTTCTTTACTGCCGATAATAATAATAATAATAATAATAATAATAATAATAATAATAATAAAAACTTTATTTTTATATAGCGCCTTTAAAGCAGCTTCTCAAGGCACTTTACACAATAAGAAAATACCAAGAAAAAAAATACACAGATAAAAAAACAAAACATACAAAAACAAAAAAACAGAATAAAAAAAATGGTTAAAACCATTCAGAAAAAGCTAACCTATAAAGATGAGCATAGGGCAAAGTCCAGCAATATTTCTGATGGAAAAAAATGAATTCTTGACAGTAGATTGTACATGTGGATCAAAAGTCAAATATGACTCCTAGATTTTTTTTTTTTAATTTAATTTGGGACTCCAAAGCAGAGCTGTCTACCTTCAACATTAGTGAACCAGCTTTACGAAGCAGAAAAGAGCCAATAAGCAAAACCTCAGTCTTATCACTATTAACACACAAAAGGTTTTGGGTCATCCATGTTTTTATCTCAGAAATACAATGTGAGATCAAAGAAACATCCACATTTTGACCAGGCTTAGAGTGAATATAAATCTGAGTATCATCTGCATAGAAGTGATAATTAAGCCTGGGTGATCTTAAGAGCAATCCAAGAGGAAATATATAAATATTAAAAAGTAAGGGGCCTAAAATTGATCCCTGAGGGACACCAGTAGGAACAGAGACAATCTCAGACCTGAAACCACTCATAAAAACAAACTGGTGGGGATCAGAGAGACAAGATCTAAACCAGGTTATAACAGTCTCAGAAACACCAAAGATGATTGAGTAAGAGGTTGTGATTGACCGTGTCAAAAACAACGCTAAGATCAAGAAGGATAAGGTCAAAATACCAACTGTTTATAATCAATACAACAACTGTAAGAATGGCTTTTATCCCTCCAGTACAGTATCAGAAACATGTAGAATCTATGCCAAGATGCGTTGAAGCCATTCTGATGGCTCATACTGACCCAAACCATACTAGAACACTTGATAGAATTGTCGTTTATCTGTGTATAACAGTTTTAGTACAAGAAGACACTTGGTATGTAATATATCTTTTGCTGTACAGCCTTCTCTGGTAGTGGCTATAGTAGTTTAAATGCTGGTGCTTTATTCTACATATCAAATTTTAATTCCATAAATGTATGGCTTTAAGTGCTCCCCTTATCTAGCCCTACTAGTACATTACAAATGTAATGAGAATACATTTTGGGTATGGAGTGTATTTTTACTTTCGCCTTTTCTTTTATTGTATTCAGAATTAGAGTATAGATTGAAAGCTTTACAGAGTAATAATATAAGACAAGGTTCTGTTTCCAGCAGTGAGATGCCTTACCTTGTGTAGTTCTGCCAGAGTTTGTAGTGTAAAATCTAATCATGTAGTTTGTGGAGTGGATTAGAGCTGGTTGCAAGTGTGAGTTCATGTCAAGTGTAATCCATACTTCTCTGTACAATCAGCTCTTGCACCAATGGAGACATCAGTGAATACATGTCTAGTCTAAACATTTACTTCCACACACTTTATGCCAACATTATTCTCCTTTTGTCTATTTGTGCTTTATAAACTCAACAAAAAAAAGAAACATCCTCTTACATTCAACTGCTTTTATTTCCAGCAAATTTCTTAATGTGTAAATATTTGTATTAATATAAAAAAATTCAACAACTGAACAAGTTTCACAGATATTTGACGAACAGAAATGGAATAATGAGTCCCTGAACAAAGCGGGGTCAATATCAAAAGTAAGAGTCAGCATCTGGTGTGGCCACCAGCTGTTTTTTTTTTGCCACTCCAAGGACGATCAGCTGTCCTTCATGTCTCCCTGTAGCACTGTCTTAGGCATCTTACATTACAGACTTTGAAGTTTATTGCTCTGGCCATATCTGCAGTCCTCATGCCTCCCTGCAGCAGACCTATGGCATGTTCACCCAGGTGAGCAGGCATCATTCTTTCTGGTGTTTTTCAGAGTCAGTAGAAAGGTCTCTTTAGTGCCCTAAGTTATTGTAACTGTGACTTTAATTGCCTAACACCTGTAAACTGCCCGTGCAATAATTGTTTATGGTTCATTGAACAAGCATGAAAAACATTGTTTATACCCTTTCCATTAAAGATCTGTAAAGCTTATTTGGATTTTATAAATTATCTTTAAAATACAGTCTCCTGAAAAAGGAACATTTCATTTTTATACTGAGTTTATTTTCATCTAAATATTGAAAAAAAGTCTCATGCTTAACAGTATCGACTGCTAAATAAAGCTGATCTGCAATGCCAGAAACTTCTGTTTTTATGTGAACATATTTGGGCCTTGTCTGGTAGCCCTCTTGCTAATGAGTAACTGTTTGAGTACTTCTGCCCTAAAAACATGAGACTGATGATGTTAAAGTTCCATTAATATAAATAGTTGTCTTCATAGCCATACATTTACTCCAAATGCATTCTTTTTTGTATTTGCCTCATTGTCATTGGGCAAATGGAGTAGCCTGCACTATTTCTCTGTTAGTAGCCTTACCTCATTCATTTGACCAAAATGTAATGAAAGAGTTGCACAGATTTGCTCCCAAGATGACAATAGGTCTAGCTACTGATTGTTCCTACTGCCTTTGAAATTTTGCATACTAGGCTTGTCTCCAGGCGACATTTGATCTGAAAATTGCTGTTCTTTTTGTCAAGATTTAAATTAGCGTTCTTATTCCTCAAAGGCAGTTCCTGTCACACAGGCTGCTGCCAAACCACTCGACAGTCCAAACTCAACATTTACAAAATTAAAGTGTATTGTGGGAGTAAACTGTCCCTCAGCATAAACAATGACACAGTGAAATCTATCATTTTAATGGGCCTTATTTCATTGGAGAAATTTCTACAATTTAGTGATTACATGTACTGAATTACTGTTTTAAATGCAAAAATAATAATAATACACAGTTCCACTGTGCTGATTGCCAAGCCAAGCTTATCACTAATTTCTTGATGGAAGTACATGTCATTAACACGTTTACTGAATATACTGAATATCAGTCAGCTCTTAAATTTAGCAGCATTTCAATTGAGAAATGTGTGACATTTATAGGTGACATAATGTATTAGGCATCATATCATGGTCAATGCAGAAAAGTAGTTAATACTTGTGAAAAATTACTTTGAAAAATAATTACTTAAACTTGATCCCAGGTTTCAGTTCCTAACTTTTCAACCAGCTTTGTTTAGGTGGCATGCATAGATTCTATACTATGAAAACAGCTAGTCAATCTATTTGAGCAGACTTTATGTTCACGTTAGTCATTTTATTTCAAAGGGAAAAACAGTGATCATCCTCATTTTAAGTAAACCATGTACATACTCTGGATGAGAGTGGACACAGCAAGAGAACAAAAATTATGCAAAAGTGTATAAAATTATACCCAGCATCAAAAAACTCACACTTGATCATTTAAGCATCAGCCCATCTTGCATGATTCAATCCATTCATGATTTCATATTTTAACATCAACTAAGATCTGACAGCTTTGCACTTGATATGAGTAAATGATACAATCGCATCCGAATTTCTCAGCAGGTTCCGGACATTGCAGTGAAAATAGCTCTGATTAATTGAATAACCTTCACAACTGGTTTAGATGTATGCGCCAAAGTATGCTGACATGCATCAAAAAAGATATCTTTCAAGTTTGGGGATGAAGTAAAATAGAAAAGAGTCAGACTAACAACTAAAGTAAAATAAGTTCTCATGAAGTTGGTTTGAGGGTACACAAATCAACCTAGGGTTAGGGTAAGGATTGGTTATTTTTGAAAGTCACTCAAGGTTAAACATAGCCAAATTTACACAGACTAATTGTAGGCTTGGACACTAGTTGATGGGATATCATGAATAGTTATCTCAGCAATTGTTCTGCCCGTACAACATTTTGTGGCAAACAATTAAGCGAATTTAATGACTAGTGTTAATGAAAAGGTGGGCTTTCTTCTGAGACCTTATTGTTTGCTGCTTTTGTTAGTGAAGATGAACTGCACATGACAATTATAGTTACAGGCCATTACTCGGCCTAAAAAGTTACACTGAATGCCTGACAGCCTTAAAAAAGACCTCAAATGGCATTTGTCCAAGTCTTTGTGTTTGCTTTTTCCTTTTTACAAGGAAGGGTTACAGACTTCCTACAATGTTCTTACAAAGGTACTGGATGTGGAACAGATATGTTAATGATACACTTAGTAGCCGTAATATCTTGAGTTTTACAATGGAGAATTTATTTGCTATATTTTATTATAATTATATATGTGAGTTTGTAGTGTGGTGTGATAACACATGATTTTGTAATGTGGCATGACATGAACTCTCATATTGATAATCAGAGTATACATTAATCTTAAATAACATTTTATGCTTTGTGCATTTACATTTCTATGGTTGCTTGCAATATTGTGTAATTATTTAATTAACACATTTAGGTTAGCTATGCACACATTGCATAAACACACTATTAGGAAATATTCACAATAAGGAACCTTTTTTTAAGTTTAATATAAAAAAAATGTACAAAACATGACCTTAAATTAAGAATGACTGCATTAAAGAATAATCAATTACAAGGGAATAAAGCTTTGAAATCTGCAGTTTGAGAGAAATATTCTGTTATACTTTCTTTCACTCGTTTTGACATTCACCCTGCATGTTGCCTAATTCCGCAAACTACATGTCCTTGAAAGGAAAACCCCCACCATGGCTGACATACAACCTTTGTAATGCCTCTCATTGCTTGAGACTCCATGACCTTAGCCCACACATTGCCTCTGGCAAAGAACTATCGTGTACACATTAATCTTTTTGCTCAACACAACTTTGAGTTTTCACAAGGCCTATAAATTGAAACACATGGCCAAGTGTGTGCTAACTTCTTCAAGGGCAATAAACTCAAACCTTTGAAATAACAAATAGACTACAGTTCTGAGAAGTGCTAATTTGGCTTGCACTTATTAAAACACAGTGAGGTGTTAAAGGAGCCTATTCTAGGAACAATTCAAATGGTAGCGACTCATAAATTGGTTCAGCTTTTGAGATCATAGCCTAGAGAACAACACTGTCACAGGTATAGCAAAGTTTTCTGAGAAAGAGCAAATACAATATGTGCCAGCCCAAACATAGTGCCATAAGATATATGGTTTCTCAAATAATAGGAGTACTTTAAACAAACTAATATTAGAAAAGTCTCACTGATGTCATTACACAAGGTTTACCATAGCATGTTTTAGGATGTAGCGACTCAACCATAGGGGCAGGTATCAGCCACTGAGCAGTGAGCAGTGTGCTGACTGCCCCATATAGCTCCATAGAGTTAATATGGCAGCTAATAGAGACCCAATGGACCAGGAATCATGCTGCCACCATGCTCCCTCTAGAAACATTTTCAGCGGAAGAGGAGCACCTGACAGGTACAGTTAATGACAGGGTTGCTAGAGTCATAGTTTTTATGGCAAATTAGGCTAGTTTCAAAATATTATTTTTCTTTTTATATAACATATAATCTGAATTAAATTTAACACATTTCTGCAAACAAATTCAAAGTGTAAGTGCAGAGAAGATGTCTATGATGTACAGAACTATTTCTATTGTAAGATATATTGCAAAGATTGGGTGAGGGAAAGGGGGAATATGGAGTGGATAATGTTCATACAGTACATCAGAGCATGTGTTTGCACCATGGTGACCTTCTTTCCCATGTTAAGGCTGAGCAAAGAAAAATCCCTCCATTTTCCAGTGCCTGATTTTTTTGGGCTAGATTCAAGTCTTTTGTGTGATTTTTGAAATGTAGTCACGCTGGAAGATTTACTGAAACCTGGCCACCCTGGATAATGATATTAGCTCTTCTGTGTGCACCTCATACACTGGGATGGGAAACACGCTTGTCGTATTGAGTTGAACAAATGTACATTTAAAATCACTCAAAATGAGCTGCAAGACTTTGTGCTGAATGACTGTATATTGTAGACACTTGACTTTAGATTATAGTGTTACTCTAAACATTTACTAGATAGCCAACAGGAAGTCAGTTCTGATCATTTGTTAATCTGATCAAGTTAATTTTGTTTGAGGTTATCTCATTATTACTGTTATCCATAAAAATCTGTGGTCACAGGATGCTGCTGTTTAAGACATGATGCCTTAAGTAATGGGACCAGATAGTATGTTCTTAGTGCTAGTCAAATGCAAATGCCTTGCATCAGAGCTTACTGTACAGTTACTGTACAGTACTATGCAAGTAAATGTACAGTCATGTCACCAACAGTAGCATCTAGCACCTTCCATGACAAAAACCCTTTTCACAGTGTTTCATGCCTGAAGCTTCTTTAAATACACATTTTACACCATTTTTAGGAGTGCTATCTTGATATATCTAGACCATGTTACACTATGAAAGCCACTCCAGTATAGTACTGCTTCACTGCAAGTGATAATTTCAGTTCATAATTAAGTGTCACCATAACACAACAGTATAATTTCAGATAGAAATTATAGAGCAGCTACAGTACAGAAAGATGGCACTCTCCTGCTTTTTCTGTCTAGAAACTCATTGCTCTATAACAGAGCCCCCCCCCCCCCCCCCCCCGGGAAGCTTCTGTAGCCGATCCTCTGCTGAGGCCAGTTGCATTAATTCACGTAAATTATTTACATGAAGACATCTCATCAAGAAAGGGAAGAATTTTCACAGAATTTCATAAACTTTTTACTTCATTTACCCTCTCTGGTGTGATTTGTGCACTTGTACAAAAAAAAAGTTGAAGATAAAGATAGAATGTTTAAAGAAAACTGTATAGAGAAGTATGCATTCATTTTCCATTCAAAACAGACATGTTTAGAGCCTATGGTGCTAGTCAAAAACAGTCATTTGAAACATCAGTCAGAATCAAACCATAACCACTTCAAATTCAGATTTATTGCCAAGACTGGTTAATGGTTAAGCATTGTAACTGACACAATTCAGTCATGTTAGTTGCTTTACAAGCAAGGAATTTTATGTAGCTGTAGTTTCACAAACTTTAGTTGAATCTCCCTGATCTATAAGAAAATCATTCTGAAAGGAAAACATCACAGTGCTACCAAGATGTTCAGTGCTAAGAACATGCTCGGTGCTCCAACACAGGTTGAAATAATTTCCCTTGATATATGCTAGGTTGGTCAGTGAGTGTTTCAACTGCTCTTGTAACAGCTTTAGCTCTCTGCATAGACAGCTCTGAAGGTAAGGCTTTCCCCCCCCAGTCTGTTCCCAGATGCTTAATCATGTGTCAAATGGAGAATGATGTAACATAAAGACACAGCAAAACAGCAGAAGAATTTTGAAGGACTGACTTAAAGGAGGTGATTACAGAGTATCAGTCAAAGTGCAACACACATCAACCAAATCTCCAGCGAGATTCTAAATACTGTCTGACTATAACAGATAGCAGACGGTTTGCTAACTTTCTCACAACAGCTTTGAAAGTGATCATAACACTTCAGTGTTGGCTTACATGGAAAGATCATGAGCCTATTATTTACTGTATATTATTTAAACTGGATATGCTGTTGCAGGCTTTAGTTAGAGCTACCAGAGCGTAATATATTTTTCTTCAGAATTACTTTGTGGCCACATACATAATGCACACATTTTTTCATTAAATAAGTGTGAAAATGGTTCCTTTTAAAAACTCAAAAATAAAATAGCTTTTTAAGAAACAATACATAATTAGCTATTGTTAACCAGCAAGATTATGATGATGATTATGATTATTATTATTATTGTTAGGTAGAAGTTGTAGTAAATGTTTACAGGTAAGATTAATGTAAATTATACTGTGTTATAATCCTAATGCTTTAATTTGATATGTATTATGTATGTATATTCTTTTGATATTAATATCTACAATATCTCTTGACCAGAACTAATTCATCAACATTATTGCTAATGTGCATTTTAATTCTATTTTTTCCGCGTTAATTTAATATGCAATGTACACATCTGTTACTCTTTAAATCACTGATCATGTCTTGTGATAATAGCATTCCACAAGATGGCAACATTGATTCATATTCTGATTCCGTCTCTGCTGGGAGACTAATTTTTCTTCCATCTTTCTGCATGTGAAGGAAGAAGGAAAGTACAAATAGCTTTGTTCTTCTTCGTGTGGCTTTTATTCATGCGTACATCAACAGCACTGCACTGTTTACTTGCCTGATATACAAAAAGATACACAATCATGAGACATACAATGCACCTTTGCTTAGTAGAAGACATAAACATGGGCTATGTACACTGAATCTGAAAATACATGAACAAGAAATTGCAACTTATACAGTAATTATTACAACATGTAAAGATATTACACAGTTAATTTTATTTTCTACATCTGTTATTGGTCATGTTGCAACTAATATCACAAAAGGACTAATCAATTTATGGGAAATTCAATTAAATTCAGTTCAATTCAAATTGTATGGCAATTTTAACGATAAACATTGTCACAAAGCAAACTTTACAGGTTTACATTTGGATACATTCTAAGCAAGCCAGAGGTAACCATGGCAAAAGAAAAACGCTGTGAGAGAAAGGTCCCTGAAAGGAACCAGACTCAAAAAGGAACCTTTCTCTTCTTGGTGACACTGGTTAGTGGGATTATAAATCATTACTCTTACACTACAAATTCAGATAGTGTTGAAATTCAGAGTGTTGAACAGATGTTTGTTATTATGTGTGTCCTATTGTGTACTAGAGTCCTGGGATGAGCACAGGACAGTCTTTAAGGTTAAAGCAGCAGTTGTTAGGGGAAAGGTAGATGACTTAGATATAAGACTACCACCATTGTCTATAAAATACAAATAGCATTGGTCTGTGTCACCAATTCTTTTTGTTTGTCTGTTGTATGTGTTATTGTGTTGCATAGAATTGAGATCAGATCAACCTTTTATCATGTTCTGGTATCACTGTAGAATGTAGGTACATAATTCACTGTATGAGGTTATTTTAAATATCTAGGGATGTTTACAGAAAAAATAACGTCTTGACAAAGTGTAAAATGGCAGAAGGTAAGAGCCTTGAGTAGACATGGACCCCAATAAAGTCCCTAGCATCCCTGCCTATACCTATAACTTGATCATATAATAACCCAGTTCCACCATCTGATCTTTCTTAACACAATATGTAGACACAGGTTTCATTACCCTAAATTCTATGTATCATAACTATATATCTATAATTACTATATATGGAATAAACAAATTACAGAACTGATAGACAAACTTTTCATTTATTTGAGTCTGTGGAAGTAATTGGAGCCTGGATATATGTGATTAAGTAATTAGTAGCACACAAGAAAGAATTCTGAAGTGCGCACAAATGTTTTTTTTTCCCACTTCACGTATTTTAAAGAATCATCATCTTGAGAGAGTGAGAGAGAGAGAGAGAGAGAGAGAGAGAGAGAGAGAGAGAGAGAGAGAGAGAGAGAGAGAGAGAGAGAACTCTGCTTTCAATGTTGTGCCTCTCTGATGGTTTAAAACAATGCTCCACAAGTTCTTTCAGTAAAAATTTTTTAAGGTTCACACACTCTGCTTGTCACATGCTGTTGCCTCCTGGCACAAAACAGTCCACAATAAACAGTAAAGAAAAAAAAATCATGACTCACAAGCATTTCCAAAGCAATAAAAGGCATATGAATGTTTTTCTTCATCCAATTTTTGACAACACTTTTATATGTTGAATAATACTAGAATTTTCTTGGGAAATTGTTATTGCAAGAAACCAGGTATTTTGGAATGACATCTGGAGGAAATTCATTGATTAATTCAAAGATATGTGCTTCAAGGTTAAAATAGGTAGAGAGTTCACACATTTACAATAGGAAGCCTTCAAAGCTAACTACTGATATAATAGCAACAATGTACTAAGCAGGATTGATGTACTGTAGTATGAATTACTGTTATGACAGTTGCCTTCTATCAGTCATTCTTGCATGGCATCTTTGGGTGGACTATTGCATGGTACTGTATACCACAGCATTGTTGAATTCTTGAATCTGATTTGTCAAAAGGTAGTTTTAGTGGTTAACATGTTAGCCTTGCACCTCTGGTGTGGGTGTGTGTTCGTGATTGTGCCCTGCAATGCGTTGGCAGTTATGAGTCCCCTGAGGCTCCAGGTTTCCTGTAACCCTGTGTTGGATAAGCGGTACAGAAAATGGATGGATAATTCAGTACAGTAGTAGCAGCTGTAATTCAACTCACAGGTTTATATTAATGCACTTCTAATAATGTTACAATTTTTTTTAGTAACAGATAATTCAAATGGACCGTGGTGTTATTTAACAAAGAAAAATGTATAGTCATTGATATGGTGAAGATTTCTTTAAGAAGACTTTTATTAACCATTTATGTAAGGTGCCAGCACTTTGTAACCGCCAGAGGTAAAACTGTCACTTTAAGTTTTATGAAATGGAACAGAGGAGTTTGCAATTTCCGGATTCTCTGTAATATGACAAGAGAGATAAAAAAAGAGAAGCTGGTAAGGGAACGAGTGGTTATAGTTGTTATAACGTAGCTGATAACAAGAACTGACTTGTCTCAGATGTTAAATGTAACATTAAATGTAAGAATTTAAATGTAAACGTAAGAATAAATGGTTACAAGTATGATGTGTGTGGAGTGGTGTAGATGGTAGTAGCGGGTTGAGTGGAGGAGAGTAAATTGTCCCCAGTCACGACTTTTCAATGCATGGTACTAAATTTAACTAAAAACAACTGTCTTGTGAATTAACAAGTAACTATATTTTATGTGGTGTGATTTTGTCCTCCAGTGTGAAAGTGAAGTGGGAAATAGGCTACTGTCAATCACCTTTTTTGTGTACTGTTACTATATCAGACCATGGTAGCTAGTGGATGTGAATGTGTGCGAATGTCAATGTAGGAGTACTGTACCTTTGATAATGTTGTCAGGAAGTTACTGCAAGCGGTAGGCTTATACTGCAACCTAGCTAACACTAGCTTGTTAGGATGTTTGTTCAAGTTTCTTATCTAAGGCTGTGCCCACACTAGGCACTGTACAGGTTTGGTTTGGGAAAAAATTATGTTTTTTCTATGTGGAAAAAAATGCTACCTGAAGCACTTTCTGTGGTGATGAAACAAAGGTTTTATTGGTTTCAGCTTTCATACTGTGTATTTATAATCTTGTGAAATTACAGATAGGAAGCTCTCAAATATAGGATGATGTATTTTCAACTGAACAACTGAACTGTATTCTCTCTCTCTCTCTCTCTCTCTCTCTCTCTCTCTCTCTCTCTCTCTCTCTCTCCCTCTCTCTCTCTCTCTATATATAGATATCCTTAAAACCCTGTATTGTTATATGTGATATTCAAATACATTTCAGTTTCCTACAAGCAACATTTTTTTGAATAATACATTATAAACAATCTTCTTCTTCATCTAAAAATAAAATAATAACAACAAGAAGAATAACAAAAACTATAATAATAATAATAATAATAATAATAATAATAATAATAGTAATAATAATGATGATGATGATGATAATAATAATAATAATAATAATAATATTTAATCTAATTATTATTATTACATAAATGTATTACATCACCTGTAATGCTGAATTAACTGTATTCACCATTTAAATTGCCTCAGCTCTCTTTCTATAAGCTTTCATTCTGCAAAAAAAGTAGACTACAAGCTATTGCACTTTGTACTTCTTCTACTATTGAGTGAGGGAAGAAATAATCTTTGAAGGCCAGAGGGTTAAATACTGCATGAACATTACGTGATTGAAACACATGAGCTCATTATAAATCATGAAGTGCTTTTCTCACTGATGTGATTCTTACCTTTTTTTGATGGATAGATTTCATATTAAATGAATAAGATTCAAACTGGAAGGTGTGTGTGTGTGTGTGTGTGTGTGTGTGTGTGTGTGTGTGTGTGTGGGGGGGGGGGTGTCACTTAATTGCTTATAGGTTAGTAGATATTAATTTTACACCATGCCTCTAATTTACTTGTGAAAGCTTTGGAAATGTGGAAGTGTTGAGTTAACAGTTAATGAAAAATTTAGTCTGGACCTCTGCTTAAAAAATATTGATTAACCAAGACCTCTTCAAATCAGCCCAAGGCTAACTTTAAACAGTGTGTGGAGCCACTAGAGGAAGGGGACATTAACATAGATGAACAGCTAAATTATTAAGGCAAACATGAATTAAAGAAATGCATTTATATAATCCTTAGAGCAACGATCAGCCTCTTGTATAAGAGTGAGTGCAGAAAGTGAGCTCTACAAAAGAAAATTATTTTGTTCAAGTACAAAACGAGACAATCATCTGCTGATACTTTTTGATGTCTTGTCCTGATTTGAAGTCTTGTGCTGATTGGCACACAGATTTTTTTGACAATGAAGGAATGAGGAAGAGGTTATTTTGGTATCTCAGTCCCATTCAGACATACTGCCATGGACACTGCCGTAAGTCCAGGGATAAAGAAAAGTGTGAACAAAGCAGTGATAAGTGTTCAAGCCCAGCAGGGTTTAAGGAAATGTATAGTACTTCATCAGTGCACTGTGCCCTACTATGTGGCAAGCATTTATAATGCACAAAGACTGCAGAGTCCACTTATGTACACTCAGTAAAATGATAGATTGATGCAGCTTAAATGGACAGTGATGGAATTTTCCATGTACTACGAAAAAGACTGCTTTAACATACATGCACATAATGCATGATGTTTACCAAAACTTGAACATAAAACAATGAAAAACCTTTGCATTCACTTTCAGCATTTTAAATAGAACTATCCACAGTTCAGTGTATAAACTGTTTTTTCTCTACTTTCTCCCTGTTCCATGTCACCATCATTCTTTGGATACGTGGTGTAGGTAAGATTTCAGAAGATGCTGCCAAGATCCTTATCACATAACACTCTGTTTATGCCATTATCCTTGACCTCTCAGGACAAAAGGCAGTGAGAAAAGGCAGATACATTCCATTTCATGCTCTGTCTCATAACCTCCAGATGTTCACCTCAAATATTTCCAGTGATACAAATAGGTGAGTGTAATGGCCCAAAAATTGCCTAGGGCCCAGGTAATGAAGTGCAAGCTCTATGCAGTTTTAATTGAGGCTTTGGATTGAAATCACAGGTAATGCGATTCATGCATCATGAGTTTAAGGAACAAGAATAGTTCGAGATAATTTGTTTGTGTGAAAAGAGCCCTCCCTTGTGCGCCACGAGCCATTTAATTGTGAGAGGAGCTGGCTAATGTCAAAGAGACAAGCTGGCCTCAGCTACGCATCATCTGCACAATGACATCCAGTGTCCATAATTACTCACTGCTCTAAATTAGACCTCGAGATTCTTGTGTCATGGACTGAGGGCTTTGAGGGTGAGGGCACAGGAAGTGATGGCTGATGAATAATGCCTGTTGCTGCTCTGTTGAGTATATCTATGACAGTCCTGTAAGACGTGGATAGAATGTAGAACTGTTCCAAGCAATTTTTCCAGTGTCTGTGTGCTTCTGATTTACTATGAGTAGCCCAAGGCATATATGTTTTCCCTTGGACAGACAGTAAGGGAATACATTACTAGATTATGAACTACATAAGGCATACAGATCAACAGTAAACTATTACATTTCAAAAGCAATCCTTTCAAACTCCCATCTTTTAAAAATGAATGAAATTGCTAAATGTTGTATTAACCCACATACCTAAATTCTATAATACTCACAACTGTAAATCATATAATGTGTCATCATATAATTACGGTAGTATTAAGTCTACGGACTTTACCTACACCTGTAAATTCTCTCATTAAGCAAATTCTTTTGTCTTTGGGTTATATTTTAGGTTATATTTTTATCACTTGAACAAATGGGTGGGGTCAAACAAAAGGTGGCATGTTCTAAATTGTTTTACATCTAGATATGAAATATGAAGAAATGAAATCAATTTCAGATCAAGCTGAAATTATGATCTGTCGTCTCATGTCCATATTTTGATCTCAAACCCAAATGTCATCAATGTTACAATACTTTTGCAGGGGACTGTATATACAGCACAACATTGCTGCCTTGCAGCTCCAGTTTCCCTGGTTCGATCTTGATGTCCTCCCTGTGTTCTGTGTTTTTTTTGCATTTGTAACATTTGCATTGGCTTTGAAGTGTTCTATTGTTCATTGTGTAGCTTGGACATTTATTACAGTTGCAAATGATCACCTTAAGTAATATCTTTATACAGGACCTATGTGCACTTAACTTCATTTTCAGTCACTCTAAGGAAGGTCTACTAAATGGATCTCAGTGTAGTTTCCCATAGTGAATTCATAATTGAAAATTAGTAGAAATTCACAGGAGATCACTACAAAAAGGTACAAATGTTAAATGTTCAAGCCAGGGAGTATGGGTTGAGTCTGTAGCTTTTCTTTTGTGTATTCATATTAAATTCAACAAAATCACTCAACAAAATAATTTTTTTTGTGTGTGAATTGGGTTTGTGTGAGAGTCTAAATGTTAACTTAGCCAAATAGATATCCATAATTATACAAATAATTATAACAAATAAATTCATGATTCAGCAACATTCTCTCATCACTTAAAATTAGTTAAGGTTATGACAAGGGAGCATGATTAACAGTAGCTTTTCTTATACTTTCATTTAAATTATATTTACCAAAAAAAAAAAAAAAAAAAAAAAAGACTTGGATTTCCTCTGGATTTTGAGAGTGAGATGCATTTCTTAAAAGCATTAAAAAGTCCAGAATAAACAATGAGAGAAGCCTTCACTTGTTCTTTCCACTAAAGACTTAATGATTCCCCCTCAGCACAACGCCGTAATCCACAATGAGCTTTCTAGCAAGAGTGCTTGTATTATCAGCAGCTGCTATGAGCCTGAGCCCCAGCTGCTCTGTCCCCACCTCCGCTCAGCTGTCCATGGTAAAGGTGCGCTTGAACAGCCTATTACCTCCACACTACATCTGGGAAAGTAATCAGTACCTGAGGAGCACTTCTCTCAGACCAGATGGTGGGAGAGATGAATCATGCCATTATATTAGTGCATAATAATATTTCAGATAAAGCTAATTAAGCTGACTATCTCTACCCCTTTCAGTCTTCTAATATGGATGATACTGAAGCCACTCCCACAATGAGTTTTAAACTGCCAGTGCCTTGAGATGGTGGGAGAAATGAATGTTTTGACATTACCTCAGCCTCTTTATGCACCAGATATGGCTTTAATGAGGATGTTGCATTAAAATTTCATCAGGCTATTCATCAAACACATCGAGCTGGCTTCAGTCCTTAAACTGAGTCATTCATCTAACTGGGCACCTTCCCAGAATAAGCGGAAAAAGAAATACTGTTGGTTACTTTGTATTGATGAGAAGAAAGAGCGGAAATAATTCTTCCAAATGTTTTTGGCATTTCCCATTTTAAAGAAGCCACTTGTTGATTTACGTATTTCGTGAATTACGTCTTTCTCATGTATGTGTCATTTAATCAGTGGGTAGCTGAGATTGTTGCAAATGCTTGTTGAGTGTTTTTTTTATTTTATTTTTATTTTTATTTTTTTTATAATTTAATGAAGAATATACAGGACTGTGCAAAAGTCTTAGGCACCCTATTTTTTTGTACAAACTTTGTTATAGATTTTTATTTTATGACTTCTACATTATTGAGTCAGTACAAAACATTCTAGATTTCCAAACATTAGCTTTCCAGGACAAAATTAAATGTTACATAAAAATGTTTGCATGTCACTAAAGAAAGCAGCATATTAAGTGGTAAGAGACACTTTTCAGACAAAAAGCATAATGAAGGCTGCTGAATTTTGCTGCAAAAATAAGAAGCAAGTGCGACAGTCAAAGTCTTCAGAAGAACTGGTTCTGCTCATTTCCTTATAAAACTGCACTAATTCTAAAAAAAAGCAAAAAAAAGCGCAAAGGGTCATCACAATGGAGAAACATTTAATTTCATCATTTTGAAGTCATCTTTGCTCTACTGCATTTCTTTGCATGTGTCTAAAACTTTTGCACAAATCTGTACATTTGGTATAGTCATTTTAATTTTAGTTATTGAATTGAACTCTCAGATCTTAGTTCCACAACATCAGAGGAATTTGAAGTATGAGCCAAACATTCACAATAATGTCTTAAAGCAAACTTTGAAGCCAAGACTGAAGAGCATAATGACCTGCCATAATGGGCACTTCAGAAATTTTGTTCCCCACCATTCAATTTGTTAGTTTATTTCTGTCTTGGCTATTTCAGTTGAGCCATTTCTCATCTTAATTATATTAATTCTGGTCTAAGTGATTACTTATTATTGTATTGGTTGTTCACCAGATTCAAGAGGATCAACATCCAAACAAAAAATATGAAGTACTAAACACTGACAACACTGTCAGTGTGCTGAAACATTGGTGAAAAATGAAAGTTTCTTAAATGTGACTTTAGGTGGTCCGTTATTATAGCAGAATGGGATAATTTATACACACGTATGGCATTGAATACATGTGGCAGGACAGAAATGCTCTATTGAGCAGTTGTTTTGAACTCACAAGGTCACGGATAGTGACAAAGCTGACCGGAGCTCTGTGGGGCTCTAGGCAAAAATATTCTCAGCCACCCTCTACCACATACATTAATAGAAAACAACTACCATATAGTGGCAGCTGGTGATAAAAATTTTGGGGAGGGTGCAAACAAACTGAAAATCACACCGTTAGTAATATGGGACTGAATGTAATTGTTAAATAGCCATTTAACAGGTGAAAATGTATCACTGCTTAGCTAAAAATGGAAAATTCAACTGTTAAAGCATGCAATAAGGTAACAGAAATCAGTGAATATAAATTTAATGTGGGTTTATTATCAGTAATAAAGTATAATCAAGGTAATTACTCAAAAAAACACCGTAATGTTGCCCAAACAATGGCCAGTAGACCTACTTGAAAATAAATTTTGCCATTGCCTTCTAATGCCAAGCTGGTAGCGTTTATCTAGCTGTTCAGGAATGCTAAGCTTCCCAAAAAACTGTAGCCTCATAGCATTGACAAAATGGCTGCAGCTACTTTCATGCTGTTTGCATTTTTCAGAAAGATGTTTTAAGTCTCGTACTCCTGTCATTGTCCACAACGTTTCGGTGCCTGGACTTTGACTGGCACGAAGTTGGCTTGACATTGGACGTTCGATATTCGCAGATATACAGAAATGAAGGGACCGTCTCTAAAGTTACATGCAACATTGGTATACATGTTTCTAACTTTAATAGCATTTGAAGGGAATGACTTATGGTCAAACAACCAACTGTAAAGTGTACATCTAGGTGTCAGCTACAAAAAAAAAACCCTTAAGATTTTTGATATTTATTAAAATAAACTATAAAGTCATATGTAGGTCCATACGGTATAAAACATCACAATGTTTAGATATGATTTCTTTATAATTTATTTTATTAAATATCAAAACTCTGAAATATGTGCGTTATAGCCGACACCTAGTCGAACACTACAGTTGGTTTTGTGACTGTAAGTCATTCCCTCCATATGCTATTGAGCTTTATATTATGGTATATTTTATGTATGAGCTCATTTGGTAGTGAAATTCATATCAAATTTACATATGATTTAATAGTTTATTTTGTTAAATATCACCGATCTAAAAGATGTGCATCATACCTAACACCTAGATGACCACTTCACAGTTGGTTTGTGACTAAGTCATTCCCTTCAAATGGTATTGAGCTTTAAATTATGGTAAATTTTGTGCATGAGTCCATACGGTATAAAAACATCACAATGTTTAGATATGATTTCATCACGTATTTTATTAAATATCAAAAATCTAAAAGCTGTGTCTTATAGCTGATACCTAGTCGAACACTTTACAGTTGGTTTTATAACTGTAAGTCATTCCCTTCAAATGCTATTGAAGTTAGAATCATGTATAACAATGTAACTTTAGAGACGATCCCTTAATTTCAACATATCTACGAATATCAAACGTCCAACATTAGGCCGACTTTATGCCAGTTGGACTTTGAAACAGCAAACAAGGAAAACAATAAAATACATAAATGTGACTTAAATCACATCCAGCTAGCCAACTCTGTTTGCCATAACAAGTGCTGGAGAAACCCTGAGTGTAAGCTTGTCCGCGATCAATGCTGAATTTGTAAGTTGGGTTGATCTGTTCAAAGCTCCTTTATCCTTTTTTTTCTTCATTTGAAAGCCTTGTGAAATTTTTTTTTTTTTTTTGTAAAGATAAAACCGAATTTTCTTTCATCTGCAAGAAATGTTGCGCCTACTTCTATACTGTTAACACTCTCTTGCAGTGCCAATCAACTGACAGAGTGAGAAAGAGAGTTGTTGGGAATGGTCCAATCACAAGAGGTAAAAAAAATATAAAAACAATATAGACTCGCCAACCACAAAAGTTGGCGTGTCTGGGGCACAAAGAGCTGCATTCTGAGGACAATCTGAAGCAAGCCATTTGGAGAGCAGCCTCAAGTCACCTGCTTTTCAAAACTTTAAGGACCTACATACACACTCATTAAGCTGGCGCCCTGCATTCAAATATAAAAAAAATGCAATGTTAATTTTTAAAAATAAATTCTAACATGACTACCAGGCGAATAATATGACTAAGTAATTTTATTTCATAATTATTTTGCAATATATATTTAACTTATGTTTAACATGTTTAAGTAGCCTTCTTCTCTGGATAACTTGAACCCCAGTGCCCCCTTTTGACCAGTCGTCACTGCTACCATATGATCAACAGTAGATTTTATGTGGATGGTGGACCATTCACAGCAAAGCATATTGACATGGTAGAGGAATATTTGTAGGTGTTATGCTGGAATAGTTGTGTGTGAAATTTCCTTATTGTAGGTCCAAGTTTTTATGTGGCACCAAATGTATAATGTACCATTCAAGCTATTTGGTGTGAGAAAATTATCTGTTTGTCTTTGTAATGATTTTGATGATCATGACATTTTTTTTTACTAACAATTATATATTGGAATGATTTACAATCCGATTATCCGGTGCCAGTACCATCCAGAAGAGTATGGGTTCCGTTTTGAGTCTGGTGCATTGCAAAGTTTCATTCCATCTCAGGGAGTTTTTTTCTTGCCACTGTCCACACTGGTTTACTCATCAGGGATCTAAATCTAATTTCTGTAAATCTGCATTGTGACAATAATTATTATTAAAAGTGCTCTACAAATAAACTTAAATGAACTGAATTGAATTGAACAGTATGGATTTTGTGACATAAAAATGTTTACTGTAACACCCATATTATTGACTCAAAAAATTATTTAGTCTATTTCTATATTTAAATGCTGTGCCAAAATTTCAGAAATGACACTGGCATGACATTAAAAAAATAATAAATACACTTCTGTCAAAAATGTATTTGATGCTGCAATATTCAAGATTATAAAAGCCAAATCTGCATGTTTAAGGCCTCATTGAAAAAAATAATATTTTGATGGCCACTCAAAATGCACACTCTAATGTACAGTATGTAATTGAATTAATATGTATAATACTTAAAAGATGAAATTGATGAATTATCTGAGCAAAAGTGAATATTACTGGTTTCAAGAAAACATTTTTATTTTTTTTTTAAACTACAGTGGCAAGAAAAAGCATGTGAACCTTTTGGAATTTCATGGTTTTCTGCATAAATTTGTCATAAAATGTGATCTGATCTTCATCTAAGTCAAGGGTATTGACAAATATAATGTGCCTAAAATAAAAACACAAAATAAATTCTGATCCCTCATGTCTTTATTGAACACATTCTTTCAACATTCAAAATGGCAGTGGAAAAAAGTAAGTGAACCCTTAGAATTAATAACTGGTTGACTCCCCCTTGGCAGCAATCACCTCAACCAGGAATTTCCTGTAGCTGTGGGGCAAACCTGCACATCGTTCAGGAGGAATTTTAGCCCATTCTTTATGGCAGAAGTGCTTTAGGTCTGTCATATTCTTTGGACGTCTCATGTGTATGGCTCTCCTCAAGTCATTCCATAGCATCTCAATTGGGATGATTTCTGGGCTCTGATTTGGCCCCTCCAACAGGCGGATTTTGTTTTCCTGAAGCCATTTTGTTGTGGACTTGCTCCGGTGTTTTGGGTCATTGTCCTGTTGCATCACCCAACTTCTACACAGTTTCAGCTGATGTACAGACATTCTCACATTATCCTGAAGAATTGTCTGATATACTTGGGAATTCATCTTCAGCTCAATGATTGCAAGCTGGCCAGGCCCTGATGCAGCAAAGCAGTCCCAAATCATGATGTTTCCTCCACCATACTTTACGGTTGGGATGATGTTTTCATGATGATATGCCGTGCCCTTTCTACACCAGATGTAGTGCTGTGTGGTTTTTCCAAATAGTTCAATCTTCGTTTCATCACTCCACAAAACATTTTGCCAATACCACTGTGGAGTGTCAGTGTGCTCTTTTGCAAACTTCAGGCATGCAGCAATGTTCTTTTTAGTAAGCAGTGGCTTCCTTCGTGGTGTCCTGCCGTAGATACCCTGCTTGTTCAATGTTTTACGTATTGTAGAATCATGAACAGAGATGTTAGTCAGTTCCAATGATGCCTTCAAATCATTGGATGTCATTCGGCGAAGAAAACATTCAGCCTAGCTCTTAGCTCTATCTCTGATTTTGTGCTCATTTTTCTCCTTCTTTTCTTTTCTTTGTCTGCACAAGATAATTTTTTAAATCTCAAATCAAGCCAGTGATTACCTCACAGTACACCCCAGTCAGCTGACTGCTAAGAAGATTAAGCACAAAATAACTACATTATCACGTGAACATATTTGATCAATGTATACAAATGAAAATAAATGAAAAATGAAAACTTAACAGTAATAAATATAAATAAAAGGAAAATATGGGGGCCTGATTACAACACCAGAATCAGAGTCCATTGCCTAATGGTATTGGTCAGCTCTAGCACTATGTACAAGTCACTACAGTCCTACAGCTCATATTACTACTCTACTACAAAAGAAAGTCAATAATCACATGACTGCATCATTACAAATCAGTAGCAACTATTTATTTCTGCTCCTTATCACCAATATGACCATTTAATATTCTTTGGAAAGAAAAAAAGGTAAAACCGTTTGACTGAAATCCTGCTGGATAGAAATCTCTCTTGCCAGAAGAGCAACAGTAATCACATTCATCTAATCTCGCAATACATTCAGGCCATGCTTTTCATTACCACAAAAGTGGATAACAGCAATAATCACTGGTTCAGAGTTTACATAAATCCTGCTTTAAGTAACAAAAAGATCTTCATCCTTTTGTGGTTGATCACACGCCTGCTCAGGTCTTAGGTAGTAGATTTCTAAAGCCACTTTAGATTAGGATCAAAATCCTTAACAGCAGTTTTGCGTCATCAGTGTTGCATTGAACACTTTTTAAAAGACAACCTAAGCAAGGCTGGTTCATACAACTCAGAAGGATTGGGGTGGTAAAGGAGGTTGTTCTTAAATTTGGGTTTTTATAAGTACCTTTAAAAATTTAGCTATTTATTCTATGTTAGTTATTATATCTACAGATTGATAGATAGATAGGTAGATAATATGAGCCATGAGATTAAAACCACCTGCCTAATATTGTGTAGGTCCCTCTTGTGCCACCACCAGAACAACTCTGACCCATCAAGGCATGGAGTCTACAAGAACTGTATGTCCAAAAGGTGTGCTGTGGTGTCTGGCACCAAGATGTTAGTAGCAGATCCTTTAAGTCCTGTAAGTTTGTCCAGCACATTCCATAGATGCTCGATTGGATTCAGATCTGGTCAATTTTGAGGCTATGCCAACACCTTGAACACATCACCATCATGCTCCTCAGATCATTCCTTAACAATTTTTGCGGTGTGGCAGGGCACATTATCCTGCTAAATGAGGCCACAGCCATTAGGGAATACCGTTGCCATGAAGAGGTGTACTTGTCTGCAACAACGATTAGGTAGGTGGTACGTGTTAAAGTAACATCCACATGAATGCCAGGACCCAAGGTTTCCCAGCAAAACATTACCCAGAGCATCACACTGCCTCTGCTGGCTTGCCTTCTTCCCATTGTATGTGCAAATGGATGGCACATTCCCAGTGCATCATGGTGCCATCTCCTCCCCAGGTAAGCAACACACATGCATCCATCCACATGAAGTAAAAGAAAATGTGATTCATCAGACTAGGCACCATCTTCCATTGGCCCATTTCTGATGCTCACGTGCCCATTATAGGTGCAAACTGAGATGCACTGTGTGTTCTGAAACCTTTCTATCATAGATAGCATTAACATTATAAGCAATTTGTGCTATAGTAGCTCTTCTGTGGGATCGTAGCAGACAGGCTAGCCTTTGCTCACCATGCACATCAATGAGCCTTGGATACCCATGAAACTGTGACTGGTTCACCGGTTGCCCTTCCTTAGACCACTTTTGGTAGGTATTAACCACTATTAACAACATCCGATGATCAGGGCCGATTATATCCTGTTAATAAAAAGAGAAAAAGAAGAAACATATCAATTTCGTGCTGTGTGTAAAGAAGATGTCTCGTGTGTGGAATGATGACAAAACTGCAGTTTGTAAGCTCTGTAATCTCTGCACTGCAAAAATTTTACACTGGAAGTTAGCAGTTTCGGCGTTGAGTGTAATATATATTTTTTCCCCCTGCACTGCCCACTCACCCTCGCGCTGAATTAAAGGGCCAGTACACAGTAGAAAGATATAAATTAAGTTGAGTTGACAAAAAAGTATATATTGCACAGAAAAAATATATTGGTATATTAGTATATTTCATATCCAGTTAATGTTAATATATTAAAAAAGTTGATATTATATATTACCAGCTTGATGTCAATGATGAAGTAGAAATGCTTTTGTTTGTGGAGAGTGAATGTGAACCTAACAGGAGGTTTTTTAGAATTCAGTCAATGTTAATATGAATTAATAACATTCAATAAGTTAAGAAATCTTACTTTAATCTTCAGAATTTAGTTAATGTTAATTTGAGCAATATGTTTTCTGTTTATGAGACCAGCTACTGTGAAACAACTTGTTGAAATGGAGAGAATAAAGTTTTTATTTGCATTTCCTTCAGAATTGTAGAATTAATTATTATTAATTTAAAAGAAGGCATAAAAGGCAGAACTATCAGTATCGGTTATTTATATAATCAGAACTTTTGCCAATATCCACTCTTTCATACTGTAAACAGAGGTTTGCTGCAGAGGTGGATGGAAAGTTCAGACATTTCAGAATAATTATTTCTGTCATCCCTTCTCTGAAGTGCTTATCTTCTATTTAAGTATATTTCCTTTAATAATCAAAGCAGAAAGTGGTAGAAAACTTCCAGTAATAAAATGAATTCATTCAGAGAGCTAGATAAAATAAAAAACACCAGATGTGCAGTTTTGGTAATTACAAAACAATTCTGATAAAACTGTATTGACAAATGTTTTCAACAAAAAACAAAAACAAAAACTGATTTACAGGCACAGCATGCAAACAAAAATACACTTAATTTAGTGTGTACTTGCACTTTCAATAAGGTTAAAGCCCAAGCTGGTTGATGTGAAATTGAGACTTGTGTGTCAGGATGTGCCCATTACTGCTCAATTAATTATCATGTGCTGCAGTTCAGCACCTACATAAAGTTGCTTCAGGAATTCCAATGAGCCTTTTAGTTACACTCAACCCCCGCACTTGCTACCTTTCTGAAACACTACAAAAATGCACAAGCCCAAATGAATTATTTATGGAAGCTGTGAGATGATGTTTGTATAGAATTTAGATTGAAAGTATAATGGCTAATGATCTCTCTGCTGTTAGGTTTGTCATGATCTGGGAGAAAAAAAAAATTGTAATTAATTGTAATTAATATTGTTGTAAAAGACTTTAATATAAGGTCAAGAAATAAGCATATAGTAAACTAACGCTTTCATAATGATGAATTAAACCATGCCCTAATCCTTAAAGCATCAGGAAATAATGAAGCATATGCTGTATATTAACAGTGTCTGAGTCATAGTATTGTATGATACAATGTTGTATACTCAATTCTGATTGGTCAGAAGGTGATTCATTTTCCGTAACAGCACATCTGTAGCTCTGGCTGCAAGGTTTATATTAATTTGTCATTTTAATACATTTAATACATTTTAATAATTTTCTATAGTGATTTACACCAGGATGCTCAACTTAATTTTTTTTTTTTTTTTTAAATGTGAATTTCTGTGAGGTGACTTTAATTAAGCATTTATGAAATGAGTCCCAGGGTTGTGGATCCGATTCCTGCCTCTGCCTTTTGTGCAGAGGTTTCCTCCAGTCCAAAGACGTGCTGTAGGCTGATTGGCATTTCCAAATTGTCCATAGTGTGTGAGTGTGTGCGATTGTGCCTTGCGATGGGTTGGCACGCCATCCAGGGTGTCCCCCGCCTCGTGCCCCGAGTTACCTGGGATAGGCTTCAGGCTCCAGACTCTCCACGACCCTATGCAGAATCAGCGGAACAAAAAATGATTGAATGCAAATGAGTCTCCAATATCAGGGCTTTGTAACATTTAGAATTAAATCTGTACATTTTCTGATGTAGGAAAGTCTTCTGGACAGAGGACATTCCAGTTTCTCTGTAACATGAAATACAGTATTTCTTTTGTCTTGTTAACTTCAAGAGAAAAAAAGCTGATGAAGGAAAAGGCTCTTTGTAGCGTCTTTAATTTTTGCAAGTGATAATAAGAACTAACTTATTTGGTGGGGGTTCCAAAGCATTAAATGGAATAATGTACATATGAAAAGTACAACATGTTATTCTGTAATAAATACAATGCTTAATCTTTTACTAATGTTGGTGGTGTAAGTGGAATAAACAGTTCAGGACATGCTGTTATAGGTGAATAATCCACTGCCATAGATTGATTATTTACCATAATAGCACACTCCATCATATTTAATTCCTTAGGTTATAGCATGCATATCCTTTGTTCATAGAATTTTTGACTCATGTCTCAGCTAAATAAGCACACGATTTACTTACTGACTATTTAAAGCTTACTCATTCCTTCATTCCTGTCAAATAACATATTACATGTAGAAGGGCTGCTTGCACTTAGCAATCAAAAATGTTACAGTTAAGACTGTGATGAACACAGACACACACTTAAGCCAAAGACAGAGTACTAAGATACAGGAACTGTTGCTTCTTGTTCCCCTGATATGGTATACTAAAAAAAATGCTGCTTCACCTAAATCCCTACTGCACTTGGTGTAAAACATAATAGCCCAGAGTAGTAGAGCAGAGAGACTCAGAGCAATTAAACTCAGAAATAATACAATTACAGATATAATGTACTTAACACACACAAAAATCCTATTTCCTATACTATACTATATAAACACTAAAAACCACATTATTCTTAAGTTTGTTAATGGAGATTTATGTACAGCAAACACAAACACCACTTGGTCCTTACAGCTTACTTATGAAAGTATTAGCTTTCATAAGTACTGGCATATGCTTATTTGTGGACCTTACAGTATAGTAAAGTGTTGCCATATTGTTAAATTATCACTCAGTTAAATCATGAAAAATATGTGAACTCTAAAGAATCCCAGAAATAGTGATTCTTTATGAGACAGTGGGAGAATGATTTAAACAAATTGTGGCATGTGCTGGCATAACTAAAGCTCTGGCATTCACATAGGGTCATGTCTAAAAGCATATTTCACAGTATCCTGTCACTCCCAAGCAAGATTTCAAGCAAGTTGGTCCATGTTTGTGACATCTGTGGCCTCATGGCCAATTAAAATATGAAACATTCATGGTAGCATATCAGGCTGAGATCATGTATACTAGTAGAGCCTTGTGGTATTTTACTAAAGTCAAAGTCTTTTGGGGCTATTTCATTTTTTACTTCATCCAAAGAAAAACTTTATTCAAAGCATTTCTGACTTTATCAACTGACAAAATGCCCTAACAGGGCAAATGAAGAAGGAGATCTGAAGTTAGTTTTACATTGTCACTAGTTTTTCATTTACAATTGTGCTTAAAAGCTTGTGTACCCTTTAGAATTGTCTATTATTCTGCATAAATATGACTGAAAACATCATCAGATTTTCACACGTCATAAAAGTAGATAAAGACAACTCAATTAAACAAATGAGACAAAAATACTATACTTGGCAATCTGACGTGACCCCCTTGTGCAGCAATAACTACAACTTAACATTTCCGTTAACCGTTGATCAGTCCTGAATTGAAGGAATTTTAGCCCATTCCTCAGTACAGAAAAGCTTCAACTCTGAGATGTTGGTGGGTTTCCTCATATGAACTGTTTGCTTCAGGTCCTTCCACAACATTTCTATTGGATTAAAGTCAGGACTTTGACTTGGCCATTCCAAAACATCAACTTCAACCATTCTTTGGTAGAATGACTTGTGTGCTTAGGGCCGTTGTCTTGCTGCATGACTCACTTTCTCTTGAGATTCAGTTCTTGGACAGATGTCCTGACATTTTCCTTTAGAATTTGCTGATACAATTCAGAATTCATTGTTCCATCAATGGCCGCAAGCCGTCCTGGCCAAGATGCAGCAAAATAAGCCAAACCATGACACTACCACCACCATATTTTACATTAAATTTACGGTATTTGGCAGATGCCCTTATCCAGAGCAACTTACACTTATCTCATTCTGAGCAATTCTATAACAGTATGGTTCTGTCTGCATACTAACTTACACAACAATGTTCTTCATAAACATATTTTCAAAAATTTAACTTTGACATGATATGATGAAGCTTTCTTTGAGAAGATCTTTGTTTATAATTTTTGGAAGTAGTGTCCAGTGTCAGTGCTTTTATAACAGTCAGAAATAATGCTGTAGCTTTATGTTTTCCAATATGAGAAATTCTTAAGTTTGGAGGACATTCTGGTTTTTGATTACAAGACAAGCTGCATTTTGTTTGCCTAGTTAATGTCAAGAGAGAGAAAAAAAGGAGTGGTGATGGAATGATTATGCATTGAAAATGTAGAGTGAAATTCATGCAACATTTCAGAAGATATACATAACATGCATGTTACATGAAAACTGCATTACTATTCCAATGAAGTTATGAAATCATGTTGATTCTTTACAGTTATTTTATACAATAACATATGTTCAGTTTGTCAATGTGGTATTTGCTGTTGAGTTACATATTGCTGTTATAGAGTTTGGAGTAGGTAATTGGTGAATAATTTGTAAAACATGAAACGGAACATTAATTGAGATGCGATCCAACAAGTGGACAGGGAAAGGCACAACAGTGTTCCAAATACTTCATATAATACAGTAGTTTTGAATTCTGTTATATACAGTATATAGGGCTAATAGCATAGGTATGATGGCTGTGGTATAATGAATGATTTCAAACCTAACGTTTCAGTGATGCTGTGGGAGGACTGGAGGAGTACATGTTCTATGTGTTCAGCTTCAGATTATGTGCTCAACTTACAACATTTAGCTCAGAACACAGTCTTATGAAAGTACATTATGCCCTGTTAACAGCATGCGAATATAAGATATTTTTATTCCAGTCATGTTATTTACAGTCTCCTCCTGATGATTTGCTCTGATTGTCTGTTGCAGTTTGGTGTCTTTTTTAATTCCAAAAACGCACGGTTGAATTTTGTTTGTGATGGGACAACAAGTTTCAGAACCAGAAATGACACCTTTTGTTTTTTCAGCGTCTTGTTTTGACCAGTCACCTTTGCTTACTTCTTTAAGAAATGACAACAAAAGCAGTTTTGTTTTTTTGCCAGATCCATGATGTGTAAGCATCTGTGACTGATAATGCAAGTGTGCAAAGTATACTTCTAAAATATACTTAAATTTGTTCTTTTTAATTAGAGATGCACAGATGTATCGGCTGATAATCGGTATCGGCAGATAAAGGCTATTTTTCATGCTATCGGCTGATAGTTTAAAAACATCCGATGATCAGGGCCGATTATATTGTGCCAAACAAAAGAGGGTGGGAAAACACATCAATTTTAGTGCTGTGTGTAAAGAAGATGTCTCTTGTGTAGAATAATGACAAAACTGCAGTTTGTAAGCTCTGTACTGCTAAATTTTACACCAGAAGTGAGCAGCAGTGAAGCGGGAGTTTCGGTATTGAGTCTAATTATTTATTTCTTTTTTGACACGCTGCTCACACTGAATTAAAGGGCCAGTACACCATTGAAAGATTTAAATAAAGTTGAGTTGACAAAAAAGTATATATTGCACCAAAGTGTTTTTTGTAGAGTAGTGTATTTCATATCCAGTTAATGTTAATATATAAAAAAAGTTTATATTATATATTACCAGTTTGATGTTGAATGATGAAGTAGAAATACTTTTGTTTGTGGTGAGTGAGTGTGAGACTAACAGGAGGTTTTTTTAGAATTCAGTCAATGTTAATATGAATTAATAACGTTCAATAAGTTAAGAAATCTTACTTTAATCTTCAGAATTTAGTTAATGTTAATTTGAGCAATATGTTTTCTGTTTATGAGACCAGCTACTGTGAAACAACTTGTTGAAATGGAGAGAATAAAGTTTTTATTTGCATTTCCTTCAGAATTGTAGAATTAATTATTATTAATTTAAAAGAAGGCATAAAAGGCAGAACTATCAGTATCGGTTTTTGATTTTGGCTGATATCACCCTGAATAATTGGTTATCAGTATCAGCTGAGAAATTTTATATCGGTGCATCTCTAAATTTAATGTTAATTGTTAATTTTTTAAAGAAAGAAAAAAATTCATGTAAATACATTCCACCATGCAGGCACTTCAAATCAGAGACTTGCTGGATCTGGTTTTGGCATGATCCAGCACAAATTAACTGCTGTGTACCATTATAAATCCCTGAATCTTTTGTGTTTTGAGGTTTTCAAAGAAATTTATAAGCTAAAGCCATTGGCTTGGCATGCAATTAGAAGATCATAATGATATTTACAGCTTCTCAGTAGGAAGGCACTGCACTTACAGCAGGTGAATAATTATATCATCAAATTTCTTGTAACGTCTCATGGGCTTTAGTATGAAAACCCTAGCAATAGTACAATAGTACAACCCTTTCAGCTGTTGTAAAATGCATATATAGGGAATGAACTCTTAAAATAATCCAAATTATTTCAGGTTGTAACAGAATTGCCTTACTAATTATGTAATTATCTTTATTTATAAGAATCTGATTAGAGCAACAAAATTACCACAAATTAAATGTTTATTTAAAAAAAGGACAATACTCATGAAATATGTTGGTATAAGCTTCATTACAGTGCAAAAAATATACTGGATGAAGCCTAATTGCTTGTCTGTAATCGTAATTATAGAGTCCAAATCGAAGAGGGGTTTCCTAATAGATTCTGTTGCAGGGCAATAGAAAATCAAACCCAAATCGTGGATCGCAGTTGTGATTAGGTCTGGGAATTAATTTCAGTTCCACACATTGCCACAGGCTTCACCCCTCTAGGGAATACACTGCTAATGATACTAGATGGTGTGATTATTTTCTTGGAGCACAGTGTACATCTAATCATTAAGTTTATCTCCAACCATATTAAATAAATCTCTCAGACAGGTGACCAAACGTGTGATCAGGTGCTGTGGCGTTACCTTGAGGGACAGCTCTTGGGATCGCAAAACAAATCATTCCTTCAAAAATGCACACAGCTGTTGTGATCTCAAATAAGGTACAAGTCAACCTTATAGTCATGTATTATGTTTCATATTGATTGATTAACTGAGTCTGGCAGTTTTGCACACAGTTGGAGATAAACCCATTAAAACAACAAACCACATGACTAAGGATGCTACACAGCAGAGAAAGCATGACTGAGGATGCTACACAGCAGGGTGCATAAATGAAAAAGTTGAATTGAAGCAATAGAATAATTCAGCCTGGGTACACATCCCACCTGGAAACATATGGAGCAATACAGCTGAAACCAGTACTACATCTATGCTTTTCAACTGGGTTCTGTACACTAATCACAGTAATCGATTCAACAGTCTACTTTAATTCAACCATTGCATTTGCATACAGATGGGTTTTTTTTCCCTGATAAAACAATTGAATGAGTCCATTGTTTCTTAAAAGATCCAATTAAAATACTCAACCCTTTTCAGACCAGTACTGCCAAGAATTTGCAATGTGGACAGTGCTAAAATCTGTGCAGGAGAAAGATAACAATGTGTCCTTCAGGAGACAATTTGGCCTTCATATTTGCAACGTCTTAGTGATACTAAAAAAACACTTCAGATGGTGCCTAGAAAATCCATTAACTATATGAATGTCTGCTTAAAAATGTTTAAAAATGATCATACATTTGATCTGGTGCTAAGTCAGAAGTTTCACTGGCTTTAGTTTACATTGTAAAAGAACCCACCATAAAAATAAATGCTGGTGGCCCACTATTGTCACATGCTAATTAAGCATGCTAGTATATGATTTCAGACAACACACACAGTGCAAACAATGACACGAACTCAAAAAATGAAAAAGGATGCCTGGAGAACTGGACCATCCCTGCTCCAAAGTGGCAAACAAATTCTTTAATTTGTTCCCCAAAGTCAAAACTTTCCACAGCCTAACATCTCCCAATTTCATATACTGCAGATTTTATTCTCTCAGAACAACATTAAACACACACACACACACACACACACACACACACACACACACACACACACACACACACACACACACACACACACCTTTAAACAAATTCTTTATGTCTCATGATATTAACTAATTAATCAGCACATTTCATAGGTAGTGTCAGGTGAATAATAATAATAATAATAATAATAATAATAATAATAATAATAATAAATCCACAGTTAAGCGCAAGCTGTTTTGAAATTAAAGTTTTTCAAATTTCCCTTAAAGTCATCCAGTGTGTGTGATGTCCTCAGGTCATCTGAGGGACAGGCAAGGTGTTGCATGAAAGAAGGTCCAATCCCCTATTTTGCAAAGTCTGGTCCAAGGAGTATGAAGAAAGAAGCTATTGTTGGATCGCAGGTTGTGGGTGGAGGTCATGAGGGTAAGCAGTTCTTTAAGATAGGCTGGACCATATCCATGGACACATTGCAGGTCAAGAGGAGGAGTTTATTTTGTATCCTATAATAAATTGATAACAAATGAAGAGTGCAGAGAATGGGAGTGATGTAGTCATGTTTTCAGACCCTCATCAGGATCCTGCCAGTGCTGTTTTGGATGCACTGAATTTTTTTTAAGGCTCTCAGCAGAGGGATCCCAGTGAGGAGTACATTGCAGCAATCCAACCTTGAGGAAACAAAGGCATGGGCAAGTTTTTCTGCATCAGGCTGATTTAAGTTTGGACATATTTTTGCAAAAAAATATAAAATAGCCTCTGTTTTGGAGCTATTTAAGAAGGGAAAGTTGTTTTACATCCAGTCCTTTAAGTATGCTAGGCAGGAGGTGAGTATTTTAATGGTTACAGTGGGGGTCAGACCAGTTCTTATGTTCAGCTGGGTGTCATCAGAATAGCAGTGAGATGATAATCCTTGCTTGCTGATGACATGGCCGAGGGGGAGCATATACACAGAGAACAGGTTACAAAAATCAAATATTTCTGTCTTCATTGATAAAAGCTATTGGAAAGCTAATAAATATTAATAAGGGTCTGCTTTATGAATATTAAATAGAAGTGGGCAGGCTCAGTGAATACTGGCTGGGAATTGCAGAGGCAGAAAAGGGTACAATAACTTAAGGCACTCAGTTTATTAAAAATATATAGATATGATTTTCATATCTGTATAAAATGTGGTTTATAAGACAAACATATCTGCAAATATCGCATTAAAATGACCTATATTGGACTGATTTCTCCACAACCAAAGTAAGAAGGTCTTGTTAACAGTTTTAGGCTATTTTCACATTTGGCATCAGAATAAAGAAAGAACAGTGCTTTTTGTATGCATGATATACCATCTTGCAGTAATACCTGCCCCTTCAAACAAGGGGCCAGTTTCATAAAAAAAGATTTTTAGTCATCTAAGCTGGCACAAGATATCGCTTTTGCTTAGCAAGCATTCACATACCAAAGATGAACTAAAATTAAACTAATTAAAGTGCTGCAGTCCTAAAGGTATGGATTCATGTATTGATAAGGTATTCCATCTCCTCCTAACCATAACAACTTTTCCCCTGGTATCACAGAAGTCTAAACTTAACTTAAATAGGTTGAACAATCACGTAGCACTGTAGAGCTGAGACCAGATAGCTTCTACACACAATGCGGATCATACCATGGTTCTGTGGAAACAAGCCCAACATTTTCAAGAGCACCAGGGTTTGGTTCCCTGGATTGCTCTTGGGGATAAAAACAGCTTTCACACTTCCCAAAAAAACCCCCAAACCCTACATATTCTTCTACCTTAAATAAAGCAATTGCTATTTGACTACTGTAAATTTTTGTCTAAATTATAAGCTCAGAAAAAAAGGACAATATGATGTGATTTTAGTGTCATCCAATCTTAGAAAGAAAACAGCAGTTGATGTTTAAGAGCTACTGTAGTTATAATTTTGCAACAAATGTGATTAACTTATCTGGAGCGCATACCAGTAGAGGTGAACTTTTTTCAAATCAAGATTTTTTGTCTCATGGATTGAAGGTGCCCTAGTGCAGAGTGTAATGTTCTCTCTCTCAGACTTAATGAGCTTCAAAAATTCATAGAATATTGATCAGGTGGCTAAGCCAAACACAACATCTAAAAATCACAATCACTTCAGGTGAGATGCACCATCTGCTAAAACCAGCCACGCCACACAGAGTACACAAGAAAACAGCAATGAGGTCAAATGAAAAGTGGCTTCTCTTAAGTTTTCACTGGCTGACAGTTTAATAAAGAAAATATGTTTTAGTTAAAAGATAGCTAACATATAGAACTAATGCACCTGATTTTAAGTAAAAAAACACCCCATTTTAAACTAACTCAATTAATAATAATCAATAACGTAAAGTTCTTTCACATATTGAATACCTAGTTCAGATTTTTCAGTAAAAGATTCTTGATGAGTTCCTTGGATAGTTAAGGATTTTTAGCTTCCCACGTGAGATACATGTTGTATGCTGAAGCTTTCTAGATTTAAACATTTTATTTTTACCATACACACTGGGAACTAGGTTTGAGCAAATTTGGACTGTCATATGAGCCCCAAAGACCAGGAAACACTGTTTTAAAGTGTTTTTTTTTTATGGTTAATGAGGATGTTTTCCTGAACTAGAGATTTGTTATTCAATGTAATATTCACACAGTGCCAAAGTGCAGTAATTTTAAACCTCTTGGTATGAAAGAGGCACATTGGATTACCATAATAAAATAAATTGTGGAAAAAAAGAATGATTTGTGTCTCTTTCAAGCATCACAGAAACACAATTGGATTTAAATTACAATACTCCAAATGTTCAGAACAATTGTGAAGAGTGAAAAATGTTTCTAGCATGCAAACTACACAATCAATGCAAAACTAATTCATGGAACAGCTATGCATGTCTGAGAGGCTATAATTTCCATTTCAATATGTGATTGCAAAGACTGTTAAAGGGAATTGGATGGTTGTTTCTTCATTTTGGTTTTGTAGCCGCCTTTCTTTTTGCATTGGGCTGTCATAGAATTGTCAAACTCAGAGCATTAGACCACTCTAAATAAATCTTTCTGTGAATATGGCAAGTCCATTAAAGGTACAAAGGCAGACGAAAAGTCCCTAGTGACAATGTTTAAAAATATTTTCAAATCCTCATACATACACAGTTTTTCATGGAACAGAACTCTAGTTCAGGAAAACTTATCAAGATGTGGGATAAAATCCATTTGAAAATGAATACAAGGAAACCTCCCCAAACTCTGCTTATTAAAGAAAATCTAAACTGAAAAAACAAAACAAAATCATTCTAAGATCAACATTTTAAATTAACTGCAGAATTTCCACTTAAGTTCAACAAAAACAAATAAGTAAATGTTGGAAAGTTTATGTTAAACTCATATAATAGATATACTTACATGTACTAACTTTATTTTATTGTAGTAATATGGGCATTATTTCAATATGTAAAAGCTACAAGATACCATAAGCAGTTTTTAGTGTGTATTTAGGTCTGTCTATTGCAGTATGGTCAATATTTCTATCCAAGAAAGTTAATGTATTCTTCACTGTTGTCTAATAGTTGTTGAAAACCATTCATTCATTCATTCATTCATTCATTCATCTTCAGTAACTGTCTTATCTTGGTCAGGATCATGGTGGATCTAGAGCTAATCCCAGGAACACTGGGCACCCCAGAAGGATGCCAGTCTGTCGCTGGCACCATGCACACACACATTCACACCTTTGGGCAATTTATAGGAGCCAATACATCTACTGGCATGTTTTTGGGAGGTGGGAAAATTGCTTAATTTTAATAATGTTACAAGTTAAAGACATTTCTGTGTACATTTTTGAAAATAAAATAACCTTTTTAGAAGGTCATATTGTGATTTAATCACAATATTTATGTAATTGGAGTAGGTAATGGCCTGGTTTAGCTTGTGCACTGGGAGGGAAGTGTTTATGGATAGCTAGAGGGGTCATGATTAACGTGACACTCCTATTCTCGCTCTCCTTCTCTTCTCTTTCTTCTCTACATAAGCAGTGAGTTGAGGGTGTATGAGGCCGTGAGCATGTACAAAATTGAAGCCGAACCACAGAAACAGCGAGAGAGCTGTGAAGCTGTGATTTTGTTTGCTTTCTTGACTTGCCATTAATCGACCATGCCAAGGGGCATGAGACAAAAATAAAAGCTCACATGCATTCTCACCCTGGGCCTGCTTTGTTCCCTGTGCAGTGTGCTGCTGAAATAGTTACGGTGAAATCATACCACCTTGGCTGGTGTGGGTTGCAAGAAAAGTAAATATAATATAGGTACTAAAGTATTTGAATATTTCACTAGCTCTTTTTTGATAATCATTGCATTTACGTAACATCAGCAGAATGTGATTTTATGAGTATACCAATGAGAGTGAAGGATTGTTATTCTTAGTGTTTCCAGAGGTGGCAACAATGCTAACAAGGAAATCAGAGAGAGAAAAAAACAGACATTTACTACAATAACAATAGCATATATTAATGGAGGAAAAAACTTTTTTTTTTTTTTTCAGATGTGGACCAAGCAACAATAAAAAAACCCACTGAGGAACATTACAGTCTGCTGTTAATGCTACTTAATAATAAGCAACTCCTTCATTTTTACCAACCAAAGAGACCATAGGCCCAACCACTTCGTTTCTATTGGCTCACAAGGCCAAGGGTCATGAATTCACCGGTCAAAGTTCACTTAGATAAAGTCAGTATGATACAAAAGTAACCACTACCAGACCAAATGCGCTTCTTCAACATTCCACATTCTTTCCCCTTTTGGTCTGACTTTTGCTTTATCTGAAGAAAAAAAAACAAAAAACAAAAACAGACAAGCATAGTTTGCAGGGGTCTCCTGTATCGATGTAGCAAGGGCTCAAAAGCATAAATGCTACAACTAAACTGTCGACTGTGTACTGTTGGCCTCTTAGCCTATAATTCAAAATATATGATAGAAATTACAAACTGCTACTACCAAATACTAGTACCAATAGATGATGTATAATAGTATTTCTTGCAGAAATGTGTGATAATGTGTAATAATGCCCTCATACAGGAACACCATGCAGAATATTGGTATGCAGAACATTCCTTCTGGCATATGAAAATATTGAAAATGTCCCTTGAAGTTAATCATGTCACCACTGTCACAATGGCACATAACCTGTTTGATTTGCCTGTAGTGC